>NW_026068075.1:201123-235310 GCF_014885135.2 Alexandromys fortis
GAAGGAAGGAAGGAAGGAAGGAAGGAAGGAAGGAAGGAAGGAAGGAAGGAAGGAAAAGAAAATGCAGTTTTCAAAACCAGCCAGCTGGTGTGTTGGTACACACCTTTACTTCCAGCACTCAGGAGGAAGAGGTAGGTAAATCTCTACAAATTCGGGGCCAGCCTGGTCTATATAGTGAGTTCCAGGCTAGCCATAGCTACATAGTGAAACCTTGTCTCAAAACAAACAAACAAACGCAGCCAACAGAAATAGACACCATGACCTATTTTCTCCATATGTGCAATGTTTTAAGAGTGAAACTCTAGAGAAACTAGAAGTCACTCCGTGTCACTTCACAGCTCCTCTGTAACTTAAGAAACTCCATGGACAAGCTGCAAAAAAAAAAAAAACAGTTTTCCTCTGCCCCCCACTCTGCCCTCCCAAGAGCTGCATCTACTTACTGACCCAGGTTCATGCTTTAGAGTAGAACTGGGGATGGGATTGAGCCCATAAAGAGAGACAGAAAAAAAAAAGACAACGCAAATAAACAGTTGGGAATGAGTGGAGCAAATGCCTCTAGACAGCTGATGTTATCTAAAGCCCACCGACAGGGCCTTGCTCTGTTGCTTCCTGCCTTGGAATGAGTCCCTTGATTCCTGAGGCCCCCAAGGTTGAAAATAGCCCAGCCACCTGCCAATGGCTGGTGTATTTTTAGGTCTCGCAGGACTGGAAACCCAGATCTGTATGCCTGGAACTTGAGCCAGGCTGCTTGGTGGGTCTTTCACCTCCATTGGGTGGCTTGGTCTGGCTGCTAGATATAATATCACAGTGGAGGAAAGAGCTACTAGAGCAGACTGGAACAGAGGAAGGAGAGTGTGTTTGTTTTGAGAGCGTGTATGAGAGGTTTGAGCTGATGGGCACGTGGTAAAAGGATATAGGCAAGTTTCATAAATGGCAGGACTCCACAACAAACAGAAAGCATAGCAGTAGACTGTTTCAAAAATGGTGTTGGGACTTGGAATGTAACTCAGAACCCTCACCTACTGTACAAGGGCCGGGTTTGATCCTCATCACTTCAAAACAAACAACCCCAACACACACACACACACACACACACACGCATGCACGTGCGCGCACACACACACACACACACACACACACACACACACACACACACACTGTGCTGACTAGGCCTAACAGCACAAGTCTATAATCCTAGCTCCTAAGGAAGCTGGGGAAAGAATATTGAGAATACTAAGATTTCCCCGGCTACAGGAGGAGTTCAAGTTCAGCCTTGGCAACTTTCCAAAACTGTTTCAAAGTGAGAAGAGGAATGGGTATATCTCCCAAGACAGGTTCTTTTGAGTACCAAGCATGAGGCCCTTGGTTCGACTCCTAAAACCACAGGAGTTTCTAACATGACAAAGTAGATTGGGAAAGTCCATGACAGAGATACTGTCTCAAAAGAAATCAAATGAGAGGCTAAGAGTGCAGCGTGATGTTAGAGCACTTGTTTGGAATACAAGAAACCTAGATTCAATCTCCAGTAATTAAAAAAAAAAAAAAGCTAGTCGACTCAGCTCATGCTTATAATCCCAGCACTCTGGAGGGTGAAGCAAGAGGATTGTTGAAGGCCATTCTGGGCTATATGGTAAGTGCAGGCTATCCTAGGTTACAGAGTGAAACTTTGTCAAGAACTAGGGGAAATGCTGAATGTGTTGGCACACCTTTAATCCCAGCACTCAGGCACAACAGGATCTCAGTGAGTTCAAGGTCAGCCTGGTCTACAAAGAGAGTCCTATGCTTGTCAGGGTTATATAGTGAGACCCTGTCTCAAAATATGCTTGAGCAAAAAAATGTCTTTATATTTTGTACTTGGTAGGTAGACAATACTGTAGCCCAGTTCAACACATTTGAAATTATTCAACATTATGCTCTCGTTAAATTATATTAGAATAAGCCAAGAATTCTGCTCTCTCATTTAAAAAAAAAAAAAAAACAGGGTCTCACGTAGCCCAAGTTGGCCTTGAATTTTCTAAGCGGCCAAGAACTGAACTGCTGGTCCTCCTGCCTATATCTTCCAAGTACAGAAATTACAGGTATCCACCACAAAACACCCCATCTGTCTCCTTTCATGCTACTGAATAAAATAATAATAATAATTAAAAAAGAAGAGGAAGAAGAAGAAGAAGAGGAGGAGGAGGAGGAGGAGGAGGAGGAGGAGGAGGAGGAGGAGGAGGAGAAGGAGAAGAAGAAGAAGAAGAAGAAGAAGAAGAAGAAGAAGAAGAAGAAGAAGAAGAAGAAGAAGAAGAAGAAGAAGACTATCTTTGTCTCACCATTCTTCTTTCTTGGTAATGTAAGCCCTTCTTTTAACCCAAAATGGCATCCCATGTATGTGAAACACACACATCCAGATAGAGAAGAGATGAATAGATGAGATAGTAGGACAGGAGAACCCAGGCTAATAAGAAATCCAGAAAACATTCCTCTGAGCTAGTTTTGGTGGCCTGTATCACTAGCACTTGGAATACTGAAGTAGGAGCACCGCACGTCAGCCCAAGACTGGCTAGGGTTACAAAGTGATAGACTAGGCAAGACCTTGTCACAAAATGATAAATAAATGGCCTGGGGGCAAGAGCACACCTTTAATTCTCGTCCTTGGTAGGCTGTGAGTTCAAGGTCAGAGAGAGTTATATAGTGAAGGCCTGTCTCAAAACAAAGAAGCAGGGATGGGAATTTAGCTTACATTATGTCTGAGGCTCTTGGTGCTCAATCATTGTCTTTGCTAGGGTTCTAGTTCTGTGAAGAGACACCATGACCACAGAAACTCTTATAAAGGAAAACCATTTAATTGGAGTGGCTTACATTTTCAGAGGTTTAGTCCATTTTTGCCATGGTATCACATGGTGGCATACAGGCAGACATGGTGCTGGAGACATAACTGACAGGCCTACATCTTGACTTGCAGGCACCAGGAAATGTTCTGTCTTACTGGGTGTAGCTTGAGCAAAGGATACCTCAAAACCCAACTCTAAAGTGACACACTTCCTCAAAAAAAAAAAAAAACAGCTGGAAAATTTCAAACTCTTTATCTTCATGTCTGATGTCGAAACGCTCTTCAGAGGTTCATCTCCTTTTGGCTTTGTTGATATTACACACTTCTTCCTCTTGGGTTAGCTTCACTCAGTTAGCAGCTTTCCTTGGCAGGTATCCCCACAGCTCTGGCATCTCTACCATCATGGGGTCTCCAAGGCAATCCAGGTTTCAACTCCACAGCTTCACACAATGACACCCCTGACACATGCCTGGACTCAGTGGCTTTCCTTCATTGTGGAGGCCAATTTCATAACCCCTTTTATCTACCCTTAAAGCCAGAACTATGTGGCCAAAGCTGCCAATTTCTGCTGCTTACTGGGGTCGGAACCTGGCCCACTCATTCATTTACATCTTCACTAACTTTCTGGTTTTGATGGTTTCCTTCACTGTCTAAGCTTGGCTCTTCTGAAACTGGCTAGATAGAGCAGGCTGCCCTTGAACTCAGAAATCTTTCAATTACATCTTCACCAACTTTCTGTTTTTCATCATTTCCTTCACTGCCTAAGCTTGGCTGTTCTGGAACTTGCTCTCTAAACCAGGCTGGTTTCAAACTCAGAGATCCACCAGCCTCTGCCTCTGGCGTGCTGGGATTAAAGGAGTCACTGTCACACCTTGCTCTAAGTTTTTCTTTAATGCCTTTTCGTGAATTGGAAATTTAACTGGTTGGGATCTTGCCCCAAAGTCACCACTCCCTTTAATCCATTTCTCAGTCTGTTTATTTCTTTGACTATAGGACTCACTCAGCTCCAGTCCACTTTCTGGTGCTCCTTTTTTTCCTCAAATATCTTTCCTTACTCAGTTTACTCCTTTCCTTTTTACATCTTCATTAAAGTCACCACTAATAACCACATGACAGAGTCTATACTAGGTTGTTTTGAGATTTCCTCTGCCAACAGAATTAATGCAAAATGTTTTCCTTCACCGAAGTATCACAAGAACATCTCTAGACAACATGCTAAAATTACTCTCCTCTGAAACCCCTTGAAGCAGCCCCCCCCCACCTGAAATCATTCTCAGCACCATTGTTCTTACTGGTGTGACTCATTAAACAGTGCTTGAAGCATTCCAACGCTTTTCTAACCCAAAGTACTAAAGTCCATATTACTCCTAACAAAAACATGGCCAGGTCTGTCACAGCAATACTCAGCTCCTGGTACCAACTTCTGTCTCAGTTAGGGTTTCTATTGCTGTGCAGAGACACCTTGACCACAGCAACTCTTAGAAAGGAAAAACATTTCATTGTGGTAGGTTGTCCTTTCAGAGGTTTAGTCCATTATCATCATGGCGCCACATGGTGGCGTGCAAGCAGACATGGTGCTGGAGATGGAGATGTGAGTCCTACATCTTGACTTGCAGGCAATAGGAAGTGGTCTGCCTCACTGTGTGTAGCTTGATCATAGGAGACCTCAAGGCCCAGCCCCACAGTAATACACTTCCTCTAACAAGATCACACCTCCTAATAGTGCCACTCCTTTTGGGGGACATTTCCTCTCAAACCACCACAATCATCAAAAACAAAAGATTCCCTGGAAAAAATTATAGGACCAAAAGTCACTGTGTGTAACTGGTCATACTTTTTATGTGGTTTTGGTTTTATGAGAAAGAGTCTTAAGAGTCCAGGCTTACATGGAATTCCTTGTGTACAGGCCAGAATTATCTCACACCAACTATATAGCTGAGATTGACCTCAAACCTTCTATTCTCCTGTTTCTGTCTCCTGTGTTCTTGCTTGGCAGGTATGTGACACCCCACTTATCACAGCAGTATTTTTCAAAGATATTTTATGTGTACCAGTGTTTTGCCTGTCTGTATGGCTGTAGTGCCTGCAGAGACTGCATTAGATCCCCTAGAATCTCAGGTTGGTAGTCACTGCATACATGCTGCAAACTGAATGAACCCCAGTCCTCTGCAAGGGTAGCAAGTTGTCTTAACTGCTGAGCCACCTCTTCAGCCCAGTCAATTTTTACTTGTAATTACTTCAAACCAAAATCAGCACAAATGTCATCAACTAGTAAATGGATAAGCTGTGGTATAGCTATAGAATGAAATAGTTTTCAGTCATAAAAGGGAGGATATTTGTTGGACTTGGTCGTGCACACGGTAATTAGAGCACTTTGGTGACTGAGGTGAGAAAATTGCAAGTTCAAGCCCAGACTGGGTGACAAGAGAAGACTTCAGCTCAAAAAAAGGAGGAGGGACCAACTATTATGCACACGGAAAACTAGATTAACCTGAAAGTAATAATGGTGAGTTAAAGAAGGCGAATAAGTCAAAAGCGTATTGCCATGTTTGTCTACAACTCTGGGAGATTCACAATGTTTCATAACAGCAGAAAGCATGTCATCAATGGATGGGTGAGAGGGAGAAGGAGTGACAAAGGGCACCAGGAACCTTTTAGGGCTGATGGCTATTCACTCTTGATTGATGTGGTTTCATAAATGTTGCATGCATCAAAATGCATCAATTGAAGCCTTAAACAAGTGCAATTTGTGGTATGCCAATTCCACTTTAAATAATAAGGTTAGATTTTTTTCTCAATTTAATTTTAGATCTAAAGGGCAAAGAGGAGGAAATTGTGGTTATGGAGTTGGGGGAACATTTGATGGGATGCGAGGGAGAATGTTCCAAGCAGTGAGAACACTGTGCAAAAGTCCTGAGTAGGGGAAGACTAGGACATACTTCAGGAGTTCAGAAATGTCCTGTTGGGATTGAGTTGAGAGATAAAAGAGAATAATTGTAAGGAAATAAGACTGCAGAGGTTGAAGAGCCAGTAATATGCAAGACCTGCTAGTCATCTCTTCTTTTGGCAAATACCTGCTGAGTCCTCCCTGGACACCAAAACTGTGCTAGGTGTTTGGGAGTAAAACTCTTGGGGAATTCTCTCTTTGACTTTTAGACTGGTATTTTCTTGAGCCAGGTATACTAGTAGCACGAGCCTGTCATTGCAGCATTCAGAGGGGTGGAAGCAGAAAGACTAGGAGTTCAAAGCCAGTCTGGGCTGTGTGAAATTCTGTCAAGGAATGAGGGAAGGAAGGACAAAAGAAAGGACTAAATAAAGGAAGGAAGAAAACCTAGAGATTCCTAGTCTCATGGAGTTTCCATTCTTAAAAAAAAAGGAAATAGGCAATAAATAGCAGTCAAAATAAAGTATCTAGAGGATGAAGAGTAAGCCAAATGTTGTAGTACATACCTTCAATCCGAGCACTCGGGAGGCTGAGACAGAGGCATTTTCCTGAGTGTGAGGCAAACCTGAGCTGCTAGACCTCATTTTCAAAACAACCAAGTGAGGGATGAGAAGTTCTTTGGAAAAATGCAAAGGCAGCATGGGGTCCTGGAAACGTGAGCTGTAGGACAAACACGTGGGTGGAACAGATCAGGAGCATCTCCAAAGTATGGACATATGTTCTTTATTCTAAGGGCAATGAGAATCTATCAAAGGAGTTTAAACAAAGCTGTGCTGTATTGGAGCCAGATGTGGTTTAAACAAAGTTGTGCTGTATTGGAGCCAGATGTAGTAGTACAGTTCTTATATTTTTGGCACCCAGGAGACTGAAGTAGAAGAATTGTGGATGGGCTACAAAATGGTGACTCACAACTGCCTATAATTCTAGCTTCGGGGGAATCCAGTGTCCTCTTTTGGCATGTGTGTGTGTCTGTGTATAAGTATGTGTATGTGTATGTGTGTGTGTCAAAAGTTGTGACATAATTTTCTTTTGAAAAAGATCGCACTGGGCTGGGGGATGCTGCTCTGTCAGAGAGAGTAAGACTCTGGGTTTGATCTCTAGTGATTAAAAAATATAGGTGATCTTTAGTGGTATGGAGAAATGGTTTAGTTAGTAAATTGTCTGCCATGTAACCATGAGGATCTGAAGTCAGATCCCCTCTGCCCAAGTGAAAATGTGTTGGGTGGTGTGTGTTTGTAAATCCAGAAATGGGGGAAGGTAATCCTGGGGCTTGCTGACTAACTGGTCTAGCCAGTTGTTGGGCTCTAGATTCCGTAAAATAAACTGTATCAATAAAATAAGGTGGCCAGCAACAGAGGCAGAATCTGACATCTCTAGCTTCCACACATATATCCACATGTATAATGCCACATTACCCCACCACACACACACAAACACACACACACACACACACACACACGACAGAGACAGACAGAGGGGGGAGAGAGAGAGAGATCTTCAAACTACTGTGAAAAATAAAATCGCAAGTGGGAGAAGCAGAAAGGACGGTATAACACTAGTCCAGATGAAAAATAATCTTGCCTCCAAGAAGAGCAGCACTGGGCAACGAATTTAAAATGGGCGGAAGAAATAGATGACTAGGACAGGTGACTGATTGAATGTAGAGTTTAGAGAAAATGGACCAGTAAAGCAGGACTCCTGGGCACTGACTTGCATAACGAGATAGGCGGTGGCATCATTCCCTAGGATAAGGCACACTAAGGGAGGGACCCGGTTTGCAAAGATCATGAGCTTGATTGGGGATGTGGTGATTGAAATGTGTTCATGATGCCCAAGTGGAGACGTCCAATGACCAGATGTGAGTCTGGGGATCAGAAGAAATAGGTAGGCTGGAGGAACAGATTTGGGAAACTGCACTTTATAAGTGATAGAAGCAGTGAGAACGGATGAGGTCAACGGTGCCTGGAAAGACCATTTTGTTTCTCCACTGTGTTTGATCTCTAATTTTTATCCCCCAAGGTCTTGGGGTTTAGACTTAGAGCCTTGCCCAGGCTAAGCTGATGTGGAAATGTCATATATCAATCTGTTGATTTCATTGGTTAAGTAATAAACACATTGCTTGGCCTCATAGGTTAAAGCATTGGTGGGAGGAGTAAACAGAATAGGATGCTGGGCGGAAGAGGAAGTGAGGTCAGACTCTGCTCTGCTCCCGGACAGGATGGACGGAGGCTAGAATCTTCCCGGTAAGCGCACCTTGGGGTGCTTACACACATCATTAGAAATGGGCTAGTCCAGGTGCGAGAATTAGCCTGTAAGGGCTAGAGTTCATGGGCCAAGCAGTTCTTAAATGAATACAGTTTGTGTGTTGTTATTTCGGGCATAAGCTAGCCAAGCAGCCGGGGTGTTGGGGACACAGCCCCGCCGCTCTTATTTCAACACTAAGCAAGTGTCTTGCATCCTCAGTTTTTTTTTTATTTTTATTTTGAGACTGGTTCTCACTAAGTTGCCCACCCTGGCCTTGAAGTCACTCTCTAACACCGTCTTGGGAACTTCTTGCCTCCACCTCTTGAGTAGGTGGAATTATAGGTGCTGGGATTACAGGTATGTGTTGCCATATCTGGCAAGAAATAGGGTCTTAAATGCAGCCTCAAGTTACTGGCATTATAATGAAAAGCACACTCAAGGATGGGAAAGAAGGAAAACTCGCAACTGCTGAAGCTTTCTCTCTCCTAGGTTAGTCCTGACAGACTCTAAGGAGCAGACTTGGGCCTGCCTCCAGATTTCAACTAAGGTTTCAAAAGCAAACAAACAAAAGTCATGAAGCCAGGGGTGACAGTGCACAAACTTAATCCCAATTCTCAGGAGACAGAGGCAGGCAGATCTTTGTGAGTTCTAGACCTACAGAGTGAGACCCTGTCTCAAAGACAAAGGTCATGAAAGTATCATGTCCTGTGGTCCTGTGGCTGGCAGTGACAGGGTGAGTCAGATGAGGAAGAGCCGCTGGCTTTGGTAGTTGTTAGATTACAGGACACTCCCGTTAGTTCTGACATATCAAAGGAACCATTCCTAAAAGGAGTGTGCGGATCTAGGTTTTCTTCAGATGATCCTGGCAATGACCCTGGGGCTTGACCATGCTGGGCAAGTGCTCTACTGCTGAACCACGTGGTCCCTACACAATTCCATACCTCCTTTTTTTTTTGTTTGAGAGTTTTCTTTGATCATTTTAAAAACAGCTCCTCACTGTACAGTACTGGTTGGCCAGGAAGTCACTATGTTGACCAGGCAAGTCACAAAGTTCCAAAGGTTTTCTTGCCCTTACTTCCCAAGAGCTGAAATTGTAAGTGTGAACCAACATACCTAGCTAGATTTTTGTCCTTTGGTCTGGGACAGGTCTCATAGAGCCCAGGCTGACTTTGAACTTTGTATATAGCCAAGAATGAACTTGAAGTCTTAAGCCTCCTGTCTCTACCTTCTAAGTTATGGAACTGCAGGTGTGCGCTCCCATGCCTGCTAGCCCTTCATACCTCTTAAGAGACAGATATAGGGCTGGAGAGATGGCTCAGCATGTTTGGCATTTACTTATCTATTTTAGAATTTTACTTGGTTTTCAATTCGTTACACTTATTTGTGTGTATTGTGAGGTGCGCAAGACGTGATGGGATGCCGGGCGTTTGTGGCGCACGCCTTTAATCCCAGCACTCGGGAGGCAGAGGCAAGTGGATCTCTGTGAGTTCAAGACCAGCCTGGTCTACAGAGCTAGTTCCAGGACACCAGTACAGGCTCCAAAGCCGCAGAGAAACCCTGTCTCGAAAAACAAAACAAAAAGACATGATGGGAGTGTGGAAATCAGAAGACAACTTTTGGAAGTTGGTTTTCTCCTTCTGCTACATGGATCCTGGGAATCCAAGCCAGGTCATCAGGCCTGATGGAAGACATATTTATCTGCTGCAAGGTTTCCTGGGCTGAACTTGAGCTTCCTCGGTTTCTCGAGTGGCATCAGGACACCATACCAGGTTCATCCCCATCTTAGAAATAAGAAAACCAGGACTACCATGAGCAAACTTGACGAAGGTGGCACACAGCTAGGATGCAACAATGATGAAGTGGTAACCTAGAGCTGAATGCATCCTCTCCAAGCTCTTCATCAGTGCCCCGCAGTTCAGGACTCCTGCCTCCTGCCAGGCACTTTTGGAAACAATACAACTGGATTATAGGGCCGGTTCCTTTGAAGTATGAAATCACATGGGCTGAAGTGGAGTATAATTATACACAAGCTACATCTTAAGTATGTGTTACTGAAGGATCTCCCTGCCTGGCTTACTCATCCCAGTCAGCAAAATCAGCTGTGTCTCTCTGAAGAAACACGCCAGCTGTGCTATGCCCTCTGCGCTTTCCTCTAAAGTACATCCGTTTGTTGTTCTCCCCCTAGATGTGTCTTCCAAGTTTGCTTACAGAGAAAATTGAGAAGTGGGTAAATGGGTAAATGGGATAGATCCTAGATCATGGATGTCTCCCTACTCCTTTCTCCCCCCCCCCCATGTGTGTGTGTATCTGTACACATGCACACACACATGAGACATGTACTGGGATTAAAGGCACGCACAATTTGATTTTGAAGAATATTCATTTGATCATTTTTAAGTGGGTGTGTGCACGGTTGAGTGCATGAGCCATTCGAGGCAGGACATGTTGGGTCCTCCTGGAGCTTGAGTGCCAGGCATTTGTGAGCTGCACAACATGAGGGCTGGGAACCTGGGTCGTTTGTAAAAAAAAAGCAGGATGCACTCTAAGCACTGAGCCGCCTCTTCAGACTGCACAGTTTGTATTGGTACTGCCTTGGCATCGCCTTAATTTTAGGCTGTTCCTTTCTTTCTTTCTTTTTTTTTTTTTTTTGGTTTTATCGAGACAGGGTTTCTCTGTGGCTTTGGAGCGTGTCCTGGAACTAGCTCTGTAGACCAGGCTGGTCTCGAACTCACAGAGATCCGCCTGCCTCTGCCTCCCGAGTGCTGGGATTAAAGGTGTGCGCCACCATCGCCCCAGGCTGTTCCTTTCTAAAGCCTCCATCACCTGGGACCTTGCTCTTCCCATTTACCACATGGACTTTCCTCCTATTTGGCAGGCCATCAGGCTAACAAAAAAATTGTCTATCTAGAAATATAGATGGCATGCAAGAAAATCAATGCGTCTTTAAGGCTCACGTTTGTACTTAGCCTTTGGGGACGCAGTGTGGACAGCGTATCAAAGGGCAACACTAAAATTTCATCATGCATCCGAGATGCAAAGCTGGGTGAGGTGGCTTGGAACTTGGAAGGCTGATACTGGGGCTGACAAATTCCAGACCATCTTGGAAATTCCCTGCCTGGAATCTCCCTGCCCTCCAAACAAAGGAAAATCGTAGAAAGCTATTTAGAATACAAAATGGGACCTCTACAACCGAGATAAAAGTACCCTGGTATGGTGATGTACACCTTTAATCCCAGAAGCAGCTGGATCTCTGTGCGTTTGTGAGCAGCTTGGTTTGTATAGTGATTTTCAGGATAATCAGAGACACATAATGAGATCCTATCTCAAAAAAATGCAGAGATAGTTACCTAATATAGAAAATGCTGAGTGTCTCTGTATTTCTTGTAGAAAAATGGAAAAGCTTAAGATTTGATGTGTAGCAGAACCAAAATGACATGTAGAAATATTCAAGACTAGAGGGACACTAAAATATGGGGAACCCATGTGCTGAGTATTGAGATAAGAGGAGATTTTGGAGTTGACCTAAGACAGTATCTGGGTCACAGAGTAATTATCGTGGACTCCACTTGACTTTGTTTTCTTTTGAGACAGGCTTTCCAAAGACCTTGAACTCATTCTGTAGCCCTAGCTGGCCTCAAACTTGAAGTGGTCCATATACTTCAACTTGCCAAGTTTGAGGATTCCAGACACGCAGTAACCATAACATGCCTACTTTAGGCAGTACTGGTGGATTGAACCCAGGGTCTCATGCAAGCACTGTACCAAACTGAGCTACATTCCCAGCACCTCCCATCCCCTGATTCTGTACAACAAAGTTAACCAGTTTCTGTAACCCTTGGACTTTCTTTAAATTCCTGGAATCTGTGTAATAGTATAATGGACTGAAGGTCTTCTAGTCGCTATACAAACATACATTATCCTGTCAGCTCAGTTAAGCAATTGACCATAGTTTCCAGAGGTCATTAGTCCTTGCTTTGCTGAAAGTCCATGCGCTTCATAGGCTTCATTCCAGAGCCATTTTATACAGTCAGCAAGAATTCCAAACTGGGCAAGATGGTGCTCACCTGCAATCCCAGCAGTTGAGACCCTGGAAGCAAGAGAATCAGAACTTTAAGGCCATGGGTGACAGTCAGGATGATTGCCCATGAGTCTGAAGCCAGCCTGGGTTAAAGAATAAAACTCTGCCTTAAAAAGGCAAAAACAGAAACAAAAACAAGGGCTGGGTGTTGTGGTGTACATCTTTAATCCCAGAACCCAGAAGTCAGAGGCAGGTGGATCTCTGTAAATTCAAGGATAGCCTGCTCTACCAGCAAGTTCCAGGTCAGCCAGCACTACATAGTGAGATGCTATCTCAATAAATGAATGAATGAATGAATGAATGAATAAATAAATAAATAAATAAATAAATAAAAGGATTTGGGCTTGAGAGATGGATCACCAGCTAAGAATACTTATTGTTTGTGCAGAGAACCAAGGTTTGATTTCCAGCACCCACGTGGTGGCTCACAAGCACCCACAACTCCATCCCAAGGAATCCTGTGTCTTCTTCTGACCTGCATGGGAACCAAGCATGCACATGGTATGCATATATACACATATAATAAAACAAATAAGTCTAAAAACGTTGACAGATGAAAAACAATTGCTCTCTCTTTTATCTCAGTCCTGGGCCCAAGACATTCTTCTTGTCTTAATCAACTTTATTTAGCAAGATAACTTGAAAAGCCTACGTAAATAGTGTTGTAATTCGACAGATACATACAGTACAGGTGCCCTTATTGCCACAACAGAAAATGAAAAACATCCTAGGCTTTTCCCAGAGACTCTAAGTAATCCACAGTTCAAGTCATAGGGCCCCCTTGCTATCTCTAATGCTACCTGCAACTCCTGAAGAATGGTGTGTGTTTCTATTCTTTAAAAAACAAAACAACATTTAAAAAGTCATATATACATAGTGTGAACATATAGCAGACAATTTAATAAGAATTAAAAAATAACTGATAATTGTTAATATGTATAAAGATGTGGAGTGGCTATAAAATATAGGACAATTTCTCCTATGGTTTGATTCTGTAAGTTTGGGCAAAGAAACAGGCAGGAGATTCAGATGGTAATGGCCATGCTATGGGTAGATGTCCCACAACTGCTGGGTATATAACACACACACACACAACATCATGAATAATGACGTGAACATGGTGTGTGTTTGACATCAAGCTAAGACATATAGGTTCAAATTTGAACTTCAGCTGTCCCTACTAAGTTTCTAGTCCAGTTGGTGAAGTAGACAATGAGCTGGCAATTTGAAGAGTCAGCTCTGTGTAAGTCTGCCCATATACTATATAGGGCACAATGAAAAACACCAGCTCTAACAGGTGGGTGAGACTAGGTCTAGCCCTTTTCACATGGACGACAAACAGGAAAATGATGGCAGTACTTATACACCATCATAAAAGGCTATGAGAACTCTGGAGAAATGATCTAACAACAGTAGTTGGTCAGAGCCATTGTAGCACTAAGAAACGTATGGAATATCACCAATTAGTTTGAGGCGGTAAAGATCCTGTTTAATCATTTGACTTTCCTGGCACGTTAGTTAGGTTAGCTACAATTCTTATTTCACCTGGCCAGGTTCTAGAACATTGGGAGCAAGGATAAGGAAGTGCAAGGGGATTTTATCCAGATTAGCTCTTGGCATTAATTTGACTGCTTGCTTGTTTGCTTGTTTGCTTGCTTGCTTGCTTGCTTGCTTGCTTGCTTGCTTGCTTGGCTGGAGACTCCTTCCAATCTCTGTTTTCTCTCTTTCTCTCTCTCTCTCTCTCTCTCTCTCTCTCTCTCTCTCTCTCTCTGTGTGTGTGTGTGTGTGTATGTCTGCTTTATCTAAGGACATTTTCAGAATGAATCCTAAATGAACTTGTATTGATATGTGATTAACTACTCAGAAGAATCTCCCACACTTGCCCAAGGATAAGATCTACTTGGTGTTATTCTGAATTGTATGGTCAACCTTATTTTTCTCTTAGTAATTTGCATTTTGTGGGTCTGATGTAGGGTCTGGAATCTACTTTTTTAAAATGTCATTCTTACCCTTAGGCAAATTTGGAAAGTCATGGTCTAACTACACTGTCCCTAAAAATAGAACCACCATATAACCTAGATAGACCACTCTTAAATAAAGAAAATGTGCATATGCACAATGGAGGTTTATTCAGAAACCAAGAAAAATAAGATTATAACTGTGAAAAATAAATGCATTTGGAGATTATTATATTAAGTGAAATAAGCCAGACTCAGAAAGATAAATACGATACGGTTTCTCTCTTACACTGATCCTAGATTTAAAAGTGTGGGGGAGGGGGAGAGGACAGAGGGGATCAGGTGCGTGTGTTATGAAATTATAAATTGGATCATGAGAGAAGAGGAAGAGATTTAATTGAAAAACAGGAAATGCATACTTGACATGAAAGCAGTAAGGGAGACTGCTCATGAGGGCAAAGGAAACAAGCCACGGGACTCCGGAGAGCTGACGGAGGAGGAGCAATTAGAACAAAGAATGATACATATGAAGGAAAATGCCATAATTAAGCCTTTTATTTGTATGCTTACTTTATGCTTACTATATGATGCTTTCATGTTATATTTAAAAAACAAAATATAGACATTAAAAAAAGGTATTGTCCCCAAGGTTTGTAATAAATCACTTTGATTCTTAAGCACATATGGTTAAGTTGTTGACCATTAAGAATTTTAATGACAGAGTCGAAGAGATAGCTCAGCGGTTGGGAGCAATTGATGCTCTTCCAGAACCCCTGGGTTACTTCTCAGCATCTATATAGTGGCTCACAACCACTTGTTACTCCAGTTACAGGGGATCTGAACCCTCTTCTAGCCTTTGCAGCATGTACGCACAGTGCACAAAACTTCACACAGGCACACACACACGCACACACATATACACATAAGTAAAAATAAATCTTTTTTTAAAAATTTAAAGATTAAAAAGTTTTTTAAAAGAATTTAAATAACAAAACAAATCTTATGTTTGGAAAGCATCATATAGTTTATGATACCATATATGGAAACCTTGTTGTTGTAGAACATAGTCTACAAAACAAAACAGCTGCTATCTTCAGCAAATCAATTGAACTTGTTAGAAGAGACCATCACAACAAGGTTTGTAGACTGTTGACATTCTCTCAAGGAAAAATGGGCTGGACTGGGTCACTGGGCCCTCACCTGAGGTTCTAGTCATTCTACCTAGCCATTTCCCTGTGTAAAATTCTGCATTAATTGCTCTTGGCCTCAATGATCTCTAGAAGAGCTAGAATCCATAGGCTGGGGAAGGTTAACTGAGGGATGCTCCCTTATGCAGCTGAGAAGAAGCCATTGTCCATGCTGATGTGGGATGCCCTTCTGTATGCCATGAATATGTCTTACTACCATTGATTATTAAAGAAGCTGATTTGGCCAATAGCCAGGCAGAATAGAGCCAGGAGGGCAAACCAAACAGAGATACAGGGAGAAAAAAGGAGACAAGGAAATGCCAGCAGCTGTCAGGGAAGCAAAATGTGAGGCAACAAGCCACGAGCCTCATGGTAAAATATAGAATAACAGAAACGGACCGGGCAGTGGTGGCACTCACCCTTAGTCCCAGCACTCCGGAGGCAAAGGCAGGCGGATCTCTGTGAGTTCGAGGCCAGCCTACAAGAGCTAGTTCCAGGGCAAGCTCCAAAACTACAGAGAAACCCTGTCTCAAAAAAAAAAAAAAAAAAAGAAATGGGTTAATTTAAGTGGTAAGAATTAGTTACTAATAAGCCTGCGCTAATAGGCTGCACAGTTTGTAATTAATATTAAGCCTCTGAGTGGTTATTCGGGAACTGGCGGGCAGGAGAGAAACACCACGCTGTGTGAAAACTTTCCAGAGTGACTGCTTTGGAGTCACCCACATACTTGTAGCAAGCCCTCAGTCATTCTCTGTAACTAAGCCTCATACTCCTTCATCCCCCAGGTTGAGCTTTAGTGGAATCATACTTTGGTTTGTTATTGGGGCCTTATAAGGAGGAGGCAGACTTTGTTTACACCTCTCCAGGGAAGGAATTTTCTCAGCATCTGCCATAATATCCTTTATAATACAATTAGAATGCAATGGCACCTTAAATGATAGGAGAACAAGGAAAAGTAAGGCGCCAATTGTTAGATTACAGAGGTTGCCCCTCTAGAGGGGATCGGCCACACTTTGCATTCTATAAGGTATATTCTCTAAAACTGCTAGGCATGTACCAGCCCCAGAGTAGTGTGGGCCACTGGGATTAGTTTCCTAAATTAGGGCATTGTATTCTATCTAGAACTATCTAGAACTGCTACACTTAGAGGTCCCCACCCTCTAAGCTCAAAGACCACTTACCTTCTGAAGTCTACAACTGTAAGGCTTTTGCTTTGTCCTGTGGGTGGCTGTTGGACGGTCACCATATTCCAGCTTCCCTCTCTTTATTTTAATGCCCACTCTTGCAATATACTTTTATGTTGCAGAAAATGCACGTAGGGTTTGAGTTGGTATGGAGCCCAGGGATAGCCTGAGCCAATAGGAATCGAAAAGACTCCAAAAGCTAGCAGGTGTCTTGACACGGAAACTCAGCTATTTTCTAGGGCACCATACGCTTTTCTTCACTGGACTCGCAAGGGAGCTGCACAAGTTATGTCTCCCACAAGCACATATTGTACCAAACCAGTCCAACCTGCAAGAGGAGTATAAGCTTTGGTCCTTTTGCAATGCTCTGCTGCCTAACCAGTTTGTGTTTGCAAAAGTGACACTTGGTCAGGTCAAGATGGAGAGACGGCCTAGTGAAGAAAGCCTTGCTTGGAATCCTTTCTGGGCCTACTTAGGGTTTCTGATGCAGTCAAGATGAAGTATCGCATTTAATTAAATTGTATACATGTATACATGTAGAAAGGGCATTGTGCTGGCAGCTGTGACCTGTTCTGAGGTATTCCTATCCTGGGCAGAGCAGAAAGGAAGATAGAAACATGACCATGTTACCAATGTCAAGAAGAATAACAAAACGGAATAAGCAGTGTTCTTTGGTGACAGAGTAGGAGTCAGTGGTTTTTATGGAATAATCTGCTGGACTTGGTGGTGTGTGCTGTAATCCCAGCATGGCGGAGACAGGAGGATCACTGTAAATTAGAACTAACTTGGCCTACAAAGTGCCAGGACTACATAGTTGGCCATGTCTCAGACAAAGAAAACACTAGGTTCTTATGGAAGCTTTGGAAAGGCTGGTTGGGAAAGTGACATTTCCCCTGGAACCTGAAAGGTAGGTAAAAGACAGATAAGAGCATTACACACCGAATCTGTGAGTAAAGGTATCACTTAGGCTCTAGCCTCTGATAGCCACTGGGTAGCTGGTTGCTTGGGTAGGGCAGCCAGGAAGAAGTCATTGGGTCTCATATGTATTGGGAGGGGACTGGTGACCATTGCATCTTATTCTTCATTTTTGAGTAAAATTTAGATTGCATTTTCAATTTATTTTGAGACAGGCTCTCTCTATGTAGTCTTGGAACTCACTATGTAGACCAGACTGGCCTCAAACTCACAGACATCCCCCTGCCTCAGCCTTCCAAGTGCTGGGATGATTAAAGGTCTGTGCCATCAGCCTAGCACGCTTTTCTTTAAACACAGGTGTTCTAGTTAAGCCCAGAAGCTATTGTCTCGACGAAACACCATGACCAAAGCAAGTTGGCAAGGAAAGGAGTTTTTTGGCTTGCACTCCATATCACAGTTCATCATCAAAGGAAGTCAGAACAGGAACTAAAATAGGGCAGGAACCTGGAGGCAGGAGTTGTTGCAGAGGCCACAAAGGGGTACGGTTTACTGGATTGCTCCCCATGGCTGCTTGTTTGTTTGCTTGCTTGCTTGTTTTGTTGGTTTTGTTTTGGTTTTGTTTTGGGTTTTTTTTTTGTTTTCTTTTGTTTTGTTTTTGAGACAGGGTTTCTCTGTGTAACAGCCCTGGCTGTCCTGGAACTAGCTCTGTAAACCAGGCTGGCTTCAAACTCACAGAGATTCCCCTGCCTCTGCCTCCTGAGTGCTGGGATTAAAGGCATACACCACCTCCTCCCTGTTCTCAGCCTGCTTCCTTATAGAACCCAGGACCACCAGCGCAGGGATGGAACCACCCACAATGGGCTGGGCCCTCACCTATCAATCACTAATTAAGAAAATGCTCTAGTAGGGCGGTGGTAGCACGTGCCTTTAATCCCAGCACTCGGGAGGCAGAGGCAGGCGGATATCTGGGAGTTCGAGACCAGCCTGGTCTACAAGAGCTGGTTCCAGGACAGGCTCCAAAGCCACAGAGAAACCCTATCTCAAAAAAAAAAAAAAAAAAAAAGAAAGAAAGAAAGAAAGAACGAACGAACGAAAGAAAGAAAGAAAGAAAGATCCCTAAAGGCTCCCCTGCCTTATGGAGGCATTTTCTTAATTGAGGTTCCCTCCTCTTAGATGACTTTAGCTTGTGTCAAGTTGACATAAACTAACAAGCACATTACCCCACCACACAGTGTCTTGCTATGCAGACTAGGCTGGTTTGGAATGCAATCCTTGGGAACAGTTTAGACAAAAGTAACAGTGGAAGGAATAAATACAAATTGGAGGCTACTGTAGCAACATGAACAAATAGCCCTGGATCCTAAACAGTCTCCTGTGCTGATGTTAAGAGTGGAGATACAGGGCTGGTCATCAAGACATGCCTCAAAGGAAGAGTCACACACCTTGGGTACTCATTGAGTATATTCTGGGTTGGGGAGAGGAGTGAATGAGACAGATGTCAATGGTCACCATCAAATGAGGGCAAAGGGATGGCTCTCTGAGAAAGTCCCTAATCGTTTCAGGGGTCAGAGGAAGAGGAGGAGCAGCCACAGGACAAAGAAGGAAGTAGTTCGAAGCACTGAGAAGGAAGAAAGCCCAGAAGCCAGGTGGCAACACCGAAGCCCCGCCCCCAATTAAACCCCGCCCCCGGTTCCGCCTTCTCTCCCTCTTCTCACCCACCCTCCAGTTGCGACTCATCCTCCTGGGCGGGGAGAGGTGGCAGTCGAGTCCTCCCGTATCCCAGCAGGCAGTGCTGTCCGGAGCCGCTGACAAAGGAGCAAGGAGCAGTCGCGGCTGCTTTGCGAGGAGCCACTGTTACTGAGGTGAGAGTCCCCCAGTGTCCCGTCACCCACTTCCTCTGACTTGGGGGGAAACGTGGAACTTACGTGGCCGAGCCCCCGCCTCCCGGTGTAGACAATGCCCAGGACCCGCAGCCAGAGCTTGGCTCCGTGACTGACAGCAGGGCTGTGCGGTGCCGGTGCCGGTGCCGGTGCCGGTGCCGGGCTGCGGTGGGTGGCTGGGACCCGGCAGCGGGTCCACCACTCTCTGACTGATGGTGGCCCTTCGACAGGGTCGGCCCGCGGACGTGTAGCTTCCCCTGCCTGGGGGGCGAAGGCAACCTCTCAAGCCTCCCGCTGCCGGTCTGGCGGAGTTCAGTTGCCCTGGGGATGCGGCTCCAGGGACAACTCTTTGGCGGACGTTGCCTGGAGGGCTGCGGGAGAGAAGTCGGTCGACTACTCTGTTCGGGGTGACACTGTCCTCGCCCTTCCTGCAGTTTAGCCAGTCCCCCCACCGAGCAACTGAGAGGAAATGGGTGGGGAGGTGGGGGAGAGGATGGCTGGAGCCAGGCGTCCCGGGATGGCTTTGCCTGAAGGGACATGAAAGAAGGTGGAGAAACGGGGAGGGTTGTAGTGGAAGCAAACGTCTTCTTGGAATTATAGGGGGTACATGGCCTGTATCTTATACTGCTCCCTGGACCTCTGCACGGATCCTGATGGTTGCACCAGCTGCTCAGCTGTAAACAGGCTCACATGACCAGGTTCACACGGAGCCGGGGCAGTGTGGGGATAGAGCTGTGAAGGCTGGGCCCCAAGCAGGTGGGGCTGATGTCTTAAGGAGGAAGGTTGTAGTCCCTCCCTAGACCTCAACCTTTAAAGTTCTGTGGTTCCCCTTTGAGAAAAGTAACTGACATTTGTCTTTCTCCGGCTCAACTAGCGTTGCAGTCCCAGTGGAACTGAAGGAAATTTCACTTTGGAAAGCCACAGGACAAATATGAAGTGGAAAGGGTCCTACCTAGCATTTTGTCCTTTAAGGAAACGAAAAGAAAGTAATCCTGAAAAATCCAAGTTCCTAAATTTTGCCTAGTAGGCAGTCCTGGTCTTTTGGAACACATTTTGTTCTTAATGCGGATTCCAGACAGAAGGAGAAAGTCTACTCTTTCGGGAAAGGCACACATGGGATTTAATACATTCTTAGTGATGAAAATCTTGTCCACACTTCCTGTAAGGATTGGGAAATTCCTTTGCCATTTAAATACTACATTCAGGAAATTGAGTAAGGGGTAGACACCCAGCTTTTCGATTACACATGTATTTGGTACAGATCAGTGATGAGTTTGGAAAACAGGAAACACGACCAAAAGTGTCTTTAAAGTTGACAAGCTATACACTCAAACAGGGTGTGGGAGTAAACTGGTTTCTGAAGGATATGTAGAACTCGCAAAGCAACACAGGATTTCTGGCATGCCGGGGTACTTAAAATTTTAGTATTTTTCAAATCTGTGAGAAAAGGTTGTGATAGATTCCCTGTACATGTAGTATGTAATCAAGTGTAATTAATAGGTACTATTTCAGTGTAGAGTAGTGATCCCTTTATAGGCAAAGACAAAAAATAGATACCTCACCTAGCTTCCTTAAATTGTTGATGTTTATTCTTCTCAAATATTATATATATATATAATATTCTTTCTCATGGAGGTCTTAACATTCAAGTGCACTGTCTGAAAACATGAAACAAGAAACTACAAAACGCACTGCATTCCTTACTAAGCCAATAAAGAAATTACAAGCTGAGTGTGCTGGTGTAGGCCTTTAATCCTAGCATTTAGGTGGCAGAGGCAGGCCGGTGAATCTCTGTGGGTTGGAGGCCAGCCCAGCCTTCATAGAGAGTTCCAGGACAGCCAGGGCTACATATGGGATGTCTCAAAATACTGCTACTCTTTCCTTTTTTTAATTTATTCATTTATTTTTGGTTTTTCGAGACAGGGTTTCTCTGTGTAGTCTTGGTTGTCCCGGAACTCGCTTTGTAGACCAGGCTGGCCTTGAATTCAAACTGCCTCTGCCACCCTCCCAAGTGTTGGGATTAAAGTTGTGCACCACCACTGCCCAACTCCCTTTTCTTTTAGTTTTATTGGGTTGTTGTTGTTTGTTTGTTTGTTTTTCTGAGACGGGAATTCTCTGTGTAGCCCCAGTTGTCTTGGAACTTGCTTTTATAAACCAGACTGGCCTTGAACTCAGAGATCCACCTGCTTTGCCTTCCAAGTGCTGGGATTAAAGCCGCCAGCCACCGCTGCCGGGCTCTCTTTTTTGTTTTTAAAAAAGGTTTAAAATAAGCTGGGTAGTCTCCTGTGCTCAAGGCCATCCTGGTCTGCATAGTGAGTTCCAGGACAGCCAGAGCTACATAACAGGGAGGCTTTGTGTCAAAACACAAACTGAAACCAAAAAAACAAAACAAAAACTTCAAACCAAAACCAAAAAAAAAAAACCAAATAAACAAAAGCCACAATAAAGCAAAGGGGGGGGGGTGTTAACATAGAAAATAGAGAAAATTTTAATCTCTCCTAAAAGCTAGCAATGAAGGCAACCAATTCTAAAGGCTGTCTTGTCCCCTTTAGCAGTCTGGAGTATATTTACTTACAATAAATATATTAAGTGATCTAGTCTTTAAATCCTCGATTTCTTCGTCTCTATTATGGGGCTTTCATTTTCATTTCTGTGGACCTCTCTAGCTCTCAAAACAGTTTGAGGTGGAGGGGTTGAGACAGTCTTGTCTGTGAACCTCCATCTAGCCTGGAACTCTGTGTAACCCAGGCCCGCTCCAAAGTCCAGACAGCCTGTCTGCCATAGGCTCCCAAATGCTGGGGGTACAGGTGTGTGCCACCACACCTGGCCACTGTGCAGTTGTGGACAGAGAGCTATTTTTGGACAAATATGTTGGCCAAATAAGGCAAGATATTGGTAGCAACTAAAAAGCATGAAATAGCAAGAGGTATCCAGAATCATGATAAAAATAGGAATTGTATCCTGCAAGAGTCTTGAGGCAGGTGGAGCTCTGTGAGTTTGAGGCCAGCCCACTCTATACTGTGAGTACCAGACCAGCTTGGTTACATAGTGAAACTCTGCCTCAAAACTCCAAAAGACACTCGGGAGGTAAATTACTCCTGTACGCTGACCTGTACCTGTCTTGCTTTTCCTCAGGTAATTAAAGATGGCCCCAGCTAAATCATGCTCCCAAATTAGAAATAACAGCTCTGCTTGGCTTTTTTGACCTTCAGGGTGTAGCCCAAAGTCTAGTTCTTTACTCAGTTCAGCTCCCGCTTCCTGCTGAATTAGCTGGGTTCTTTCTGTGAGTTTAGCAGCACAGTTAGGGAAACAGGAAGGGGTGAACTGCTTCACTTTGATAGTACCTGACTTTGATCAGCTGAACCCATGCCTGGTGTTTAGTTTTCTTGGGTTCAAAATTTGTTTCTGTCAGCACGTTCTAATATTATCACTCTCAGAGTTTTAAGTTCCTGCCAACTAAATTCACAGAAAATATGAATATGTTAAGTTGTCACCCCACTGACTTACAATGAGTTACAGGACAACCAAGTAGACTAGCAGGCTCATGTACAAACCATCACACCCAGCCTTATTTTCTATGTTAAACCCTACTTTTTGCTTTATTGTGGCTTTTGTTTATTTGGGGTTTTTATTTTATTACTCTTGACTATAAAGAAACACATAGAAAACGCTCTCAGCCTCCCTTTTTCTGGGGTCTAGAAATGGACAAATTCAGCAAGACTATAGCCTTTATGTAAAAGCCACTTCAGTGACACATCTGTATGGCTGACTGTACACGAGTCACCTGACTGACCTTTGGTCACTTGAAACATCTCTTAAATCTGATTCCATCCCTGCTGCCATAGCTTCGGCTTACTTCATCATCTCGGGCCTTAGTCATCCAACAGTGGTTTTTTTTCTTGTATCTATGGTGTTGGATAGTCAATGGCCACCACCCACACACCTCTACACTCATCAGGTCAGTCCCTGTGGCTTAAAAATCCTTTAGAGGTGGTGGTGCACGCCTTAAATCCCAGCACTAGGGAGGCAGAGTCAGGTGGATCTCTGTGAGTTCAAGGCCAGCCTGGTCTAGAAAGCAAGCGGCAGGACAGGCTCCAAAGCTACTGAGAAACTCTGTCTTGAAAAACCAAAGGAAAACAATCCTTTAGAGGTTTTCCATGGCCTGCAGCAGTGGCTCTCTGCACTGGTGAATCTGAGAACCACCCGACGACTCCTTAAAAGCAGGGCCAGACTGTCGAATTCCCACTATTCCTGATTCAATAGGTCTAGGGTGGGGACTAAGAATTTCCATTTCTAACCAGGCTGTGGTGGCTCACGATGCCTTTAATCCCAGCACTCGGGAGGCAGAGGCGGGATCGCTGTGAGTTTGAGGCCAGCCTGGTCGACAGAGAAGTTTCAGGACAGACTCCAAAGCTACAGAGAAACCCTGTCTCAAAGAAAAAAAAAGAAAAGAAAAAACAATAACAATAAATAAATAAATAATAAATAAATAAAAGAATTTCCATTTACCTCCAACTTCCCTTCCCAGTTTCCCTCTTCTTGTTACTCTGCCCATACATGTTTAAATCATATGCAGGGCTCACTGTGAGTACAGTACCCCTATCCCTCTGCGCATTCTTGCAATTTTCCCTTTCACTCTAGATATAGGCCATCGTTTTTTTGCTCCCAGAGGACACTGTGTCAACCGGCATTTCAATATATGTCCTAATATCATAATAGCATCATATTCTAATACCTGTTATATGTTTTTCTTGCTAGCCTGGGATAAAAATATTGTTTTCATCTTTTCTTCATATTCCCTGCCATTATTCCTGATATATAATAAGGTATGCAACGAATAAATTAAAGATAGTCTTACTTCCTTTTGTTTTGAGACAGGGTCTCACTCAGGCTGGCCTCTAACTCAGAAATCCTTTTGCTTCTGCCTCCTGAGTGGTGGCCTCAATGATGCGCTCCTCCAAGCCTTGAATTAAAGATCTTCAACTTCACGTGCTACATGTAGCAGCCTACGTCCTCTACACACCGAACTGATAAAGACTTTTCTTTGCACATCTTTGTAATAACCAAAGACACTAGAATTTTGTAAATTGTGGAAATAATACGTTTATTAACATGGAGTTGTTTTTGGCTTAAAGGGTTTTTGTGTGTGTTGTTTTCTGGGTTTGTTGTTATTGTTGTTTTGTTTGTTAAGATCTCACTATACCATGTAGACTTGGCTGACCTAGAATTTACTCTGTAGATCAGGCTACCCTCAAAATAGTAGAGAACTGCTTGTCTCTGCCTCCTGAGTTCTGGAATTAGAGGAGTATACCATCACACCATCACACCCAGCCTTATTTTCTTTTTGAGACAGAATCTTGCTACATTACTCTGGCTGGTCTGAAACTTGCTATGTAGACCAGGCTGACCATAAAGTTGTAGTAACCCTTCTGTCTCTATATATAAGTGCTGGGATTGCAGGCTTGTGTCAACATACCCAGCCATATATTTACAAAAAGTCATTTCTCTAAGCCATTCCTTTCTGTGTGGTACTGGAGATCAGTTCCAGTGTTTTATGCTAGGCAAGCTCTCTACCACCAAGCTACACTCCCAACCCTTTTAAAAGTTTTGCTTGCTTGTATATTTATTTATCCATTCATTTTCTTTTTTGAGGCAAGGTTTCACTCTAGCCCAAGGTGACTTGGAACACTGTGTAGCCCAGGTTAGCCTTCAGCTCATCATTCTTCTCCCTCAGTCTTAGTGTTGGGATTATAAGTGTATATTAGTAATATACACTTAATTTTGAGACAGGATTTTACTTTGTAGCCCTGATTGGCCTGAATACGCTATGTGGATCAGGCTAGCCCTGAATTTACAGAGTTCTTACCTGTGCATCTCCAGTTCTGGGATTATAGGGATGCCCAGCCACTAATTTTATTTTGATATGGGGTCTTGCTATGTGGTCCAGGCTGTCCTTGAACTTTTGATCTTCCTATCCCAGCTTCCTAAGATGCTGGACTTTGTAGGCCTGTTCCACTGCTCCTGGCTAGGGTCTTCTTTTTTTAAACTCTTTTTGTTTGTTTGTTTTTTAAGACAGAGTTTCTCTGTGTAACAGGCTGGCCTGGAACTCGTTTTGTACACCAGGCTGACCTGGAACTCACAGAGATCCACCTGCCTCTGCCTCGGGAATACTGGGATTAAATGTGTGCACCACCACTGCTCAGCTAGGGTGTTGTTTTAAAATCTTGTCTATATACTATTCATTTACTACTCAGCTTTTAGTTTTGAATGTGAATGTGAATTAGTTTATGACTCTGTTTGGTTAGTAGTTGTCAGCTCCACCAGGAAGATAACACATTATACCAGAACCCTAAAAACATGTAAAAAGATGTGCTCTTGAATAATAGACATTAAAATATAAAATTAGCATTATGGTATCACTTGGGCATTAAAAATTCTGATATGTGATGCTGAAATTCATATTTTGTTGCTAAGTTTATAACATGGAGGAGAAAGGGCTTTTATACTGAAGACTCTAAAGTAGTAAAAACTTATTGCTCTTACCTAATTTGCATTTTTCTTGGATTTTTGGCTAAGACTGTACCCAGTGTGGAGGACTAAGATAGCCCCTGTACTCAGATAAAAGGGGCCTGGCTTAAAGGTGGAGCTGAAGAACAGAATAAATATCTAGAGTCAGAGGCATGTAGTTTAAGTAGCTGGCCCTCTGTGACTAAGCAGATGGGTCACTAATTCCTGGTGGGTGGAGGCTAGACTTTAAATAATACTGAACTGTTTTGTTAAGCTTCATTAATTTGTTTTATGTGTATTTGTGTGTGCCCGGGTTATGTATGTACCCTACCTGTGTGCTGTTGTCTATAGAAGCCAGAAGAGGACATTGGATCTCCTGGTGACTGTGGTTGTTATGAGCCACTGGATGTTGGTGCTGGCAACTGAACCGGGGTCCTCTGCAAGAGCAGCAAGTACTCTCAACCTCTGTGTTGTCTCTCTCTAGCCCCATTCTTAATAATTTTTAAATTTTGAAGCATAGTAGTACAAGAATCCAGAAGGACTACTTATGCCCTTCTGATGGGCTCCACTTTCCCAGAAGGGGAGGGGATGAGAACGTACTTTTAATATAGTTTCCGTGCTTGCTAATAATCCCAGTGTTTTAAACCTACAGTGTTGACGTCATTTGAAACTCCCCCGTTTATCCCAGTGCCTTGTCTTTTCCTTCCTCTCTTCAGTGCAAAGTGAGGGAAACAAAATGATCAAAACTGTGGGCAATAGTGTGGACCGACAGCAAAGAGTATGCAGTTTCAGTGGTGGCCAGAAATGGGGGCATCCAGCTGTGATCCCAGCTCTCAGGAGGCATAAGCGGGAGAACCTCTAGTGAGAAGCCAGCACCGGCTGCATAGCAAGACCCTGCCTCAAACAGTCAGGATAAACCAGTGTTGCCATTGCTGTCTGTGGGAGAGTAGTTTGTAAATTGGTCACAAGGTGGTACACACACAGAAGGTTTTCTTTCTAATCTTACTCAGGAATGTTCTGTACCTTTATTTAGGAGAGGGTCAAGGACAAGGTGGTTTTCCACCTCTCCTCTCAGCAGGGCTGCCTGCATTTATGGTCAGGACCATGTGCGAATGTCACGATTCATAGACACCACTGGCCCAGATTGACTCTGAGGAGCTGAAAGGGAAGCAGAAGGCAGGGGGAGAAGAGGGTGGATTCCTTCTTTCCTCTCACCGAAGCCCGTGGTCAGCAGCCACCTGTCTGTATGCAGTACTGTCTTAGTTAGGGTTTCTATAGCTGTGCAGACACCATGGCCATGGCAACCCTTATAAGGGAAAACATTTAACTGTGGTGGCAGCCTACAGTTCAGGGCTTTAGGCCATTATCATCATGGCAGGGAGCATGGTGGCATGCAGGCAGATGTGGTGCTGGAGAGGCAGCCAAGGGGGGTCTATATCTTACAGGCAACAAAAAGTGATCTGGGACACTGGGCAGTGCCAAAGACCCCACGGTGACACACTTCCTCCCATGAGACCCCACCTACTCCAACAAGACCACACCTCCTAATAGTGCCATTTTCTTTCAAACCACTGTAAGTGCCTTTGGCTAAGATAGATCCCTTGCCTGCCTTTTATGTAAACAGAACATTCCACACATGCTCAGGGCTGAAAGAACTGATTATTAGTGGACACTAGGAAAGCCAATGACCTCAGTGTCTTCTCAGTGCCTGCCCTGAACTCGGGTCTGTCATGAATTCACAACAAGATAAAAATTTGATTAGGGCTACCGTGTAACTGAAAAGGACAAATACCAAAATACTGAATTCATACAAGTAAGAACATTAAAAATACAACATTGGTGCCAGGCATGGTAGCACAGACCAGTCATGGTAACACTTGAGAGATAGAGGGAAGAGAATAAGGACTTAAAGACTAGCCTGGGGTATGTGAGACCCTCCCTGTCTCAAAAAATAAATAAATAAAGTCCCTATGCAAGACCCTGGGTTCGATATCAGCACAGGAAAAGGAAAAAGAAACGCTAACACGGTGTTCATTTAAATTTTATTTAGGACAGGCTACATGTCACTAGGGTACATATCGCAGAGTTGTGGGGATAGGACCTTCTAACTGAGATGCAGAGAAGGTAAATACTGTGAAAGAGTGAATGGACAGTATAATTCTGCCTTTAATAATAACCTGTGCAACTCTGGGAAAGTTTCTTAACCATCCTGGGCTTTTCTTATCTGTGAGGCACTGGCACACTTTGGCTTGGCACACACTAGACTTTTGGACAACACCTTTATAAACTGATCTGCCGGAAGGTTTTGGCCAGCTTAGTATATAATCTTTCCCCTGGATCTTTGCACTTTATCATTTTGTAACGTGGAGTAGGGCAAAGAGAAAGTGTTAGTCTCTCGGAAAGCCGTCCATGAAAGGTGAGTGTTGTGCTTTGTGCTTCGTGGTGTTTGTTAGCAATGCTAATGCCTTCTGCTGACCTGGTGCTAATTCTCCCCTTATCACCCCCGCTTGGAGTTGAGGAGGCAATGTCTATCTTAGGCAAGATAAGTGATGCCTGGGGAAAGGGATGTGAAAAGAAAGGGTAAAGCACTCAAAAGCGCTCAAAAGCGCCTAACCATTTCTTTAATGTTGACAAGGAGATGGCCTCTTAGTGATTCGTGGTGAAACAAGGGCATCTTTAACCCACGAAGAGAAAGCCTTGAGGTGCAAAGGATAAAAAAAAAGCCTTTATTCAAGCTAATAAAATTCCTCCTCTGACCTGTGCCAACTAAATTCTCTTTAAAGTTAGAACAGCGACTTAGCACTTGTCTGTGTGGTTATTTTTGACTTCACAGTAAGGTTTATGAATCATCTCGTATTCCTCTCTTGTTGTTTGAGATAATCTCCTTCTGTAGTCCTCCTGCCTCAATATCCCTACTAGGATGGCCTTTGCCACCACACCTGCTTAAAAGGCTTGAAAAATACATATTTTGTTTTTTTATTTCTTTACTCATGTAGTGCATGCTGGTCTGGAAGTCCCCATGTAGCTGAGGCTGGCCTGGAATGCCTCATCTTGTTGTGTGTGATTCAGGAATGCTGTGGTTACAGGCATGTATCATCACAACCCAGTTTATCGTTCCTTAGCTACACTTTCCATACAGATGATAGTAGGTCCTTCACAAAGTGCTCCATGCTTTTCGCATTCAACCCTACATCTTCTTTGGGTGCGGGGGGGGGGGGGGNGGGGGGGGGGGGGGGGGTGCTGGAGATTTAATCTAGGCCCTACCACTGAGCTTTATCCCATCCCTCCTTTAATTTTTTTTCTCCCTCTCTTAACTTGTTTGTGATCAGATTTTTATTTGGTACTAGGGATCGAACCTGGGACTTCATACATGCTAGGCAAGTGTTCTGCCACTAAGCTATAGACCAACCCACTTTTTGTTTTGATACAGAATCTCATTAAGTATCCAAGTAAATCTTGAATTTGATAGCCTCCTGTTTTAATGTAGACCTGAGATTACAGGTCTATGTTAGCAGGTCCAGCTTTATCTTACATTGTGAGGCTTAATTTATGTCCAGCTTTACAAAGAGCTTTCTCTATTGTTTTGACAGATATCTTGTATCCCAATGAATGGCTATACTACACTTTAATAAGTCCCCTATTAATGGACAGCTGGGCTGTTCCCAGTCTTTTGCTATGAACAACTAGTTTATATTGAGTGCCAAGGTCTTTACACCAAGCTTCACGTAAATCACTTCCTTTAATCCTTGACACTCCATATAAAAGCTTTCACCCTTGGTGGTGGTGGTGGATATATGTTCTAGAAATATTCTAAAAAGTTAAGTTAGCGGCTCTGAAGATATGAATGTTTCGTTCTAACAGGATGGGAACTATTCCAATTTATATCCCCATCAGTAATAGAAGAATGTGCCTGATTTCTGATTTCTCTCCCCATGTGCTAATAAGGTTTTTGTTCCTAATCTGATATCCTTTTAAACATATACCAGAGCATGGCTTTAGTTTGTGTTTCTCATGTGAGGTTAAATTAAATAGCCTTTTGAAAGCTGAGTCCTTTCCCTATAAAATAATATGCTTTTTGTGTGTGACAGGCTCTAGTATAGTTTAGGCTGGTCTCACAATTGCTATATAAATAAGGCTGACTTTGAACTTCTGATCCTCTTGCCTCCACTTCCCAAGTACTGGGGTTACAGGTCAGCCATGTGTACTTGTAAGGGTTTATGTAACTAAATTTGTCAATATTCCTGGGTTTTAGTTTCATATCATTGTTAACCTGCATATTTCTTTTTTAATTTTCTATGATTTCTTCTAGTGCTTTGACTTTTCTTTCCCTTTTTAACACTTAAAGCTTTAACTTGTTTGGAATTGGCCATGGTATTAAGCAAAGGCTTAATTCAACTTTATTGTTTTCTCGATGGCTCCCCAATTTAACCAATACTTACTGATTATGTCTTCTATAAAATGGAGCTGCTAAAACTCTTTCCCTCCAAACTGAGTTTTAGAACAAGTCAGGGCATCTATTACTTAGTCGTGTCAAATTTGGATCTTCCTAATAGCCAAGTTTCTTAAGAATCAAATTACAGAACTTATTTTATTGCATTCTATTTATAAATATATGCCAAATGTCTCAGAGTGCCTTATCCAAGTAGCAGTGCATGTGGCTTAGAGTAAAAGAAAGGAATTCAGAGCCGTGTGTGTGTGTGTGTGTGTGTGTGTGTGTGTGTGTGTGTGGTGGCTTATGCCGGAGCATTGCTGTGTGACTGAGAACAGATTTACCAGAGAGCCTGTTAAAAAAGAAAGTGGGGGTGGGGGGCAGTGGAGAAGGATGGAAAGGAAAGCAAAATAGATTTGGAGGAAATATGTTAAATTATAATCACTTGAGTCAGATGCTTTTGAAAATATTCTTTCTCTTGTGGAAATATTGTGATATAGTGGAAAGAACACTTGACTAGAAAGCAGGAAGCCTGATGATATTGGGTTTTTTGTTTGTTACAGGCTGGTCTATTCATAATTAAATATCACTATGACCAATAATAATAGGAAACACTTAGCACTTAGTATAGTCCGAGCAACACTCTATCTAAGAGCTTATTAATCATTCAGTCCATGTAATTAATAAAAGTCTGAGTAATCTGTTATGAATTATACAAACATTAGATATTGTTACTCATAAAAAAATGTCAACAAGCTCGGTCAGCTTATTGAAAACCAAACTCAGGACCAAAGCCAACATTGTCATGCGCTCTGTATGTGCTCTGAAATGATGGCTAGAGAGCTAGGGCTCAGCGCCTTCCTTCCCTTTGGCCTTCAGGTTTCCATGCCTTTGCATGTGCAGCACTCTTGGTCTGAATGCCCTCCTCCCAGCACTCATGTGTACACGCTCCTGGTTTTCTTCTCTTGAGACTGGGTCTCACTTTGTAGGCCAGAACAGCTTCTAACTGTGGATCCTCTTACCTCGGCCTCCAAAAGCCTGAGACTCCAGGTGTACAGCACAACGCCCCATCTCCAGACTTGAATTTCTTTTTTCCTTCCTTCCTTTTTCTATTTTTGGGGTTTTTGTTTTGTTTGTTTTTGAGACTGTAGCTTACTTATGTACCCTGCCTGGCCTAGAACTTAACTATGTAGTCCAGGCTAGCCTCAAAATGAGAGCAAATCACCTACCTGTGCCCCCTGAGGGCAGAGATTAAAGTGTGGATCACCATGCCCCAGCAGACTGTCTTGATGGCAAGGTGTGCACGCCTCCCATCTACGTTTTGACAGACGATGGTATTATATCCTATTTTGGTGAAACATCAGAAAGCCTAATTAAGGGGCCGGGCGTTGGTGGCACACGCCTTTAATCCCAGCACTTGGGAGGCAGAGACAGGCAGATCTCTGTGAGTTTGAGGCCAGCCTGGTCTACAAGAGCTAGTTCCAGGACAGGCTCCAAAGCCACAGAGAAACCCTGTCTTGGAAAAACCAAAAAAAAAGCCTAATTAAGGATCAGAGCCCTGGCAGCTGACAAAGCTAAATGTGTTCATTGGTTATAGTCCTCTTTGAATGTCTATGAAGCTCGACTCACAGTAACGGCTGAGAGCCCATTTTAAAAGGATATTCTACAGAATGAAAACTGGAGAATTTCTGAGGTAGATTTGCCGCTTTGCTGGGTTGTGGGTTTTAAGAGGTAGGGCTTTTGTTGCACAGAAAACACGAGCTTCAGACTTACAAGCAGTCCCCCAAGTGCTGGACTACAAGTATGCAGCACCATGCCTGGCCCAATTTGTACTTTGCAGTGGGGGTGTGTCAGCGGGGGAAGCCTTATTTTTTTTTTAATTATTTGTTCGTGAGGCAGAATCTCATGTTCTCAGGCTGGTGGCAAACTTTCTATGTAGTTTGTCTTTAATCTTTAATCTTCCTGCTTCTGCTTTTTTTTTTTTAACTTTTATTCTTTTCTCATACATTGCATCCTCACCTGAGTTTCCTGTCCCTCCACTCTTCCCAATCCCTGCCCCTACTCCCTCTCTCCCCCAGATCAGTTCCTCCCAGGGATATCCATCGAACATGGCCTAACAAGATACAATAAGACTGGGCACAAACTCTCATATCAGAGCTGGATGAGGCAACCCAGTAGAAGGAAAAGAGTCTCAAGAGGCAAAAGATTCAGGAACACCCTCCCCCCTCCCCCCATTCCCACAGTTGGGAGTCCCACAAGAACACCAAGCTATACAACCATAAGGTATATGCAGAGGACCTAGCTCAGCCCCATATAGGGTCCGTGATTGTCACTTTGGTCTCTGTGAGCCCCTGTGAGCCCCTGTGAGTCCTGCTTAGTTGATTCTGTGGGCAGTGTTCTCCTGGCGTCCTTGACACACTCTGCTTCCTACAGTCCTTCCCCTCTTCTTGGTTTCCCTGATTCTGTGTAATGTTTGGCTATGGGTCTCTACATCTGTACCAACAAGTTGCTGGATGCACCCCTCTGACAATTGGGCTAGTCACTGATATATGAGTGATTATAGCAGAATATCATTAGGAATTATTTTCATTGATTTTTTTTTCTGGTCATGTTTGGTTCTATCCTGGGTCTCTGGACTGTCCTGCCTCTGGTTCCTGGCCATCCCAGCAGTGTCAGACATGGGTTTCCTCTCATGGCATGGGCCTCAAGTTAGACTCGTCATGGGCTGGCCACTCCCACAAGTTCTGCACCACCATTGCCTCAGCACCTCTTGCACGCAGGCCAGATTGTAGGTCAAAGGTTTTGTGGCTAGGTTGATGTCCCAGTCCCACTACAAGGATCCTTTCCTGTTGTAGAAGAGAGGACTGAGAGAGATACTGAAATTGGGGGCATTGCGAGGGGGGATGTGGGAACCGAGTGCTGCAGAAACTCCCTGCCTCTGCTTCTTGAATGCTGGGGTAACAGGTGCGTGTATCTCCATAGTTGGTTTTATGCAATCCTGGGGATTGAAGCCATTGTTTGGTGCATGCCAGGAAAGCACTCTACCAGCTGAGCCACGTCCTCAGACCATGTATTTTTATGTTACTTTTAGGAGGTTTGCTAAATAAGAATATTGATTACAATGAGATTAGGAAATAAAAGCAGAAACATCACATTGGACAGACAGGCAGACAGACGTCTGCCCCCTACAGCTACCTGGAACACATTCAAGAGGCGGAGGAGGAATCTGAAAGAGCCTCTGAAGCTGGCAAAAGGCAGCTCTCATGAAGCCTGTGTAAGCTGACATACGAGCAGAAGAACGGTAGCACTTAGGGACTTTGAATGTTCAAAGAAAACACCAAGGACTGCTTAGCAAGTATATTCAGCTCCCAGGCATCTTGGTTAGAGTAGGAAAAAAGATTAAGAAAGCCTTCCCCATACTTCTACACAGCACTAAATAAATTGTTATTAATGTCACTGTAAAAGTGATTCTTAAATTTTCTATGTGAAATACTGGAAATTTTTAGGTTTTTTTTTTAGAGAGAGATTTTATTTTTTAGTGTATGCATGTGGGCATGTCATGTGTATGGAAGTACCTGAGGAGGCCAAAAGAAGCCATCAGATCCCCTGCTGCAGGGGTTGTGAATCATCTGAGGTGGGTTCTGGAAACTAAACCCCAGTCCTCTAAAAGAACAGAAAGTACTCTTAACCGATCCATCTCTCCAGACCCATATTTGGTCCCAAGCACCCACAAAGACCACCCCAGCTTCAGATCAGACAGACAGACACACACACATACACACAGACATAAAAATCAATCTTTAGGGACTGGAGAGATGGTCACTCTTCAATCCTGGTTTAATTCCCAGCCTCCACATCTCAACTGTGTAACCCTGGCTGGCCTGGAATTCACTATGTAGACAAGGCTGGCCTGGAACTCACATGAGATCTATTTGCCTCTGCCTTCTGAGTTCTGCATTAAAGGTGTGTGTACCACACACAGTCTACTTTAACCTTTTCTTCTTTTCTTCCTCTTCCTCTCTCTGTCTCTCTCTCTGTCTCTCTCT
>NW_026068075.1:236179-248804 GCF_014885135.2 Alexandromys fortis
GTACCATGTCCTCAGTGTGTGGATATGTAAGTCAGACTCACGTACCATGTCCTCAGTGTGTGGATATGTAAGTCAGACTCATGTAACATGTTCTTAGGGAGTGGATATGTAAGTCAGACTCACGTAACATGCTCTCAGTGTGCGGATATGTATATTTGAACTTTAAAATGATACCTTCTCAAAGTGATTCCTAAGTAGATATTTCTGCTCTTTTTTATTTGGGGCTAAAAGCTTATCAAAATTTAAGAAGTTTTTGCTGGGTGGTGGTGGTGGTGGTGGTGGTGGTGGTGGAACACGCCTTTAATCCCAGAGGCAGAGGCAGGCGGATCTCTGTGAGTTCAAGGCCAGCCTTTTCTACAGAACAAGTTCCAGGACAGGCTTCAAAGCTACACAGAGAAACCCTGTTTTGAAAAACCAAAAGAAAAAAAAAGTTTAAGAAGTTTCTGAAAGATTCTATATAAGGCAAGCAAATACTTATACAATTTGGGCCAGTGTTTTCTTTAATAATTCCTCATTGTTTCAGTTGAGCTCGTGATGTTTATGGTCAAGTTCTTGCTTATTCCTTTTCATTTCTCTAGCTATAATAGAGAATTTAGCTTTCTTTGAGACATCCTGCTACTATAGTAACATTTGTGAAGCGAATAATACTACATTGTAGAACAAAAGCAGTATAAGATTGTCTGACAATGGTTCCGCTAATAAGCCTGGAATTGAATCTCAACAGGAAGCGAGTGTGTAACTGCTCCTCTGTGAAAGGTTATCTGAGTGCTTCTAGTAATTTCATTTTAGAGTGTCAAATGAGTGATTGTTTGCTCAAGCTGTTCATATTTAATTTTTACCTTAGAAACTAGTAGTGACTAAATGAATCCACTGGTCAGCCCTTAATATTAAAGCTCCCAAGTCAGCTGTATTTGTCTAAGGCGTCTTTTTTTTTTTTTTTTTTTTGGTCTAAGGCTTCTATGAGAGGCAAAGCTCTTTTCGTGAATTTTCCTCAGCCCAAAGCCATAGGTCAGTGGTTATTAGCCTGTGAGTATCAACCCCAGAGTCAAACCTCTAGCTCCCCAAATATTTACGCTACATTCATAACAGTAGCAAAATTACAGTTAGGAAGTAACAATGGAATACTGTTGTGGTGGAGGTCATCACGCGGGAGGAACTGCACTAAAGGATCTCAGCATTAGGAAGATTGAGAACCCCTGCCATAGGTGATGTGTCTTTTTAAGAACAGATTTTTGCATATTTCTCTCAGTTGTCATTCGTTACACAATAAACAAGGATATTCAAAAAAAATGTAGTCTTACCAAATAAACACCCATTACCCTTGACCTAATTGTTTTTGCTTTCCCTCAGAAGAATTAGGCACAATAAAAGGAAGATTTCTTATTTCAATAAAAAAATAAGTAACAATAAGAATTTATTATGTTCGTGAGGAAGAAACTATTTTATGTGTTCTAATTTAGGAAAGCTTTAACAGATGTACAGAAACAAATTCAGTGTTAAAAGCAATTTTCTTTGCCATTCTTTTAGTTGAGACTTTGATTCTGGGCTGAGGCCATAACACAACAGTAGGCTGCTTGCTTATTCAGTGTGTTTGAGGCCCTGGGTTCAATCCTCAGCCACATACACAGGGAAGACTTATTCCATTTCATACTGTGTGTGTTCATCTAATCTTTCACAATTGCCCATTTTCTTCCTTAGGCCATATGATGATTGGAGGTTTTTTAGCGTCATTGGCAAAGGTTGTGTATTTAGTTATAGTCAGAAAGATTCTTTTTAGTTATAGTAAGATTATTTTTACCCTATTAAAATTTCTGATGTTTGATAGCCCCCCAAAAACCTAAACAGACTTTGTAATTATTAATTATTGTTATTATTATTTTGCTGTTTTCAGTGTGATTCGTCATAGAGATGTTCGATCCTGTCACTATGGTGTGATAGACAAATTCCGCCTCCAAGTTTCTGAGCAAAGCCAGAGGAAGGCTTTAGGAAGGAAAGAGGTTATTGCCACTCTTCTCCCGTCTGCGAAAGAACAACAAAAGGAAGAAGAGGAGAAGAGAATGAAGGAACATTTAACGGAAAGTGTATTTTTTGAACAGTCATGTCAACCAGGTAGTAATGTTTTTAAAACCTTATACATTTCCACCAGTAATCATGGCGCTGAGACTAACTACTCACAAGATAACCACTTTCAGCCTAGTCAACAGGTGGAGATTCAGGGAAGGAAGGGATGCCTGCCACAGTAGGTAGGAGGAGCAGACAATTGCTACCCTAGGCTTGAAACGTAGGAAATGCCATATATCTCCAAGATATATAAACTTAAAGAATGCGGGTACCAACCTTATAATACCAGCACAATTTAGCAATTATATACTATTGTTTCTATGACTTTCCTATATCCTTTTTCATTTAATTAGTTTGAAGGAGGAGAGAGATTCATTTTGGCAATAGGCCAAGCTTAGTGTGCTGTTCATATTATTTTGAAAAAAAAAAAATCTCATTAAAGTTGAAGTTAATTAAACTAAGTAGATTATAATATCCCCTGTGGGCTATTAATTGAATCCCTTTCCATTCCTCATTTCCTTCCAGCTTAGATACTCAGAATCGCTATGATATATATTTTCAACAATGACACTCCTCATATCCAACTTTCAGACATCATCCCCCTTTCTTCCCAGCTTGTAATTATTGTCCTGCAATCCTGGTAGAAGAGCAGGGAGATAAAAGTTTCTATAGAAAACAAAGGTCTTGGGCTGGAGAGATGGCTCAGTGGTTAAGAGCACTGGCTGCTCTTCCAGAGGTTGTGAGTTCAATTCCCAGCAACCAAATGGTGGCTCACAACCATCTGTAATGAAATCTTGCCCCCTTTTCTGGCGTGTGAGTATACATGGAGGCAGAACGTTGCATACACAATAAATAAATAAATAAATAAATAAATAAATAAATAAATAAATAAATCTTTTTTAAAAAAGAAGAAAACAAAGGTCTTTTCAGAGAGTGATACATGCATGTGGTACCAGCTATCTGTCAGGAGTGGTGGCCCAGGCTGCTAAGCCCAGTGTGCTAGAGGCTGAAGCAGAATTGCCGTGAGGGCTACCTAGTAAAACTCTATTAAGACAGAAAAAGGGCTCAGGAAGTGACCCAGTGTAGAACATGTGTCCAACCTTGTTTGAGCAAGGCCCTAGGTTCCATCCCCAACAAAAACAAAGGGGAAAAAAAAACTATTTTGTAAATATAGTGCATATATATGAAATTAAGTTAAAACTAAAACTAATTAAAATGAATTAAAACTAAAAAGTAAATTAAAACAAAGATAAAAAGGAAAGAAATTGAAGCTTATATTGGGACCATTTTACAAATGTACTTGTCATTTTACGAACCCCTATGTCAATATGTTCATCTCCAAATATTTGTTTTAGAAGGTAGGAAGGGCTGGCTTTTTGATTGGTTCTGCTGTTTTTTTCAGTCCGCACAGGGAGTGCCTAGACTTTCTGCTTAACAACAGGATTGCGGACTATGGACCAGGCATTAGTTTCCTAGCAGTGATTGTTCAGTGACAGGAGCATCTTTTATCTTTTGATGAGAGACAACATTGGACTGGTGTGGTGCCCCAGGCCCTTTAATCCCAGCCCTTGGTAGGTGCTGGGAGGTAGAGTCAATAGGTTAGGAGTTCAGAGTGATCCTTAGTCAGGGGATAACTTGTGGGAATAGGTTTTTTTCCTTTTTTAATTAATTTATTTTTAAAAAATCATTTCTCATTTTACATTCCAATCCCTGTTCCCACTCCCTCCCCTCCTCCCATCCCCCTCCCCTTCCCCCCAGCCCACTCCCATCCACTCCTCAGAGACAGTAAGGCTCCCTATGGGGAATCAACAAAGTCTAGCACATTGCTTTGAGGCAGGAACAAGCCCCTCCCTGCTATATCTAGGCTGAGCAAGGTATCCCTTCAAACAGAATAGGCTCCAAAAAGCCAGTTCAAGCACTAGGGATAAATCCTGGTCTTACTGCCAGTGGCCCCACTGACTGCCCAAGACACACAGGTGTCCCCCACATTCAGTGGCCCTACTTTGGTCTTATGCTGGTTCCCCCGCTGTCAGTCTGGACTCAGTGAGCTCCCATTAGCTCAGGTCAGCTGTTTCAGTATGTATCCCCTTCATGGTCTTGACCCCTTTGCTCTTATTTCACTCCTCCCTCTCTTTGACTGGCCTTTGGGAGCTCAGCCCAGTATTTCAGTGTGAATCTCTGCATCTGCTTCCATCAGTTGCTGGATGAAGGTTCTATGATGAGAATTAAGGTAGTCATCAATCTGACTACAGGGCAAGGCCAGTTCAGGCTCTCTCTCCACTATTGCTTAGGATTTTAGCTGGGGTCATACTTGTGGATTCCTAGGAATTTCCCAAGTGCCAGGTTTCTTGCTAGCCCCATAATGGCTCCCTCAATCAAGATATCTCTTTCCTTGTTCTCCCTCTAAATGACATCTTGAAATAAGCATGAAAATGGATGGAACTAGAAAAAAAAAAACATATTGAGTGAGGTAACCCAGACCCAGAAAGACGAACACGGTACGTACTCTCTCATAAGTGGATATTAGACATAAAGCAAAGGATAACCAGCCTATAGTCCACGACCCCAGAGAAGCCAGGTAACATGGGGAACCCTAAGAGAAACACAAATGGATCCCCCTGGGAAGGGGAAATAGACAAGAACCCTAAGAAAATTGGGAGTTTTCTGGGGGGGGGGGGGAAGGGAGGGAGGAAGGGAAGAAGAAGGGGAGGGGAGGAAAAGGAGAACATGAGGGAACGGGATGGTCGAGATGAGAGAAGGTTCTTTCCTTCTACAGTGTAAATCCCGGGAATGGAACTCAGGCCATTAGACTTGGCAGCAAGAACCTGTTCACTCGGCCATCTCACTGACCGTCATCCTCTGTTAGATAGAAGGAGTTTAAGGCCAGCGCAGGACACATGAGAACCTGCCACCCCAAATAACAAAAACTACCAGCAATAACAAATTTTAAAAAGAAAAAAAAAACTACAGTTCATGCACTTAACAAGTTGGCTTATACAAGTGTTGCCTGCATATAAAAACACAGTTTTATATTTTTTTGGATCTTTTCATGTAATAAAAATAAGCTGTAAAATATATAAAATATACTTTCATAAAATACTAGTAGTCAAGGCTATTAAAGATAATTTTAAAAGATTGAGGTGAATATTGGTAGAATTGTCTTAATTACATTAATAATGAATTGCAAAGACTTTGTTACACATTTGAGCCTGCACCTTCTGGCTTCAGAAAAGTATCTTCTTTATTATTGTTTGTAATAATAAAAAACTGTTGAGCTGGAGAGATGGCTCAGGTTAAGAGCACTGGCTGCTCTTCCAGAGGTCCTGAGTTCACTTCCCAGCAACCACAAGATGGCTCACAACCATCTAGAATCAGATCTGGTGCCCTCTTCTGGCGAGCAGGCATACATGCAGGCAAAACACTGTATGTATAACTAATTAATTAATTAAAAAAGCCTGAAAGGCCATCAGTTGAGAGTTGACTAAGTTATGACTGTTGATGGAATGTCAGACAGGCAGTTACAAGGCTCTGTTAGAATGAGGTTTGTATGCTGAGTGGAAAAAGCTAGAGAGAGGGCTCATCACTTAAGAGCACTTGAGGCTTTTCTGGAGAACCAGTTTGGACGCCAAGCACTCACATGGTGGCTCACAACTCTCTGTAGCTCCAGTTCCAGGGGGTCTGACACCCTCTTCTGGCCTCCGTAGGCACCAGGCACACATGTGGTGCACAGACGAACAAACAGGTGAAACACTCCCAGTCCATAAGATACAAATAATGAAGTCTTTCCCAAAGTGTCAAGGACATTAGTAAAGGGGGACAGCAGGTAGATAGCATGCTATTTCCGTCAAGTTGTATGGTGTTATCTTTGCATGTGTAAGGTGCATGTGTTGGGGGTTCTTCCGTGTGGGTGCAGGCGTGTATATGCCACAGTACATGTAGGGGCCAACCTCAGGTGTCAGTCTCCCTTGTTTGAGGCAGGACCTCTTGTTCACAGCTGTGTTCATCACATCTTGCTGTTGGAATTACAGACAAGTTTGCTGTGTCCAGCTTCTTTTAAGTTCCAGGGATTCAAACTCAAAAGTCCTCACATTTGATCACTTCGTCCGTCCGTGGAGCCATCTTTCCAGCCCCTATTTTACATGTTTATGTGAGCATTTAGAACATCTGAAAGTTGTCCATTGTGCTAGCTGTAGGAAGAGATGATGGGGGACATTTGTTTTTCTTCTTTTTTTTTTTTTTTTTGAGACAGGGTTTTGCTCTGTAGTCCCAAGTTACTCCTCCTTCCTGCCTCTGTCTCCCTAGTCCGGCTATAGCTGCGCTGTCACACTCAGTTTGGAACTTCAGGCTAGCCTCAAACTCACTAGGAGTCCTGTTACATAATCCAAACTGCCTGCAATTTACTCTGTAGATCAGCCTGGCCTTGAGCTTTAAGCAATCTTCCTGCTTTTGTCTCCCAGGTGTTTGGATCACAAGTTGTTTACCGCCGCACCCAGCTCTTTGAAATTATCTTCATCTTAATTTGCAGTGAATGGTGTAATTGTCATATTTTCCTTAAAATCAGTCTTGCAGTGGATCTAAATGCAGAGTTATTTTGCTTATGAACTAAGGGTTTTTAAAGTTATTTTCGCTATTGTTTCATCCCAAGCCATCATTACTGTGAAATTTGACTTTGTTTTACCTATTTGGCTTTGATGAAGTTCAATTAAATTTCACAATAGCTAAGGTATTAATAATTTAGAAAAGTTCCACTTAATAATAGAATGAACAGCATTATTTCATTAATAAAACACAAATTGTGTTGCTCTTGGCTATTCCTTTTAATGAAAGGAAGATTAGTGGGGAAAGGTACATGGTAGAAAAATGCTGTTACTGGATTATTAGTCAGGGTTCTCTAAGGAGCAGAACTGATATAATGAACTATATCTATTATAGTGTGTATAGTGTTGTGTGTGTGTGTGTGTGTGCGCGCGCGCGCGTGCGTGCGTGCGTGTGTGAATGGATGGATGGATTAATTAGGGTGGCTTGCTGTGATACAAGTTGTCTGGCAATAGCTGTGTCCTGATGGAAGGTCCAAGGATCCAGTAGTTGTCTAGTCCTTGAAACTGGATATTTCAGCTTTCACAATCTGGTGCTGGTGCTGCAGGAAGGGTGTCCTAGAGAGCTGCCAGTTTTCAGTCCATGTTGGAATCCCAAACAAGTAGATTAAAACACCATTGAAGGAATGGGTCAGGATGCATGAGCTTGCCAATGAAAGAGAGGGCAAGCAGACAGCACAAGCATCCTTCTTCCAAGTCCCTTTATGTAGGCTGCCACCAGAGTGTCTGGCCCAGATTTTGGGTGGATCTTCTGACTTGAAATGATCTGGAATTAGGGTGTATCTCCCACCTTAAAAAATCCAACCAAGAAAGTTACCTCACAGTATACCTAGCTGCTTGGGTTTTAAGTTATACTTTCAAGTGTAGGCAAGTTAGAGTCTAGAATTAGCCATTGTACTGACTTTCTTTAAAAGATGCTTGGATACTTTAGATATACACTCAGAACTGGGTCACATCAGGCTTGACAACAGGGCTGTGTGTGTGTGTGTGTGTGTGTGTGTGTGTGTGTGTGTATTGGTGATTTTGCATGGGTTCTGGGTCAAATTCAGGTCCTCATGCTTGCGCAGCAAGCACTATACCCAGTGAGTCATCTTTCTAGCCCTATATTTATTTTTAAGAGAACCTCACTAAGTTGTCCAAGCTAGCCTTATGGTTTCAATCCTTCTGCCTCGGCATCGGAAATAGATGGGATCACAGATTTGTGCCACCGTTTCTTCTAGAATAGGCAGGGTTACAGTGTGAGCCACCATGTGGTCATATTTCATTTTTATTGTAAGAATATTCAACATGAGATTAGAGTATGCTATCTACTATAGGCTGGCCTTGAATATATGATCCTCTGACCTCAGCCTTCTGAATGCTAGGATGATAGACCTGTACCACTAGATCACGTTCACAATGAATTTTTAGGTTAATAAGAGTATTGTTTTCTTGTTGTTGGAGACAGGGTCTTACTAGGTAGTCTTGACCATCCTGAAACTTGCTATATAGACCAGGCTGGCCTCAAAATTGCAGAGATCCACGTGCCTCTGCCTCCTGAGTGCTAGAATTAAAGGTGACTCCCAATATAGTGTTGCTAAATATAGATCCTGTGTGATAGAGTGTGCCTTTAGACATGTGAATACCATATAGTTGAGGCTTACGTGAACTAAACTACAACTTCCATCAGCCTCTTCTCCCAGGTCCTGGAAGCCACAATTCTCTTTGATCCCATGGATTTGACTATTTTAAATCCCCAGTTTGTCCCAGTTAACTCATTGTGAATTGAGCATCTTATCTGTGGAAAGAACATTGAATACACAATCCACTGCAGAGTGCTGGTGTTTCCCTCTTGTGCTGGCTATGCAGCTGCAGTTCTCCGCTGAAGCCCAGTAGCCTAGCTATCACATCATATGCCAGTAAGCCAAAAGCAATCAAAATTCACCATCTGGGGTGTGGTTTCTGTTGTGCCTGCTCCATTCACACCAGTATAAAGTTGAGCCATCTTAAGTCAGGACTTTCAGGGGTATCCAGGTAATCCCCACTGGTGTACAGGAAGAAAATGGTGACTGTCCACTCATTTCTAGCACATGCTTCTAGAACTGTCTGTACGTTTTCTCTTTGGTGCGCATACTAGTACAGTAGTCATCTATGTACAATTGAGAACCATGCTGGGTGTGGTGGTGCACGCCTTTAATCCCAGCACTGGGGAAGTAAAGGCAGGTGGATTTCTGTGAGTTTGAGGCCAGCCTGGTTTACATAATTGAGTTTCAGGCTGTCCTGGAGAGAAACCAACCAAACAAAGGAAATCGTAAAGGTATTTCTGATACATACTTGATAGCCGTTTTTTGTCCTGTAGACTCCAGCCAGGGGGTTGGGAAATTTGTAATCACTGTTCTTTATCCCTCCCTCCCTTTGCCCTTTAAGCGAGCCAGTGTATAATGATTGAGGGTTAAATTATAGACATTTGTGTGGGTGCAGCGTGCACGTCTCCCTGGATTAGAGTACTAGTGAAGGTTGACAGACAGAACCAAAACACAGTCCTATGCATGGTGGCCACTACCTGTGAAGGAACTTTAGACTTTTGTCTTAGATTGGCTTTTGAAGCAAACTCAGAGATTATCTTTTTTTTTTTTAATACAGAAAACAGAACTGTCTCTTCAGGACCTAGTTTGTTAACTGTCTTCCTGGGAGTGGTATGTATTGCGGCCCTGATGCTGCCTACTCTGGGGGATATGGAATCGCTGGTGCCTCTCTACCTCCACTTAAGTGTGAATCAAAAATTAGTGGCTGCTTATATCTTAGGTAAGGGTTTTAAAGATGCTTTGTTACTGGTTTCCACTGTCATAAAATATGTATAAAGTTTATACATTCCAGTTGGGCATAGAAGTGTCATTGGGAGGTGGAGGAAGGAGGCTAGGAGTTCGCAGTCCATAGTTTGAGGATGGCCTCCACTATAGGAGGTAATGTCTTAAAACAAAAAGGTCTCTCCTTCACTCATGTTCTCCTGTCACCGCTACTTGAATGCCAGTTCTATCTTGTATTTCACTCCGTATTCTCTGGAGTGTTCTTTTGTTTTGTTTTGTTTTCCTGAGACCTGAGACAAGGTCTCATGTAGCCCAGGCTTTCCTTGACCTCCTGATCCTCCTGTGCTCACCTCCCCAGTTCTCATACCCCAGCACACTAGGCTTTCTTTTTCACTTTTAGTTCTTTGTATGCATGTTTGTGGTTTCAGGCCTAAGCCGTCACCTTCCTTCCCCGTACTCTTTCATTGCTCCCCGACATGCATGTAAGACTGAGTATGCAAGGCAATGTGGGGGTGCGCGCCTTTCATCCCAGCGGGGAGACAGAGGCAGGAGCATCTCTGAGTTTCAGGCCAGCCTAGTTTCTACAGAGCGAGTTCCAGGACAGCCAGGGCTGTGTAGAGTAAGACCTTGTCTGAAAGAAAGAAGATGGACCATGCTTTTACATTATTGATTGGATATGGTTTTATAAGTGGAATATCCCTCAGGGCAAGTGGGACCACTCTACTGCTGTGTCCTTGTGGCCCTAAAGCCCTGACATAAATAGACTGCTGAAGTCTGTTTGGTTTTACAGACACTTTTAAATGGCATGTCTGCTGTTATTACAGCTGATGTGACTGGATAAAGTAGGAGGTATGTTTGATAGTGAAATTAGCCATGACCAGACGTAAGTGATTTCATTAAATCTATCCAGTCACTGCCTATTGTTGTAAATTCGATTTCTTCTGTATAATATCAGCTAAATTCAAATCGACTTTGAGTTCTTGGTAGAGTGCCTGCCTGTGGCACTAGATTTTATTTGCTTGCCAAGCTACAAACCATTGTCTATTGAATGGCAAGTAGTGTAAAATGTGTTTCTCACTCTCCTCCATTTTTTTCTTTTCAGGTCTTATCACAATGGCTATACTTAGAACATGAGCAAGGATTCAAACTGACTTCTGAAGTAAATTTATCTTAAATATGAATGTGGACTGCCTTTTATCTATTTCACTCCATTAACACACTACAAATTATTAAATGATTTCAAGTAACTGCAAATGTATAATATATATTTTCAATTAGTCTATAATTTTATTTGAAGGACTCTAGCACTTTATGTTACAGACAACAGAAAGATATTTCTGAGTAATACATTGGGGATTATTTGAAGACATTGTTTTCTAATCTTTACCTATTGTGCAAATAACTTTAAATATTATTTTTCATCTTTTTTGCCTAATTCACTTTGATAAGGGTCATGGGTCCTTCAAAGTTTAAGACCTAAATGAGCAGCTGACCAGCTGGAACATCAAATGGCATTTATTGCCTAGACACGGGCATCAGCATTACTCCGTAAACCATCCATTTCCCTCTGTCATTGCAAGAAGTTGCTGTCGTGTTCTTAAAACAAGTATGTTACAGTCCATGTGGGAGAGGGGTGAGAAAACAAGGTACTTACTGAGGGATCACACTTACCTGACAGTCTCACCGAAGACAAAATGTATTTCAATCATGTGAACTACAGAACAGGCTGTGGGTCAGACACCAGGCACCTCATAGAAATAGACTGGCTTCTCTGTTTAGCCTGAGAGTTCTAAAGGAAGGTAGGCATTTTTAAAAAATTAATTTGTTCATCCTGGCTTCAGATCTGGCTAACCTTTTATGCTATTAAGGAGAAAATTACCTTTTGGTTTTCTCCCAAGTCCCTTGCTTGCCTGAGTGTTAAGTGATTTGCCCTGATGGCAGTTAATATCCAAGGACATGATGTTTTTTGTCATCTTCAAACTCTAAACCAAGTAGAAAAAGCCCTAGAATACCTGTGTCTATTTTGTATCAGTCACCGAGATATTTTTTAAGTTTTTATTTATTAAAAAATTTTACCAAAAAAGCCCCCTAAGCACAAATATTTCCATTTCTTTATAGCATTTTCTGACCTCTGACATCTATACGGCTCTAACTGTTCTTCTCACAGCAACTGATCCTTTTTGTCTTAGGATTTTTATCTGAAAGCACAATGCATCGAGTCTCTTGAAAATCGATTTCTCTTTCAGCTCTTTTTAATAAACTTTATGCACTACTAATGTAGCATTCTCGAGGAATATGTGTAAACACAAATGTATGCCTGAAGTTGATTGTCTGCAGGCAACAATACTCTGCTTCTAGAAGCTTGTTTGTCTAGTATTTCATAGGAAATCATTGTTTAACCATTTGCAGAGCATAAATCATTTCAGTGAATCATGTCTGTACATTGTATAATGACTGAAAAGCACATAAATGTAATCAAATTTGAACTCAGAAAAACATGTTTGTGAGGCTCTATTTTGTCTCTCTATTCATTTATTGAATTGTGTGTACGCGCGCGTGCGCACATGATAGATAGCACATCAGAAAGAAAAGACATTACTTTCCAAGAGAAAACCATGGAGAAGACCCAAGTTTTACTGATCTAAACATTTTATTGACATCACCTCTGAGGAATGCCAAAGTATTATCTGACTTCTTTCTTCAAGTTAGTTCATACCTCTGTGAGTTAACGTGGAAAATAATAACAGTGAAACAGCTGGGGTTGTAACTTAGTGGTAGAGCTATTGCTTAGAATGTATAAGGTTCTGGGTTTAACTTCCCATATCATACAAAAAAGAAAAACATACTGAAGTAAATGAAATAGAAATATATTGAGTTTCTAAACATTCCAAGACAGTTGATTATCTTTTAAAATCATTTTTATTTTCTTTTATATGTATCAATTTTATATGTATTAGTTGCCTGTATATATATATAAAGATATGTGTGCTTGGTACCCACACAGGCGCCAGAAGAATGTGTCATTTTCCCTGGAACTAGAGTTACAGACAGTTGTGAGCTGCTATGTGGGTGCTTGGAATTGAACCTATGTCCTCTAGAAGAGCAGTCATTTTGAGTGTGTGTGTGTGTGTGTGTGTGTGTGTGTGTGAGAGAGAGAGAGAGAGAGAGAGAGAGAGAGAGAGA
>NW_026068075.1:248823-254949 GCF_014885135.2 Alexandromys fortis
AGACAGAGAGAGAGAGACAGACAGAGAGAGAGAGAAAGAGAGAAGAGAAAAGAGAGAGAGAGAGAGAGAGAGAGAGAGAGAACAGTGAATGAGTATGGGTATCATTAGAGTCCAGAGATGGGGTTGGGTTGGATTCCCTGGAACTGGAGTTATAAGGAGTTGTGAGCCACTCTGTGAATGGCTGGAAGCTGAACTCTAGTCCCTTGGAAGAGCAGCTCTTAAGCCCTGAGTCATCTCTCCAGCCTCTTATGTTTGTTTTATTTGCTTGTTTTTGAGACCCGCCCTCACTCTTCATGCTGAAGTCAAACTCACTATGTAGCCCAGGCCAGCCTCTAACTCACAGCCACCCTCCTGCCTCAGTCTCCCAAGTGCTGGGATTACAGGTATGAACTACTATACCTAGCTATGTTTTTTTAATCGTCATTTTTCACCCCACTTGTTTTTCTCAGCCTCCTTACCTCTTTTTCAGATGTCATTTCCTCATATAATTCAGGCCGGCCTTGAACTGACTATGTAGCTGAAGGTGACCTAAACTGACCGTCCTGCCTCCCCCTTCCCCAGTGCTCTACCCCATACGTGGTTCAATTCATTTTTAACTTCTTATATAACGGAACAATCATGTTTCAAAACCCAAAAGCTAGCTAGGCATGGTATTTTATGTGTATAAGCCCTGCAATTGCAAGTCTGAGTCCAGAGGATCAGAAATTCAAGGATAGCCTGGCCTCCATAGTGAGACCCTGTGTCCAGAATAAAGAAGTAACCACATTAAAAACACAAGGTGCACAATGAAAATATCACTCCTCACTGTCCTTGCCTGTCCATCCTACCCAAATGACGACTTCCAGGAGTTGATACTTTCAGGGGCTGAAGAGATGGCTCAGGAGTTAAGACCACTGCTGCTGTTTCAGAGGACCAGAGTTTGTTTCACAACACGACAGCTCACAACCATCTGTAGCTCTAGCGCCAGGGGATCCAGCGCCCTCTTCTGGCCTCTGTGGTTACTACATTCATATGGTACACAGACGTTCAGATAAAACAGTCCTACAGAAAGTAAAAAAAAAAAAAATACTTTAAAAATAGAATATCCTATACACTGAGACAAGGGGGATGTTCTATCGGGAACTCACCAAGGCCAGCTGGCCTGGGTCTGAAAAAGCCCGGGTTAAAACCGGTCTCGCTGAATATAGCGGACAATGAGGACTACTGAGACCTCAAGAACAATGGCAATGGGTTTTTGATCCTACTGTACCTATTGGTTTCGTGGGAGCCTAGGCAGTTTCGTGGATGCTCACCTTACTAGACCTGGATGGAGGTGGGTGGTCCTTGGACTTCCCACAGGGCAGGGAACCCTGATTGCTCTTTGGGCTGACGAGGGAGGAGGACTTGACTGGGGGAGGGGGAGGGAAAGGGGAGGCGGCGGTGGGGAAGAGACAGAAATCTTTAATAAATAAATTAAAAAAATAAAAAAATATCCTTTTAGTATTCTTATATATAAAGCATAAGAATTGTAAGTGTTCAAAGAACTGGGAGTTGAACCAGTCCTGTTTTGGTAAATTCGTTTACTATAAAGAGACGAATTCACAGACAAGACAAGGCTGAACACCACAAGGGAAGAATGGTTTGAAACAATGCCTAGGGAGATACTTGAGCCTGATGTGTGAGCCATTACCTTCAGTCCCCTCGAAAGACTTCGCTCTCAGTGACTTACAGGGATGAAGGTGGACGAATGAGGAAAAGGACCCAGCTGGACAAGGGGCCACCGTATGGATTCCAAAGTTCAATGAAGGAGGCGGCAAAGCTGTCACTGGGAAAACAAGTGTGATTCATCGGGAGAGCAGCTACCAAACAGGAAACTTGCGACAAGAGACAGGGCAGTGGGTGTAATTATCTGTCACTGCAGGTGTGGCTGCCACCTTAATATTGTTAGGCTAGCATAATCCTGGCATCCCAGTTCACTCCAAAAGGAACCGGACAAGGTCAGCCTATAAAGTTTGGGGTTTCTAGAGGGATTCTAGGAAGAAGCTCTAGATGTTTTCATTCAGGCAAGCGATTAGGGGGGGGGGCTGAAGCAGCCTCTCAGGAGATAGCTGCAGTAGCGCCTGTGCACACACAAGGAACCAGATGCCAGGATTTAGAAACCACTCCTGTGAAAAAGATTGACGATTGCAAGTGGCCCCAAATGCTCTGACATTTAGAGAGAGCGTGCCGAAAGAGAGCAATTTAGAACGGAAAGGACGCTTAGGGGAGATGCTGTGACTCTTGGGCCCTGATAGAGATTCAAAATGGAGGGGTCCATGAGAGGCTCGCCGCGTTATCCTAGCTGCAGAATGTCAAGTGCGGGATTATTGCTTGCTTTAAGACAATATTTGCAACACCTATAATCTAGAAGTGATAAACAACATACCAAAGCAGAACATTAGTCTCCAGGATTAAATATGAATCAGGGCAATGCAAGTAGACCCAGCTACAGGATATTAAGAACCACTTTCTACCTCAAAAGCGATTTAAGTCAGTCCCAGAGAAAGGAGGAATGAACTACACACCGGCCTGGGGCTTTCTAGGCCCAAGGTAGCTAATCTGGCTAGTTCCCTCATTTTGTTCATTTCCTTTCTGGCCAATCACTGGGTTAGGCCAAAGATTTTCAACACATTATTAGAGACACCGACTCTGCGTTCCGACAGCTCAGTGCCACTGAAGGGGAGGTGGCTGTGGGGAATGGCCTCCACACTAAATGCATTTTCTAATTAGCCGGGTAATTGCTTTGTGAATCACCAACTTAATGAACACATGAGGTGGCGATGATTCAGGATGTGATCAAGGTAGATGGCAGACAAGCGTGTTTCAATAAAGTCAAAAATGATTTCTTGGAGGGGGGCAGATTTTAGTCCATCGAGGTAGAACAAACAATATAATTTTGTCTTGAATCAACAAAGTGTAAACTGTGCCAATGTTGGGGAAACTGCTAAATCCTGACATGGAAGGTCGATGACAAAATTAGTGTGTGCATGCACGCACACACACATACACACGGGCGCACGCGCAAATGAAACCCCACAGTAGATGACTTTTGTACAATTGTAAGTCTTGGGAGTCAAAGTTGGGAATGGATTTACTTGAACATTGAAACAAAAGCTGTTTTTTTGAAGTAATGTCTTTTGGGAGCCAGACACAGTGACACACAGCTGTAAACAACCAGTAGCTGGTGGATGGAAGCTAGAAGATCAAGAATTTGACAGTTGAAGAACATCCTTGGCTAAGCTCAGTTTAAGGCCCGATGAGGTACAAATGACTTCTAGCTCAAAAAAGCAAACCAAACAACACAATGTGTATTTAATTTTTTTTTTTTTTTGAGATGGGAACTCTAGCTATGCTATTCAAGCCAGTCTTGACCTGCTGGGCTCAAATCATCTTTTTAACCACTCTTGGTACTTTTTAAAATGAGTGATTTAGCCTTAAGCTGTGGCTCACACCTACCAACCATCCCCAGGATGTGAGCGGCAAAGACAGTAGGGGTTGCAGAGATGACTTAACTCTTCCTCTGGAAGAGCAGCTGAGCTCAATTCTCATCCAATGCCCTCTTCTAGCCTCTGTGGGTACTGCATACATGTGGTACACAAGCAGACATACATGCAGGCAAAATAATTAGACACATAAAATGTTTTTAAGAGAGTCAAAGACAGGAGGATTGAAGCAAATTTAAGGTGAACCTAACCTATATAGTAAGATCCTATTCAGCCTAGGATATACAGACAGACCCTGTCTGAAAATAATAAGCAAAACGAATGCTTGAAATACTTTGTGGTAACTATTATTAGACACTAACTGTGATCGGCTCCTTCAAATGACAGCAAGCCCCTTGCTAGGGCTGGGAGTACTTGTGCCCCCCTGTCATCCTAGCACCTGGAAAGTGGAGGCCAATGTGGGAGATCAAGGTCATCCTACTTACCAAGTTCAGGGCGAGCCAAGACTGTAAGATACCCTATCAAAGCAAGCAAGCAAGCAAACAAGAAGACTCTTACAATTCCCTGTGTGGCAGGCACCAGCAGCAAATACATTCACCTAAGAATTTAGCAGTGGAGATCCCAAGCGTCCCCTAAACCAACTCATTCAGAGTCAGAATCTCACCACGATCCCCAAGGGATTTGGACGTGTTTTAGAAGTTGAGAGGCACCGTCTGCCTGTCACAGTCTAAACACTGCATAGCCTTCCAAAAAAAAAAAAAATCTTACAACAATTCCACAGTGCAGATACTTGCCCAGTTACAGATGAGATGCCGAGCACTGAAACATAGTATTTGGCTTTTCCAGGATCCCACAGCTAACAAGTTTAGATTTGTCTACCTTACAGTGTATCATTTATAGCATGTTGCTCCCAGTTAAAGAGTTTGACTCGATGGCAGTTCTGTAAAAAAGGAAACCAAAATGATATGCATCCGTGCAACAGCCAGTCCATTCTGACACCACAGTAGAGAAGCAAAGCATTTGCTACTGTGCCAGCAATCACTTGCTCCACTGAAAAGCCTTGCCCCTGTCAGCCGCTTATTATGGTATCTTGTAGACAGCTAAATATTTCAGTTTTTTCAGAAAAAAAATGGAGCGATTTCAAAGTTATTCCCTCTTACCAGTTACTGTTGACTAATCATGCATCAAACTGCAAACTACAAGCTCAGAAGAATCAGAAGATGTGCTATAAGACCCAAATAATTGGTAAATACATTTCAAAAGCTGTCAGGCTAGGTTGGCATCCTACAGGCGGGAAGGGCAGGTTGACTGACAGCCGTTTCCAACCAGTTGAAAATTGTGTACAGGGAGAAGGGCATTTGAGAGGCTTGCATCTGGCTGGCCAATGCAATGGGAACCTTTATTTTTGGGTAGCTTTTTTTTTTTTTTAAAGGAATATAACTGGAAGAGATAGAAAAAGTACTGAGTCAGGCGCATACTTCCAGGTTACTAGGAACTCATTACATCTCAGGAACTTCTATCCGTTAATCCTAGAAGGAGATTAGGCTGCTTCCTTCTCTTCCAATGCCCTAATGACTCGGGAGGCCTGCATTAGTGGATCAGCATAGACACTTGGTTTTGCAGTGAGCTGATGTGATGATTAATTAGCCTGTAGCAGGAGTCTGCTGATGTTCTCAGCTCAAAGCCCCAGGGATCCAGAACAGGCAGTCAGCCCTCATAAGCGTGCACGCATGCACGTAGGCACACTTGCTCACGCATGTGCATGTGCGTGCGTGTACACACACACACACACACACACACACACACACGTGCACTTTGAACCCTGAAAATAGAATTAGATCAGTGATAGGCCACCAGTGAAGTTCTGACTGATTTTTACATTCAAATAAAATGGACATAATTTATGGCTGTGAAACCACAATCCTACTTTGTTTGAGACATCAGAGTCTCTCTATGTAGTGAAAACTCACAAATATTCCCCTGCCTCTTGAGTGCTGGGATTACAAGCATGGTCCACCATGACTTGCTTAGGTGTCCTTATGAAGGAGATAACATTCTGTTGTATTTTTTTTCTTTTGAGACAGGGTTTCATGTAGTTTAAGCTGGCCTTTAACTTGCTATATATTAAGGATGACCTACAACTCCTTATCCTCCTGCCTCTACCTCCTTACTGCTGAGATTACAGGCATGAACCACCAGATTTGGTTTTTGCATTGCTGGGGGATTGAACGGTAGCTAAGCATTATACTCACTATATCCACAGCACAAGATCAAATTCTATTTTTAAATTACATTTATTCTGTATGTGTATAGAAGTCAGAGGTCAACCTGCAGGAATTGATTCTCTCCTTCCACCACGTGGGTCCTAGGAATGGAACTTTGGTTGTTAGACTTGACAGTAAGCACATTCACTTGCTGAGCCATCTGGCTGGCCCGAGATCAATTCTTCATGGATCTTTTTCCCATTTAAATGGCTATTTGGGTCCAAATCAGGAGCAGAAGGAGAGCGAACATGAGCAAGGAACTCAGGACCGCGAGGGGTGCACCCACACACTGAGACAATGGAGATGCTCTATCGGGAACTCACCAAGGCCAGCTGACCTGGGTCTGAAAAAGCCTGGGTTAAAACAGGTCTCACTGAACATAGTGGACAATGAGGACTACT
>NW_026068075.1:255132-285618 GCF_014885135.2 Alexandromys fortis
ATCGATTGGGGGAGGGGGAGGGAAAGGGGAGGCGGAGGTGGGGAAGAGACAGAAATATTTAATAAATAAACAAATTAATTAATTAAAAAATGGCTATTTGGTTAATTTAATGCCATATTTCAATTGATTTATTAATATCCCATGGCCTTTTCCTTGTACTTAAAAATATAATGAACAGTGCTAAAAATTAATTCAACATAAGAGAAAAAGGACACACACACAAAAAAAATAAAAAATCAAATCAACAGCAAAGAACCCCTTCAGGTAAAACGCAGAAGCCTTTGAAAGAACTGCAGAGCAAGCCGATATTCCCAGAAGCACTTGGGAGGCGTAGGCAGAAGAGCATTGTTAGCTTGAAGTCAGTCTTGCTTACATAGTGAATTCCAGGTGGACTTGGACTAGAATGAGAATTTGTCTCAGAAAGAAACAAGGCAAAATAGTGTCAGTTTTTTATGATATGTCATTATCATCTAAATTGTATTGGGCCTCATTCATAACTATCTTGGGCTGCATGTGGCTCCAAGGGAATCAAGGCTGGGGAGCCTGCAAGAGTTACTTTAGCAGTGTTTTCTTAATGCTGGAGACAAGACTCAGCAGTTAGGTCAAGTCGGGGTCAGTCCCCAGCCCCATATGTTGGTTCACAATCTTCTCTAACTCCAGTCCCAGGGAATCTGATACCCTCTTCTGGCCTTTGTGGGTACCAGGCATGCATGTGGTGCACAGACATATGCAGACAAAACACCCACACACATAAAAATAAGTAAGTGAAAATTTAAAAAGAAATAAAAAGTCCAGACTAGGTGTAATGGCTACCATCTTCAATCCCAGCAGACTAGAGATAGAGGCAGATGGAGGCTCTGTAAATTCAAAGCCAGCGTGGTTCCAGGCCAAACAGAGCCATGCAATGAGACTTTGTCTCAAAGAAATTAATTAAAAATTGAAGAAGCCAAATAAGGAGGGGGAAAAAAGAGTACTTAACTGTTGTTGGTGCAGGGCCTGATTATGCCCCAGCCCCTACATTGGGCAGTTCACAACTGCATGTCATTCCAGCTCCACCAAACCTAATACCTTCTTCAGGCCTTCTTGGAAACCTTTGGTGTGCACACGCATACACACACACACACACACACACACATACACACTTGAAAATAAAATAAATCTTTAAGAAAGCAGAATACTGTGAACATTGTATTTTAACAATTCCTTGATCACTGTATTTTTCTCCCCAAAATCTTTCCACTGATGTCATAGTTCCCCTTTGACCTCAACGATTATCCTTGGAAGGGCAGAAGAGCTGTTGTTGCCTGTCCACCTGTTGTAAGTGAGGAGACCAAGGCTCTAAGGGTTCACATTACTTGCTCGCTACAGTAAGGCCTCATAGCAAGTAAGGGACAGGGCCAACACCAACACGTTAACCAGGCATTGCTTGTGCTTCTTCCAGTCCCTGTAAACTAGAGACAACACAAGATGAACCATACAAGCAATCCCCTAAAGAAACCAAAGCAGCTGAGAATGTGGGAAGTGGCGACTGTTCTGAGATGATGGAGCTCTGACTGAGAAAGTAGGGAACTGGGCCTAATCGCCAGTACTGAACGTCTCCTCTGAAGCAGATACCACCAGCCCCTCTGTCTCTGGCCCTGGCTTTGGAGGGGGCCACTAGTCTGAAGGGCGCCGGGTGTTTTTTGTTGTTGTTGTTGTTGTTGTTGTTTTTTAATTTTTAAAGTTATTATGTGTTTGGCCACTTTGCCTGCAAGCCCAGCAAATGCCAGAAGATGGAGTCAGATCCACTGCAACTAGAGGTACAGACAGCTGGGAGCCACCCCGTGTGTGCTAGGTATCTAACCCAGATCCTGTGGAAGAGCAGCCAGTGCCCTTAACCACTGAGCCATCTCTCCAGCCCAGGACACCACATATTAAGGGTTCTGAGTCTGGCTTTATGGGTGCAGTGCTGGTGAGGTAAGGAAACCCTGGAGTTCTTTGTGTTGAGAGGTAAATTAGATCCAAGTATAAAGACGTTAAAAAAAAAAAAAAAGCCCAAGAGAGAAGGTACTGGATCCAAATTATTTCCAACCAGGAAAAGCCAGGGCTTCCCTTCAGCTTTCTCCTTCCAGGCTTTGCAGGACTTGGAGTCCTTTCCTGACTTCATTTCAGTGGGCTAGAGTGTCTTGTAGAGCTTCTCTCCTCACACAAGTCCCTTTGAGGTGCTGCTCCGTTTCGAATACCTCAGAGAAGGAGCCTTGTCTGTCAGGCAGAGGCTGTGCTCACAGCACACTTGGGAATTCAAGTCACCTCAGGTACCATAGTCAGTCACTCTGGAAAACTTCAGTTGCTGGAGGCCAGATTAGTTTACCTATTGTCAGGAGAATTTTGGAATTTCCTGTGAGCCTTCCAGGCTTCCTGAACCTCAAACCTTTCCACTAGGTAAAAGGAACGGAAAAAAAAAGGAGAGGCTCATTTGAGATAATAGTAGACACTTAAACATTGCTTGGGCTGAAAAGCACCCGCTCTGAAACCCACTGTAGTGGTTCAAACATCATCCCAGGACTTGGGAGATGGAGACAAGAGAATCAAAAGTTCAAGGTCATCCTTGGCTACATAGTAGTAAGTTCCAGACCAGTCTGGGCCTTACAATTTCAAACAAACAATTCATTCCTCAGAGAGCCTCAGAGGAACCAAATCCAGGCTAAAAAGCTGACATCTCTGCCACATTTTGTGGCTATATCCCCTTTACAGAGATAAAGCATTGTCCTGAAACTCCAGCCACCTCAGATTCCAGGAAGAGCAAAACCTCACAGAACAGAGCCCTGCCCAGATAGGAAATATTCTGATGATGACGAGATCACGTACTGGAGCAGAAACAGTCTTCGTGTAAGGACCAGATAGCTCCCTCAAGGCAAGACTGCCGTAAGAGAACCAGAGCGGAGACAATGATCAACCAGGCCTCAGCTTGACCAGGACTGGTCATTTCCACATGTTCCCTGTCATACTTCGTTTCCTACACAAACTGAAAGCCCGTGGGGTTTCCCCCCAACCCAAAGACAGACCTGGGAATCACTAAATGCTTTTATCTGTTCCTCTTTCCAATCCACTCTAAAGAAATACCCTTTCTGTATTTTGACCATTTGTCCTCTCTTTGGTGTGCATATTGTGGCTAGTTAGCTGAATCTAGATTTTTTTTTGGAAGGGGGAGGGAGTTTCCAGAGCCCAGGCTTTTGTTCCTTCTAAACTGCAGCTACAGCAGGACTCTGTGTGATGGACACAGCAGCATGCGAGAGGGCCTTTGTAACAGTTAAGTTAAGTAAAGGTAAGGGTTTGCTGATCACAGAATGGATGGACGGGAAGACTGTCCTTGCTCTAAACATTAACACGAAAGTCTTCAAGAGCCCTGGAATGGCAAACAAACTTTTAGGATAAAAGTCTAGGCACTGCTAACTCCTGTACACTAGGCTTGGCCACCCCTCCCCAACATGCCAATTCAGGGTATAAGTAATATTGGCAAGCAGGGGAAGATTTATTCAGTGTGGTCACACTAGAAAAGGGGAGAAGAAGGGGCTCAATTTCCGAGACACTGATAAGAGATTATGTTTAACCAAAGCCAGGGCGTATTGATGATTAAGCCATCCTGCTCAAGGTGTGGTCACCACTGACCCATCGTCTTCCGCAGCTCTCTTCAGTCTGTCGTACATGGCAGTTGGTTACAAGGTGTCTTACGAAGTTGTCCGAACTGTGTGAATCCCCTTCCTGAGAGGCCGCCTCGTCTTCCTGTGAGCACCCAAGTCTCATCCTTTACTTGCCACCCCGTGTGAACTAGCTGGGGAAATTTCAGTTCTGCTACCTAGAGGCACAAGGGCCTCTTTTCAGAGCATCTCCCTTCGTGACAGGAGAGTTGCAATTTGCGTGTGATTCATAGCTGACTGTACATTCAGTGCGGACATTTGCAGAAGGGATGGGGGCATATCTAGGGTGGAAAAGCCATACCTCTGAGCCTGACGATCTGTTGAAACTAGAGCTCTCGATTCATTTTCTTGAGTACACTACCTTTTGGGAGCTAGAGGGAGTCCCGCTGCTGGTTTTTGAAACAGGAGATCATTGTCTAGCCCATCCATGCTGAATGTTTATACTCCAGGTTCAGCCTGAGTGCTGGGGTTATAGGCATGTGCTAGCACACTAGGAAATCATACTTTAAAGTATTGAAAGTATAGAAATGGAGAATAACGTAGTAGCACAGGTTGGCGGAGTGGAGGAGAGGTCGGGGAGCCTATAGTAGTGAGGGGTGCATGAGCGAGATGGTTGTGGTGAGAGAATAGCTCAATATTTTGATTGCGTTGGTAGGCCCACAAATCTATACGTGTAATAAGATGGGACAAAAGTGGACACACGTGTGCCTATGTCAAATGTGTTGGTATATATCGTTTCTAGTATATATTTTGTGTAATGTACTTATTGAGGGAGGCTGAGTAAAGGGAACTTCTTGTAAATCTATACATTATTTCAAGATACAACATTAAAGAGAGGACACAGGGAGATGGCTCAGAGGATAAAATCCTTATTGCGCAAGCAAGCATAAGGACCCGAGTTCCAGTTTCCAGCGGCGGTTTTAAAAACAAGTGTGACGCCGATGGTTGACAGGGACGTGACTTCTGGAACCTTGCTGGTCAGACAGATTAGCCAAAATGACAAAGTCCAGCGTCAGTCACAAGCCCCGTCTCAGAAACTCAGGTGAAAGGACACAGAGAGAGATGACTCAGCCATTGGAGAACAGAGGTCATGAGTTCAGGTCCCAAAAGCCACCTTGGGAGGCTCACAGGCTATTGTAACTTCAGTTCCAGGGGATCCAGGGCTCCCTTTTGTGCACCTTGGGCATCTGTGCTCACACATGAACACTCATGATTAAAATATAAAAATAGATCTTTATGGAAAACCATGCGATGAAGAAGTGATTGAGGAGGACATTCTAATGTCACGCATGCAGCCATATGAATGAGTACACCTTTGCACGCAGATCTGCATGCACACACCACATGCGCATGCACACATACACACACACACACTCAAAGTGAAAAAAATACAGAAAGGGACACTGAAGTAAATGAAAAAGAAAAACCTTAAAGCACAATCCTATATTTCTTTTCAGTAGCCTACAAAACACTTCATTTTCCAATTCCCCTTTTGTAAGAAGCCTTTTCCCCAAATACTCCATAAATTCCTTGCCTCTCTTTTGGTGGTATTGTTGTTGTTGAAGCCCAGGCTGACCTTAAACTTATGGTGATCCTCCTGCCTCAGTTTCCAAATACTGGGATTATAGGCATGTGTCACCAAGTCTGGCCACTCCTTAACTCCATGCGTGTTGGGAAGTAGGGGTGCCATGGGTGAAACCATGGCTTCACACATGCTAGGCCATGCTGTATGAACAAGCACCATCCACAGCCTCAAGCCTTAAGATGGAAAACGAAAGTTTGTTTCGAAGTCTGTACTTCTGATTCTCCAGGAGCGCAGGCTGGCGATGTCCTTTAATTGTGGTGGTTAGTTTTCGCAACTTGACACAACTGAGCCTCACCTGGGAAGAGTCTCAATGAAGGATTCTCTACATTGAGTTGAATTGTGAACATGTGCGGGGGGGGGGGGTTGTTTTAATTAATTGATGTGGGAGGAACGAGTCCACTCCAGGCAGCACCAGTACCATTCCTAGGCAGAGGATCCTGAACTGTCTAAGAGTGGGGAAACTGAGCTGAGTGCAGGCGCGTGAGCGGTTACGCATTCCATTCTTCTTTGCTTTTGTCATGTGGCTGACTATGCTGTGACTAGCTGCCTCAAGGTCCTGCCACAGAGGCTTGTCTGCTAGGATGGGCTATAACTACTTAGAATTGTAAAGCTAAAACAAACCCCTTTCCCTTGGTTGCTTTTTTTTTTTTTTTCTTTTGGAGACAGAATCTCACCATGTAGCCCTGGCTGGCCTGAAACTCACAACGTAGACCAGGCTGACCTGGAAATCAAAGAGCCCTGCCTGCCTTTGCTTCCAGGGGGCTAGGATTAAAGGTGTGTATAAGCCACCACACCCTCCTTCAGTTACTTTTCGTAAGGCAATTTTTATCACAGCAACAGAAGGAAATCGGGACAGAAATTTGTACCAAGGAAGTGGAGCCATTACTGTGATAACCCTAACTGTGTAGCATTCTTTCTTGTGAAATGTTTGAAGACAGAAATCCTGACAGATGTGCAGAAAGTGGAGCCCTAGCTCATGGAGTTTTAGAGAGTAACAAAGACTCTATCAAGAATAGAGGCTATTCTCTCTCTCTCTCTCTCTCTCTCTCTCTCTCTCTCTCTCTCTCTCTCACACACACACACACACACACACACACACACGGAGGGGGAGGAGGCTGGGGGTTAAACAGTGTCTTTCTATATGTCCCTGACTGTTCTGGAACTTGCTATCTAGACCAGGTTGGCCTCAAACTCAGAGACCTACCTGTCTCTGCTTCGTGAGTGCTGGGATTAATATGTGCTATCATGCATAGGAAGAACAAGGACTGCTTGTGTGATGATATGACCAATGTTCTGTGTGTGCTCATCATGCTAAGGCTGAATAAGCAGCTGCCATTATCGTGGGCATCAGCATCCCTACAGTGAGGCCTCCAGCGCTGTACTGGGACAATAGGAAAGTGTGTTCTCAGGGCCAGCACCCAGAAGCTGGGTTACACGTCGAGCTGGCAGCAGAATGTAGCAATGTAAACGCTGTCAACATGCTGCTGGTTTGGAAGGCATGAAAGATGCAAGACTGAGGAAGTTGTAGAGAACATCTAAGGCCTACACCCTGTGACCTGGTCAGAGTCCTTGTTGAGAGAAGCCTCAAGAAGCCATTGCAGGGGACTGTGAAGGTAAAACCTCAGTTGCAATGAGAACTCAGCATACTGGAGATGATATAGTCAGGTCAGGGGGTGTCCACTAAGGGGAGCTGGAGGTGTAAGGTGGAGGGGGGGCTAAGCCCAAGAGGGAAGCTTGTGGACACGGCAGGTTGTACATATAGAGGGATAAGGATCCCCAAGCCCTTTGGTGACAAGATTACATAACGAGCCCCAGATGTTGGGCATTGGAGCTAAAAGACTTGGTGTTTTCCTTGCAGAATTTGGCTTTGCTTTGATCTGACCATTCCCATATTGCTCCACGTTTTCACTTTTGAAACAGGAATGACTACTCTGTGCCATTAGATGTTGGAAGACCTCAGTTTTATTTTATAGGCGCTCACAAGTTAAGAGACTTGTGGCTTTTAAAGAGACTTGGGACTTTTAATGTGGGACTGTATTTTACACTGCAAGAATGAGACTGGGGAGAAGGAGTGGAAGGCAGTGGCTTAAAAGTGAAGTATTTGTGTGTTGAGTGGACAAGAGGTGGAGTGTGATAGTTAGCTGAGAATCATCTGGAAAGGGAATCTCAGTTGGCCTGTGGCCATGGCTGTTGGAGGTTTTCTAAACTCAGTTCACTGATGTGGGAAGACCCAGCTCACCATAGGCGGCACCACTCCCAAGGCAGGGAATCTTGAAAGGCAAGAGTGGAAAGATCAAGCCGAGTGCAAGCAAATGAGCAAGTGGGCACGGTGTAAGGTGTGTAACGTGTGTGTTCATTTATTTAAAGTTCCTGCCTTAACCTCCCTACAGTGATGGACTATAACCCAGAATTGCAAGGTGAAATAAACCTTTTCTTCCCTAAGTTTCTTTGGTCAAAATAGTTTTGGTTTATTTTAAAAAGATTTCTTTACTTTTATGGTATGGTATGGTATGGGTGTTTTGCCTGCATGTATGTCTGTGCCCTGTACCTGTGGAGTTCAGAAAGGGATGTTGGGTCCCTGCAACTAGAGTTAGAGATGGTTGTAAGCCACCGTGTGGGTGCTGAGAATCTAACCTAGGTCCTCTGGAGGAGTAGACAGTATTCAGAACCAGTACTAGCAATTTCTTCAGATCCTTGTCAAGTGTTTTGTCACAGCAGCAGAAGGGACAGTGGGACAGCTCTAGAGTGCTTAGATGGCATGCATGAGGTCCTGTGTTCATCCCCTAACACCACAGAAACAAAACAAAAGCCCTAAACCAGAGGAAAGGGGGAGTCAGAGAATGTATGCGTCCTTCATTTATTGTACTCTACAAGTCTGCTGTTTCCATCGGAGCTATCCATTGCTGAACAGACTGGGTAGGTTCTGTATCTGATTAAGACAACTCTTCTCCCTGCGTGGCAAAAACACAGAGACAGGTTAAGCTCTTTCAACAACTTCACTGTGAAAAGAAGCATAAGGTAGGAAGAAGAACCGGAGGCCAGGAGGCTGTGTGGCCAGGCCATGGTTCTGAGATGACAGACACCAGGCTAGCGCACAAAACCTAGAGTTCCTCCGGACTCGGAGGCAGCTGTGCTCTGGAGGTAGAGGTGCATGAGAGATTGCCTCCCGAAGCAAAGCCCTGCGAGGGTTAGCAGTTCGACTAGCCTCAGAGGGGGCACTTGGAGTAGAAGCCAGAAGTCCCAAACAGTCCTAAGTCACTTCCTCAAGTGCAGTAGAAGTGAGGTGGACAGAGTCTGTGCCTTTCATGGGAACAGGTGGTTGTGTTGTGCAGGATGGGGATCGGCAATCTGTCACAGGCTGCCAGAATCCAGACACATGTGACATTATAGAGGCCCTTTCTTGATCTTATACATTGCATGTATCCCCTGAACCCTCTTCAGCACCTTTATCTGGCTTATGCGACCTAGAAGTTGATGAATGCTGCCTCATTCATGTTCTTATTTTAGGTTCCAGGTAACCTGAGTAATTCTGTCATTTACTAGTATGTGATCTTGGACAAGTCTATCTAAACCACAGTCCCTTAAGCTGTCGGTCTTAGAGGAAAATTTGGCAACAGTTAAACATTTCTGAACATACAACTCTCAAAAATCTAAACCAGGGGCTAAGAACGTAGTTCCGTAGTTCCGTTCGTGGAGGGCTTGCCTACCATGTACAAAGCCCCGACTTCGATCCCCAGCACTGTATAAAACAAGACACAGTGGCACTGGCCAGCAATCCCAGCACTAGGGTGGTAAAAACAGGAGAATCAGGGGTTCAGAGTCCTCTTTGACTACATAGTAAGTTCGAGGCCAGCCTTGCATGAGACCCTGACTCAAAAGAAAAACAAGCTTAAAAACAAACATGCAATGAATTTGAGTTGTCTGGCAGCAGCTGCCTATGTTACACCAGCAACTTCCCTGAAATTTGCTTCTGTGTGTACAAAGGGCAACTTTGTGCTACACATGGCTGTCTTTGAACTCAAGGAGATTTGCCTGCCTCTGTCTCCTGAGTGCTGGAATTAAAGGTGGAATTAAAGTCCACCACACCTGACTGCAGGCATAATTGTTTAATCGTGAAAAGGTCTTTAAATATATTTCTACCATCATGCTTCAGTATCTACCTATCAAATTAGTGTATTTTGGGGTTGTGTCATGTTAGAACATTTGATGGTTTTAAAATTACTGCTTGCGGGACTGTAGAAATGGCTCACTAAGAGTGCTTGTTGCACTTTCAGAGGACCAGAGTTCAGTTCCCAGCACTACTGACTATAACTCCAGTTCCAGGGGATCCAGCACAATTCTAGCATCTGTGGGCATCTCCACACATGCACATACAGGCGTGCGCACGCGCTCACGCATGCGCGCACACACACACACACACAAATATTTAAATAAATAAAAATTAAAAAGTGCTGTTTGAGTTACTGCCTTTAGCTATATATTTTGAAAAGTTAAATGAATTTTGACTTGGAATTAGGACAGGCTTTTAAAAATGAAAACATTTTTAAAGTGTGTGCGCGTGGTATGTGTGTGTGTGTGTGTGTGTGTGTGTGTGGATCTGTGTGCATCTGTGGAGGTCAGAGGACTACTTTATGGAGTGAGTTCTCTCTGTCCACCTCTATGTAGATTCTGGGGATTGGACTCAGGTTGCCGTGCTTGCATAGCAAATGTTTTGATCCACTGAACCACCTTGCTGGCACTGGGAGGCTAGAATTTTTCACAGCTCCTGAAATAGCCCTGAGCATCCGTCTGCCACTTTGCTCTATGTATTTGTGGGAAGCTGTTCTCTCAGGACTAATGATTATAAAATCAAAACATCTATTACACTGAAGATGCTCCATGCCTTAACATATTCAATATTGAGGCAAGATTTAATTCTTTAAGTAAAAATAAACAGTCATCCATCTTATTAGTATGCAAATTTTCCTTCTTCTGTAATAAATGGTAAAATGATATATTTACCAAGGAATTGTTTAAAATTCTTTATGATTTATTATTGGTAAATGTTTAATTTGTGTACTTATTTTTTATACCTAGGTTACTGTGAAAATATTCAGGATGAAAAGGGGCCCCACATGGTAACAGATCAAGAAGCTCCGGTTTAAAATCCTCTGCCCCAGTTTTGATTATATGTTAAATGAGGAACTCCTGCCCATCCAGGATTTACAAAGAACTTAGCACCAAATAGTTGCTCCCATCTGTCACCCTTCTCCTTGCTCTGCTCACTGCTTTTTGGGGATGTTACATAACTCATTACTCCAGAAGTTTCCGTTCTTTGTCTTCCAGCTACCTAGATCCTGCCTGAGACAGTAGCTTGTTAATGTGGCCTTGCTGGCAAGGCTAAAAGCACCGACCCTCTAGTGTTGCTGGTGGAGACCTGGAATACGCAGAGGGAGATGCTGTAGGAGTCTGAATGAAATGTCTCCCATACTCTCATGCTCATTCATGGGAGTCTGAATGGTTAGTCCACGACTGATGGCCCTGTTTGGGAAGACTTAGGGAGTGCGATCTTGTGGGAGGAAGTGTATCATTGGAGGCAGACTTTGAGAGTATAAAGACTTACACCATGCATGCTCAGTTTGCTCTCTGCTTCCTGCTTGCTGTTCGGGATGTGAGCTCTTAGCTTGCTGCTCCAGTCTCCCGGCATACCTGCTGCCCTGCTTCCTCACCACGACAGCGGTGAGCTCTAATCCCGTGGGACTGTAAGCCCTAATAAGCCTTTCCTTCTAGAAGTTGCCTGGTCATTAGTGTTTCCTCGCAGCAATAGGAAAGGAACTAATACAGATGCTGACATTCCATCTCAGACGTATTAAAGGAACATACCGAATTCTTTCATTTTAATATTTAATTTTTGTTGTTCTAGGAATTGAACCCAAGGCATGCGAGGCAAGCATTCTATCTCTGACTCGTATCCCCAGCCAACAGACTAAATCCTTTGCTTCCTTGATATACTGTCACAGCAAAACTGTCCATGTGAGAAAGCCTGCCTTTGGTCCAAACATAATTTTAGACAAATGTATATGATTTAAGTGAAACTATAAGCCAAAGGACTCTTAATATCTTGACAACAATGGCTTCTTGTTCAGCTCAACAGACACAGGAATCAACTCCAGACTATCATTGTGGAGGTTATCAGATAGAAAGGGAATCTGAATGGACACAACCACATCAATGTTCCAGTTTCTGCCTTGGTACCATGCTTCAGTCTGTGGTTAATTATGAGATGCAATAGCAAGAGGAATGGATCAGGAAATGAAGGCAAGAGGTGTAGCTGAGGTCTTAGCCATCCATTTATTTAAGCAGTGGTGACAGGTACCCAGATCATATTTTTGGCTGAATAAGTAAATGACTATACTATATTCGATAACCTTCAGCCATGATCCTTCTCTTGTGTAAAGTTTATTGTCGGTAGCTGTGTAACCTACAGGAAGTCAGTCTGCCTCTCTGGGACTCATGCTCCCCACATGTCAGAAGGTGACACATTTATTTATATTCTAAAGCAATTATTAGAGCTATAAGAATACAGGCGTGAAACCTCTGCAGGCTGTGAATGTTCTCTGTGATTGCCCTCTATGTAAAAGGTATGCAAATAGCTGGTATTGTCATTGGAAACTTATGTCCTAAGTCTATTTTGAGGATACCAGGCATATTCTAACTATTTTGTTTTCCTTCCTTACCTGCAGGAAAGCCAGCCAAAACTGGAATAAATGAGAAAGAGAAAATTCTGCTATCCGCGACTAAGTATTACATATAGATAGGGATTTCTGCTACACTGGTCTAAGTACTATAGAGAACTGAGCTCTACTTGGCGTTCTCAGATGGGTTGGATTTCAGATATGGCTCCTGATGTGCACTGAATAATATTCCCCCTAAAAAATAGATCGAAGTCCTGTGGGAAAACTTGTTGATGGAATGACTTTTCCCCTATAAAATTACTACTACAAATTGGGTGTGGTAGATAGGCCATGCTTGTAAACCCAGGTACTTGGGAGCCTGGAGGATGACAAGTTCAATGGCTTCCTCAGATATATAGAGAGTTTGAGGTCAGCCTAGACAATCTCTTTTGTTTTTCGAGACAGGGGCTTCTCTGTAGCTTCAAGAGCCTGTCCTAGAACTAGCTCTTTGCAGATCAGGCTGACCTTGAACTCACAGAGATCCACCTGCCTCTGCCTCCTGGGAGTGCTGGGAATAAAGGTGTGAGCCACCACCACCCGGCTAAGATGCTCTCTTAAAATAAAAATGAGGAGCTGGGGATATAGTTCAATAATAGAGAACTTGCTTAGCATACACCAGGGCTTGGGTTCAATTGCCAGCGCCACAGCTAAAGACAATATAACAGAGCAAGAAAAGGTCATTACGATGGGTCCTTATCAGATATCTAGCCTGTGTATAGCAAGGTAAGGTAAATTTGGGCACGCACACACACGCACGCACACAAGGTGATGGTGTGGAGAACATCCTGTGATGACACAAACAGAGAAGGGAGGAAGGTCACGTGAAAATGCAGTTTCTAGTGAATGAACATCTGGAGCTACCTGCAGCTGGAAGAAGCTCTTCCATTACAATCTACAGAGTATGGCCCTGCCACCATGTTGGTTTCATATTCTAGCTTCTGAAAATATGAAACAATATCTGTTGTTTATACTGCTCTAGTATAGCAGTTTCAGGGAAGAACAAAATCCCCACCACATGCTTCCTCTGCCTCCCATGTAGTTATGGTGACGTTTCCTCTTCTACCCATAAGCACGCATGAAAATTGTGCCTTGATCTAGTGTGAGCGTTCAGAATGGCAGAAATGCTTAGATAGGACACTGAGCACCATCTCATGTTTTTTTCCTTTAAAAAAAGTTTTGCTTTAGCTTTATTTTTCTGAGACAGGTCTCACTATGTAGCCCAACTGCTACCCTTGATTCTCCTGTTTCAGCATCCCAAGCACGAAGATTACAGGCATATGCCTCCACACTCACTTTATCGTCTTCATGCATGTAAAAATGAAAGGCAAGGGTGTCTTCCATTTCCTTCTCTGCTCTCAAACTTGATAGAAAATAGCAAGAACAGGGAATAGAGAGTTATCCCAGCAACTAATAACACCTGCGTGTAATCATGAGGACCAGAGCTCAGAGTCCAACACCCACATACCAAGCTGGGCATCCTGCAAATGCCTATAAGCCCAAGTCTAAGAAGGGTGGAGATGGGTTTGCTGGATCTTCCAGGCTTAGAGCCTAGATGAGTAAATACAAGATCCAGGTTCTGAAAGAGACTCTGTTTCTTCTGGTCTAGAAAGCAGAATTTTAAGCAAGGAATTGAAGTCAACATCAACAGCCCTGTAATGTGTCACTCCTGCCAAATGTGCATAACCTGACTCTCATGAGGAAGACACACGGGACAACCCCAAAGTAAAGGACAGTCTACAAAATAATTTGCCTTTACAGAGGATATAAAGAATGGGCTTGGGCTGGGCACCATGGCCCCCACCTGTAATTCCAGCACACAGGAGGCAGAGGCAACGAGGGTCTCTGAAAGTTCAAGGAGAGCCTGGGATACATCGGAGGACCCTGTCTCAAAAGAAACAAAATAAGAGAGGAGGCTTCAGTTGGTGTTCTAGTCGTGTTGGCGTCTCAGTGAGCGAATGCCCCAGAGAAGCCATGAGCGACAAGATGTCCATCGGCACAGTAAGGGAAAGCAGGGCAGATCTGTACCACGTGTGAGGGTAGGAGCATGATGCAGAGGCTATTCTCATCACGGCGGGCCAGGGACCAAGGGCCAGGCTATCACCTTTTAGGGCCCACCCCTACTGACCTATTTTTGCTAGTTGGCGCCACCTCCTGAAATTTCCACAGCCTCCTCCCAAAATAGTGCCACCAGCTGGGAAACAAGCATTCAAAATATGAGCCTCGGGCGGGTGGGGGGGAGAACTCCAGATTCAAACCGAACCAGTTAGGAAAGCTCGCGTAGTTTGGGGGTACTCCTGAGACACGTGTGCCGAGGTGGCTGACAGATTTGGATATAAGGAAGACACTTGAGCCTGTAGCAGAAGAAAGTCACCTGCCTCCCGGGGACAGACAACAAGAATTAGTAGGAGTCAGCAGCCAGGATGAGGCCACTACACTATGGTCTCTTAGGTAATATAAGAAGAGCAGACATAAGCAAACAACTTGAGGCTGAAAGGTTGAGCACAAGTGTGCTCGCTCACCCATGTGTGACCTTTCCTGTGATGTGTGACTGAATGTCCAAGAGACATCAGTCCCTAGACTGATAAGTATAAGTAACCAAGTTAAGGTAATGGCCACAAATTAGTTAGGGTAGCTAATAATAAACTGGGCTAGAAAGAATGTCAAGTGGTCATTAAAACACACAATCTAATGAAGTGATTTTTTTGAGAACAAGATGAGCTTTGCAAGCAATAAGAATAAGGTAGTGGCCAATTAACACCCAACAGGACGGGGAGAGATTGTCATTAATAGGAAAAATCCTGAGAACAGCACCAGACCCCGTAATAAAGGGAAATCAGCGAGGTAATAATACTGTTTCAGAAGCCAATGTGGGATGGGAATTTCCACTCAATTACGAGATACAAGATCCAGGATGAGAAAGTACCTGAATGTTCTTAGCAAGAGTGCGAAAGGAATTGTTTTCTTTTTTTAAGTTGTGTGTGTGTGTGTGTGTGTGTGTGCCTGAATGTTATGAGGTGCACTTGAGGAGGCCAAAGGACAGTTTTGGGGAGTAGATTCTCTCCTTCTACCATGTGGGTTCTGGGACAGAACTCAGGTATCTTTATCTGCTGAACCATTTTGCTGGCCCTCCTTTATTTTTTTCTCATGCCTGGGAGACTGGGGTAGGCAGATCTCAGTGAGATCCAGGCCACCTAGGACTGCGTAGTGAGACCCTGCCTCTCCCAAAAGATGACAATCTTAGCAGAGCATGGCGGGTCACACCTGCCATCCAAGCACTTGGTAGACAGGCTTGAGGCCACCTTTGAGTTCCTGTCTGCATTACAGGGTGAGACTCTTTCTCAAACAAAAAAAAAGCAATTTCATATTTCAAGTGAAAATAAATCCCCATATATTCATCACTTAACTTCAACACATAGTTCATTCCATTTCATCCAAACCCTGACCAAACATCCTGGCAAAATGACTGGTTTGAAGCAAAATTCTATGGGAAGTTTTCGGTGTGCTTTTAGGCTAATGATTTATATCTCTAAAGTAGATATAAATTACATATATACCGAAAGCTGAGGTTGAGTGATTAAATTCATATGTTTTAAATTATTTTCTCAGCAAGTAATATATTCACAAGGCTCAAAATACAAAAGTAGGAGAAAGCGGGGAAAGGAAGGGTTTCTGCAATGGCTTCATGAATAAAAATGCTTGCTTACAGCCTAATGGCTGGATGTAATGGAAGGAGAGAACCAACTTCCACAAGGTGTCCTCTGACTTCCGTATGTATTCCATGATGCATGCTTGAAAATGTGCATGCTTCATACACACACACACACACACACACACACACACACACACACACACACAAATATGCGCTTTTAAACTTTACAAAAGAGCCAGGTCTGATGGTGCATGCCTCTAATCCCAGCACTCGAGAGGCATAAGCAGGCAGATCTCTTGAGTTTGAGACCAGTCTTGTCTATATAGTGAGTCCCGGGATAGCCAGAACCGCATAGCATAACCCTGAATTTTTTTAAGACTGGGGGGGGGGGCTTCTGTTCTACGTTTGTCCCCAGACAAAAGTTTCCAGCTCCTTTGCCTTGCCAACAGCTGTCTTTGGAGAAACCAATATTAATGTTTGTGTCTCGCTCTGGAACTATTTTATGCCGATATTGTCAAATGCACTGCACACTATTCTCGCTGCCTCTCCCACTTAACACAGTAATTATTTCATGTCAGCACACGAAAGCCTCCTTTTGGACAACCATAGAGCACTCCACTTTGTGGATTATAACTGAACTCGCTATGACTGGGTTTCAGGCTGTTTCTCATCAGATGCAGTTACAGACAACGCTGTGGTGTCTCCTCTTTCCCAATCAGCCTGCAAAGAAGCAAGCGTGTGGGTAAAGACCAAGCTCCGTTAAGACGGAACTGCTGAGTGATCCTCACAGAGGACACTACGTTCGGCTCACTCGGGTAGGTGCTGCTTGAAGTCTGTCTGTGCTCCTTTGTCACGTCTCGGCTGCTTCTTCACACTTCCTTCCAGAGTCCTGTACTGAACCGGTTCAACATCTCCAACTCAAAGACACTTCTGTGACCTTAGCCCTCTATTGCTGGGCTTTTCTCCTCTCTCCCTCCCTCTGTCTGACTGTTTGTTTGCCTGTCTCTCTGTCTCTCCCTCCTGTTCTTTGGACTTCGCAGCTAGCACTCTGCCTTTCTTTAGCCTCCTATTGCTAGGCTTCTCTCTCCTCTCTCTCTCTCTCTCTCCTGATCTTTGGCCCACAAGGCGAGGCCAGCACTCTGCCCTCCTTCCCTTCTCCTTTCCCAGAAACCACTAGTAACCTCCTGGCCTCCTTTCAGCTCCTTCCAATTCAGCCCCATGGCCAGCCATTTTAGCTCCGCTTGTGTGGCTCTACTCAACTCCCTCGCCCAGTGACCTTTTGGCAGCACCTGCTCTGCCAATCCTCAGCCTTGTGAAAACCCTAGCACAGTGGGCATCATCCTCTCCATCACCCTCTCCTGGGCAGCCTTCTATTGCTGGAGAAGGTCAGGAAGTTGGCTCCACTACAAAGCCTGGCCAGCCAGCCCCCGCTGGGCCCCAAGGGCTATGAGGCAGTCCTTTTATATATCGATATCACATTTCTCTCAGTAATTGTTCCAAATCCTTTCCATCTCCTCATATCCCCCACCTCACTCTTGCCTCAGACCCCTTTGGCCAAGCCCTAGCTTTGGATTTTAATGAACAGACATAGGTCATCAGGTGGCGACTCCCGCTTCTCGCCCACTCAGTCAGGCCTTTCACCTTCCCACCCCCAGCTTCCCTGAAGTCGATACTTCCTGCTCAAGTTGACCCCTTCCACTTATGCCTTCCCCTGACTCTACCCCAGAATCTATCTTCCTTCCTTTTAGGCTAGTTTTCCCTCTCCAGTAATTATTTTTCTCTTTACTTAAGAGCAATTCTCGCTATGTGTGCCATGGTTTCCTATTACCATCTTACCCCCAGACTTTTCAGAGTTAGCAATCTTTAAAATTACACAAGGATCTCATCTGCCTCCTGGCTTCGCTTCCTCTTCCTATGGCTGGCACAGAAACAGAAAGCATCCCAGGCATGGCGCTGCACGTTAGTAACCTCAGCACTGGTGAGGTAGGGAGGGAGGATTGGGAATTTAAGGTCAGTGTGGGCCATGTGGTAAGTTTCCATCTCAGAAAAATGACAAACAGATAAACAAGACAGAAGAAAATAACAAACTCACAATGACATCACCCAACTGTCAACATCTTATGTTTCCACGTGTACAAATATACATATCCATATATACACAAAATTGGATCATATATGCAAAGTCTTTGTCATAATAAATTTTAGGATATTGAAGCCTTGCTATTTATTTTCTGGCCCAAATTAAGAAAATTAACTTCTCTGATTGAGTCAAGTTCCTTTTGTGCAAAACATAGAGTATTACAGTAACTTCTTCACCCGGTTTTATGAGAATTAGATGAGATAAAACATATTAAGGCACATGTCACAGTACCTGACATCTAGCAAGTCTAATTAATGTTGGCTGCATGACCTTCCACAGCAATTAACATATCTCTCCATGCTAATGAGTCCTGTCCTTCTGATAGCTAACAGAAGTCACTGAAGCAGCTGCGGCAGCTCTCCAGCACGGGAGGAAGCATGGGAGTGGGCCGCAAAGCTGTAAAAAGAGTCTAAAAAACAATGTGTATTTGTGGGTTCGATGTTATTGAGATAATATTTTGCTTGTAGCCCAGGCTGTCCTGGAATTCACTATGTACCTCAGGCTAGACTCGAACTCACAGCAATTCTTCTGCCTCAGTTTTCCAAGCACTAGGATTATAGGTGTGAGCCTCCACACATTTTTCTACTCTCTCTCCCTTCCTCCATCTCTTCCTCTCCACCCCCCTCTTGTGTGTGTGTGTGTGTGTGTGTGTGTGTGTGTGTGTGTGTCTGTGTGTGTCTGTGTGTATGTCTGTGTGTATGTCTGTGTGTGATGCTGGAGACTAAACACGGGGCCTCAGACATGCTAGTCAAGCGCTCTTGCCATGGAACTGTGCCTAGCCCTGTGCATTTGCAGTTTTGACAGACACTGCCAAAGTGAGTGAAAACTATCACGACCTGCTTCCTTCCTCCATTCCTTCTTTCCTTCCTTGTTTTTTAGTCATGGTCTCATATAGCCAAGGATGGCCTAGAACTCTCTCTATATGAAGATAAGCTTGACGTTTTGATCTTCCTGCCTCCCTTCCCAAGTGCTGGGATTATAGGCATGTACCATGCCCAGTTTATGGGGTGGTAACTGAACCCAGTGCGTGCTAGGCAAGCACTCTATCCACTGAGCTCATCCCTGACCCTACCATGATTTTTTTTAAATTATCAATTACTGATGGGTGCTTTGGCTGTTTCCTTTTTTTTTTTCACTTATACAAGCTCAGACTATGAAGCACATCCTCAGAACTGAATATTTGCAAAGATCCCTGATTATTTACAAGGCAGAGAAAAGATTATAGAGAAATGGGGGTGGAGGTGTAGCATGTAGGGAAGAGTTAAACTGAGTAACACACGGAAGAGAAGCAGGCAAAGGATGGAGCTGGAAAACACTGGAACCAAATCAAAAGGACCGTGAACGGCATGCCACCGTCATTCAGTCAGCTGATTGTGAGATAATTACCAGTCACTTTCTACAGGTCAGATGGCATTTTAGATATTTTGTTCACTTCCTGAAACAAAACAAGAAAATATTGCTGCCAGAGGGGGCTTCCATTCTATCAAAGAGAGGCAAACAATAAAAAGGACAGGTAGGGGGCTGGGTAGGTGATTCAACGGGACAATCTCTTACGCTGCAAGCCTGAAGACCTGAGTTTGGAAACACTGGGCATGGTGGCGGCACCTGCAACCCCACTTTTGGGGGTGGCATGCAGGGGGGGGGGGAATCCTGGAGCTCACTGTCCAGACAGCTTAGTCAAACTGACGAACTTCCTGTTCACGAAGAGTTCCTGTCTAAAAAAGTAAAGTTCAGAGCAATTAACCATGACACCTGATGGCAACCTCTGGCCTCCACACGTACAGGAGGGCTGACAAAAGTTTGAGGTCAGCTCTACGTAGAATTTCAGACAAGTGTGGAATGTAGCTTGAGACCCCGGTCTCAAAGCAAAAGAGAACAAACATACAGTAACCACAGCAACCAAAACAAACAGAAAGGAATGGGAGTCGAAACAGGGATGAAAGTGGGACAGGCAAGTAGTAATTTACAATAGTAATTTTTACAATTTCAATGCAATGCCTATCAGGATCACTGTGAGACTTCATCTTATTCTAGCGTGGGGGTGGGGGCGGCGCTGATGCTGTCTGAAGCAAGAACCTTGCCCATGTTAGGCAAGTCTGTACCACTGAGCAACACCCATAACTTGAACTTATTCTATAAGAAGGAAGTGAATAATAATTTTTCTTACATTTATCACCATCTGTAACATATCTACATACGCCGTGCTACCCAGTGCCTGGTGATTTTAATTCCCTGCTATAATTTATTTTAAAGGGAACTTCACAACACTCACATGAATGAAAACCTAGCATTATAAGCCATAAAGGTCTAGGAAGGGACACTGGGAGACATGCTTAGCAGCTGTCTGTTCTCTTTCTCTCAGAGACCACTTTGTAAATCACAAATGCTTGCTAAATTGCATGCTTATTATTTCCTAGGCAGCCTACTGTTTTACACACAGAAGACGGATCCATCTTTACAATAACCCTACGAAATAGGTAACATCATTGCATTGTTCCCATTTTCTTAGGAAGAAACCTGGGTTGTCTTTAACCTTCCTTTGCCACTGTTTCCAGCAAACAAATAGAAACAGTAATAGGGATCTAGGAGAGAAGCCAGTGTCTGCCCCATTTCCAAGCTTCGGCGAGGCTCTCCAGGGCAGGGGTGGGGGTGGGGAAGGGAGATGACAGAGAATCTTGACGATGTCCACCACCGACTCTCCCAGTGACTGAGAGCTAAGGCAGAATGTGGCTTCAAAACACAAATGCCCCCCCACACACACACACACAGAGTTACATTTACTGGTCATTTTAATTGTCCTGTGAATAGCCTAATTGGAATGTCCAAACTGATGTCAGCCTTGTTAGGACGGAGGTTTTGATTAGAAGGACGACACTGTGCTGCTGGAACACTGGCTCCTCTGGGAAGAGGCCAGAGCAGGGTAAATACTAGCTGAGGAGGAGGCCGAGCGGCTGGAAGGAAAGAAACAGCAAAGAGTAAGGGAGGGAGAAGCTGAAGATAAACTATCCTGCTTATTTGTCTCAAATTCAAGTTCTTTGAGGAAGAATGCAACTAATGAGAACACGTCAGAAGAAAGAGGCAGAAATGAGGCCCTGTTTACCTCCCGAGGCTCACAAGGCCTAGGTACTGCTCTTCAATTTCCTGGGAATTCAGCCCGATATTTTAGAAAGGAAAAGAAAGACTTTGGAGGAGGGGGAGGTTGCTTGTTTGTAGATAGGTTTCACATAGTCTAAGCTGGCCCTGAACTCTGTGTCATAGAAGCCATCCTTCAACTCCCCCTGTTCTCCTCTTCCACCTCACAAGTTTGTAGATTTTGGAAGTTCATTTTTTTCTCTTGAGATAAGATTTCACTATGTTGCCCTGGCTGGCCTTGAACTCACTAAGGTCCGCCTGCTTCTTCTTCCTGAAATACTGAGATTAAAAGCGTGTATCACTACACCAGCATTTTTGTAGGGGTTGCTTTTTTTTAAGGCTACATGAGTACCCAGACTGGCCCTAAACTCCTGATCTTCTTGTTTCTACTCCCCAAGTGCTGGAATTTCAAGCATGGCTACTCCATCCAACAAAAAAAGTCATTTTCATTCATGCAGTTAACACTAGACTTTGCCATACTAAAGCAAAGACTCTGGACTAGAGGTACGTCTTTCTCTGGTACCACTTATCATTGCATACTGAGAATTCCAGAGTCACCCAGGGTTCATTAAAGGCTTACAACCAAAGGTCAGAGCAATGCAGGAAGCCTGGAATGCGACGTTCACTGCAGTCCTTCAACCCTCAGCTTATAAAGGAAAGTTATCCTTTGCATAGAGTAACTATTGTTCAACTGCTCAGAGGAAACTGGAGACTCAACAAAAGCTTCTCAATGAACTAGAAAAGCTAAGAGTAGAGGGGGTTAATCTTGGTACAGAGGAAGCATTGCCTAATAGCCTCAGATGTTATGTGTTATGTAGACCCTATATCATAGCAGGAAAAAAAAAGACTGTTTATGATCAAAATCCCCAAAGACTTATCCGCAAAGTAAGGATATAGCAAGATTCCTTTTGCAGACAGCCTGGTGAGTGCATGACTCCACTATCTGAACCACCAACGGCTTCTTTGTACTACTCCGCATTTGGGAGGCTCCCAGACAGGACTCAGCCCATCCTGGCACGTATGTTATCATTTCTATTTGTAAATCAGGATTAGAAGAGGCTTGTCACTTGGTAACATGTGCTCTACGTAAACCCTTAGATCTTCGCTATGGTAAAAACAGAGCAAGTGTGTCTGCTGTTTTATTTAGCTTTGTGTTTTAATTTTTTTCTTGTCACTGATATCCAAAGGGTAATGCCATGCTTGGTAGCCTTCCAGATGACCAACAGGACACTGGCAAGTATCTATGAGGTCAGACTCTTTTCCTGTCAGTAAGTTGGAGTTCAGAAGGCCATGTGCATGTTGAATATGTTACTGGGACTTAATTCCTCTGTAATTGGGTCTGATCTACCTTGAATTTCATTTTTGTTTGGAGATATGGTTTCATGTATCACACTAGTCTTAAGTCTACAATCCCCTGCTTCAGCCTCCCAAGTTCTAGAATTACAAGTATGTCCTACAGTCCCCAGCTTGGATTGTCATTGTAGAAGTATGCTCTCACCAGCAATAGTGGCATATATCTGAAATTCCAGCATTTGTGAGGTATCAGCCTGCCTAGACTATATAGCAAAATCTATATAAAAGACAAAAACAACAAAAATACAACCAGGTGTGGTGTGACACATGCCTGTCATCCTAAACCTGACGAATCAACAATTTGAGGCCTGCCTGAGGTACTAGTGACTGTAGACTCATAAAACCAAAAGCCCATTAGCCTGTCATTTTGAGCAGTGATGGATAACTGTGTTTAACCAAATACTAAAACCCAACACGTGCAAGTTAAATTATTTGACAAAAATATAATTGGATTAACAATTCTGATAAAATAAACATTGAAACATATTTTGCTGCCATCATTGATAATTTTCTTATTCCAAGTGACATTAGACACGACATCTTTTAAAATTTAAACCTCAAAACAAAAACACTGTTCAGCCAAATTGCACTTGTGACTCTAATACTCGGGAGGCAAAGACAAGATTGCTCTAGAATTTGAGGCCAGTCTCTAATTGCAGGCAAGCCATGAATACATATGAAGACTGTCTCTAAAATACACAAACAAAATAAAACAACATCAAAACAAGTGGAGTACAATCAAAAATAAAAGCTGCTGTTTAAATAATTTACTTAAGAACTATATTAAAGAACATTCACTGTGGGTGGGAATATAGAAAGGTAAACTCACACTGGAAAAGATAAACTGCCTATTACAAGATTAAACATATTTGATGACTGTGTAAAGACATTTCACTCTGATTGGTTTAATAAAAAGCTGAATGGCCAATAGCTAGGCAGGATTTTCAGGCAGAGAGGATGCTGGGACTTAGACACAGAGCAAGCAAGATGGGCACTATGGAGATGAGGTAATAAAGCCATGAGACAAAAAGTAAATTAATAGAAATGGGTTCATTTAAGTAATAAGAACTAGTTAGGGACAAGCCTAAGCTATAAGCCAAGTTTTCATAATAAGTCTCTGTGTCATTATTTGGGAGCCAGGCTGGTGGGACAGAGAAAGACTCACTACAACCATTCTGCTACATTTTTTACTAATGAGAAAGTAAAAGATACATACATGGGTTGGCAAGATGGTTCTGTAAGTAAAGGCATTTGTCAAGTCTGACCTGAGTTCGATTCCTGGGACCACATAGTGGAAAGACAGGAATGACTTCTGCAGGCTGTAGTCTGATCTCCCCACATGTGCCATGGCACAGAAATGCCCTGTCCCCCATACACAGGCACATGCACAAAATAAGTGTGATTTTAAACAAGATTAATCCATAGAAAGGCTTGAACACAAATTTCACAGCAGCTTTACTAGTAATTGCTCTGAAGTGAATGAAGAGACCAATTGTACCCCACATAGATTCAGTAATAAAAAATAATGAGCAACTGATACAGGAAACAACACAGATTCCAAATATATTATTCCAAGTAAAAATAACCAGATACCAAAATTACACACTTTATGATTACATATATCAGATTCTACATGATGAAAAGGAGGTAAATAAGTGGTTTCTAGAGCCAGTGGAGGGCAACCACGAGGCTAAATCTCAGAGGATGCTTTATGTAGCAATGGAAATGATCTGCATCTTGATTGTAAGCTTAAAATTGGTGAAGTGTTTTGTTGTGCTTGTTTGAGTCAGTGTCTCTTGTAGTCCAGGTGGGCCTCAAACTCCCTAAGTAGCCAAAGCTGACTTGGAACTCCTGATGTTTCCTCTTCCGTTTGTGGGTTGGCAAACGTGTAGCACAAATCTAATTTTCTTAATAATAAAAACCCAGAGTCAGGTATTGGGGTAAATGCTAAAAGATCAGAGAAGTAAAGGAGCCAGCCACTAAAGTGGCTCGACTTTTTACCTCTACCGAATCCTCAGACCAAAAAGGAGGCAAGATCCTGTTCCCATGAATCCTCAGACTGAATGCCATGAGCCCCTGTCTCCTCCCACCTTTTATTTCTCGCTCCACCCAGCCATATCACTTTCTATCTCCGGGATTAAAGGTGTGTGACAGCCAAGTACTAGGATTAAAGGTGTGAGCCACTACCTCCCAACTGTTTCTCTTTTAGACTGGATCAATCTCATGTAGCCCAGGTTGGCCTCAAACTCACAGAGATCTGCCTGTCTCTGTCTCTAAAGTACAGGGATTAAAAGTGTGTGACACCCCTGCCTGAACTCCATGGTTAACCAGTGTGGCTAGCTCCGCACTCTGATCTTCAGGCAAGCTTTATTTGTTACAGCACAAACAAGTTGTCACCACAGGTGCCACTATGCGTGCTGGAAAATCCTTAGAGAGTCAAAAGTGTAACCATCTTTCTTTTAAATAAACCTTATGTTCTAAGCATTCTGTATATGCTGTGCACCTGCAGCGTGTAAGATGTGGCAAGTGCAGAGAAGCAGCTGCTCTCTGGAAAACCTGAGCACACGGCTTGGTGGAAGGGACTAAGCTGTGTGCTGTTTAGAGCAAGGTCACATTGTTTAATCTGGCTTGGGGGGCTAACAACTGTATGGGAGGACTGATAACAAATATAAAACAAGTTTTCATTAAGCTAAAAAGGACAAGAAATAACAATTTGGAGTACCGTGAACCCTGACAGTGCCGTCTTAGGGAGTACATCTCAATGGAGAAGACAGCCTGTCTTTATGTGACTTGAATTTATCTACCTGAGCTCTCATGGGAATTGAAAGTCAAAACAACAACAACAACAAGAAAAAAAAACTGATACCAATGACTGGGCCAAGGAGTAAAAAGTGGTGTCTGGTGAAAGGTACTCCAAATTCTATGGCCAAACTGCAGGGCATCCCTTGCCTTCCTTGTCAGTATGAAAGCTCCTTTTTCACAGGGCCAGGCATGGTGTTGAACTCCTTTAATTTAAGCACTCTGGAAGCAGAGGTAGGCAGACCACCATGGTTTTCAAATCAGCCAAAGTTGTACAGTGAGACTCTGTTTAAATAAAAAAGTTCTAATAATCCTTTAATAAATCTAGGCAATTGAATTGGGAATATGTTAGGATTTGGAACATGCGCTCCACCTTCAGAAATAAAGAAATGGTGCATAATAAGAGTGGTAGGATACACCTTTAATTCCAGCACTAGAGAAGCTGAAGAAAGAGGACCCTGAGTTTAGATCCATGGGCTACATGGCAAGATTGCATCTCTATAAAAAGTAGAAGGTGAATAGATAAATTTCTTTCAAATAATTATAGGGTGCGATTCAGAATAGTTATACTCAAGTGGACAATATAGATAATGTTGAATTAGATTGCACTAGATCTTTAAGGGACTAGAGATGTAGCAGTTATGAAATTCAAGGACAATGCAGAAATCAGTATGAAACTAGGCATGGTTTCCAAGATTTGATTAAAGCAATTGGTACCCAATTGTTACATACATATTTTTATATGTAACTGGAATTATATAATAAGGATAATATTTTCTTTCAGAAATCATGGAGTGTTATGGAAATTTCTGGGCGCCACACATTGAGAATATCAATACTACTAGAAAAATGACAGGGGACTGGAGAGAAAGCTCAGTGGCTAAGAGCACATGGTGACCTTGCAGAAGACAGGGGGTGATTCTCAGGCAACTCACACCACTGTAGCTTCAGCTCCGGGGAATCTCACACCCTCTTCTGGCACCTGAATACTCTCTCTCTCTCTCTCTCTCTCTCTCTCTCTCTCTCTCTCTCTCACACACACACACACACACACACACACACACACACACAAACAGAGAGAGAGAGATACACACGGAGAGAGATACACATAATAAAGAAAAATGACGGGAATGGTAACCCAAAAGACAACCGATTTATAGAAAGATGGTACAGATTGCTGGAGGTCTGAGAGTCTGTGGGAGTTCAAGAAAGGGCATCTCCCCATCCACAAAAATACCTTCATATACAATCTGTCTATATATGATATAGCCAAATCTAGTATATCCATATACATTTAAAAAACAAGATTCTATTAACCAGTGTTTTGTAACATTGCAGTCAGAAACATCTTTTCATGTCAAAACTTCTTTACACATCAAGCGATACACGATGACATCATCATTCTGAGAATGTGTGGCAGTTTCCACAAAACGATGGTGCTGCAACTTACTGAGCCCAGCATTTCCCAAGGAGTATTCTACATAGCACCATTGCCACAAAATGAGTGCTCAGAAACGAGGACGTAGGGTAAACAGTTTGAACATGCTCCATACCACATCCACTGTCTCGGGCTTTCACAATGACATAGAGGCCAGTCTAGGCTGCGGGCAGTGCTCTTGTTACTGACCAGCCGCCACCTCTGTGGTAGACTAAACTAATTTTTCTTTCTGTTGAAAGAAAGCGGGCAGGCTTAACCCAGTTGATTGAACTGACTTGTCCCTGGACCCTTCCTAGGTGACCTCTTCTTAATTTGCCAGAATACTGATTTACTCACATTTCATACCTAGAGAAATGCTAAACTAATGGATTCCAGTGTTAGACACCAGTTTTCATTTTATTGGGTTTCTTTTTCTACCTAAAACTTACTAGCCATTTTAAGTATGATACTAATTACATTTATAATGTTGTATGACCCCCAGAACTATCTATTTCTGAATCATTTCTATTATCCCCAAGCAGAAACTGTACTCATCGAGAATAACTTCCTATATCCCCTTCCCAGCCACTGGTAACCTCTAATCTAATCTACCTTCTGCTATTATTAATATGTTTATTTGAATTATTTAATATAAGTAAAATTATATAGCATTTGACCTTTGTGTCTGATTTATTTCACTTAATATACCATTTCAAGATTCATCCATGTTGTCATTTGTATCAAGACTCAATTAGTTTGCCTGGCCAGCCATCATTATTTGAATATAGTTTTTTTTTCAGTTGCTCCAGCACGCCATTTGTTTCTTGTTTAGTTTAATTTTGGTTTGTTTGAGGCTTTGTTTTTTGTTTGCTTGCTTATTTATTTATTTATTTATTTATTTATTTATTTATTTATTTATTTACTTTCTAAGGCTCAGAAACTCCAGCCTGGCCTCAAACTTGCTGTACTGTAGCAAGGATAATCTTGAATTCCTAATCTTCCTACCTCGCAACCGTTACCTGTGCTACCACAGCCAGCGGAAAGATTTCCAGGTGGCACTTTTGAAATGAACCCAGGAGAAGATTAGAGGAAAGGAATTTGCTGCTATGCCTGGGTAGCCTCCAGCCACCGACTTGTTTTTTTTTAACACTCCAATACAGAGATCAACATCTTACCTTGAAGGCAATAATCTTACATTTATTTCACATTTACAAATAATGACATTATAATGAGCTGGGCAGTGGTGGTGCATGCCTTGAACTCATGAGGCAGGCAGACGTGAGTTGGAGGCCAGCCTGATCTACAGAACTAGTTCCAGGACAGCCAGGCCTACACAGAGAAACCCTGTCTCAAAAANAAAAAAAAAAAAAAAAAAAAAAAAAAAAAAAAAAAAAAAAAACCCAAATAATATTATAATGAATATGCTTTTCAAACCATACCATATTTTTAGTTTTTGAGACAGCTTCTCATGTATCCCAGGCTGGCCTCAAACTCAACACGTAGCCAAGGATGAATTCTGATATCATCACCTTCCAGGTGCTGGAATTAGAGGGACGCACCACTCTGTTTACATAGTGCTGGGAATTGAATTTAAAGAGTTCTATATGCCAGGCAAGTTCCCTGCCAACTAAGCTACATCCTCAGCCTTAGCCTCATATTTTTCCCTAAGAAAATCTAGATTTGCTGTATTGGAGAGTGAAGAGAGGAAGTGACTTACACTGCGTAGAACACTTTCCCAGGTGTGAGACTCCTTGAGTTTTCTTGTCGGCACCAGCAGGAGGATGGAGAGGGGGAGGAGGAGTGGAGCATGGGGAGGGAGGGGGTGGAGAAGGAGGCGGAAAAACTGAAAAACTGTTCACTGCTTGAATAGTTTTGAGCAATATCAAGCTTCTACCAGAAAGAGCATTAAGGAACCCAGCATAGTGAATTTGAAAGCCACTTTGCCCAGGTTCCCAACAGCTTCGCATTTTATTAACATTTGAAAAAATTCTCTGCTAATAGCAGGCGTGGGAATGGACTGCAAAGCAAGCTGAGGGGCGGTTTAGTTTGAACCGCCTTTGACAAGCTGGCCCTAGTCCTTTCCTTTCCCAAGCTCCCAGGAAGATAACCCGAGAGCAGGGCGTGGTGTAAACCCCTGAGGAGCTTCTCACAGGTCTACTTAAAACAGCAAACTAAGCCATTCCTTACAGAAGAGCACCACTAGAAAAGGAAAGGATAACTAGGTTCCTCTGCGGGCTAATGACATTTTTGAAGTATTTCCTTCCTCAGCACAGTCACAAGGCAGCTGTTTGCAACTTTCAAGTGTGTCCTTTTTTATTTGTGTTTAATGGAGACTTACCAAGCAAAGGCCCATGCCAAGAAATAAACTAAATTGACCTTAGAGGGCTTTTCTTCTAGCTGTACGGTAATTATTGAGGAAAAGAAAAGGCTCATTTGCTGGTAGTTTCCTCTTTAGTGCTAGTCAAGCACTTCCCAATGCATATCAGGACAGCATTTTTATAGCGGATGGCACTTTGGGCCATGACTTTCCTGATTCTCTGGAACAAACAGACCAAGCATAACTCGTATTTTGTTTTCTCAAGCTGTAGTTACAGTACAAAGGAAATGTTATGGTGAGCGCTCTGTCCATTGGAACTTGTTATTAATAAGGAGAGCCTAAGAGGATCATTTATTCACACAAAACAAGAAACCAGGGGGAAATTAGCTTTCCGTATTTCATCATAAATCATGCATAATTTACAGACTAGAGGCAACTATTGATGAGGCTGAACAAAATTAGTTTCTTGTTGCCAAGAAGAATAAAAATATTCACACCAAAGCTGTCTAATTTCCCAAATATTTTTTAAGTGCTCTGAAATTTCATGCCACCACAACTTTTGCTGTCACTCTGGCAAAGACGGAGGAAGATATTTTCACAGACTCAATAAAAATTGAAGAGGCAGAAGGGACCTTATCAACATCCAGTCCAACTCTATTTTACAGCTCAAACACCTGAAGTCCAGCCAGCTGAATGACTAGTTCAAGGCCACTCAGACCCCTCAACAGAACTTGAGCTACAAAACTCAGGACTATTGTATTAAGAATACATTAAGAATACAGTCTGGAGGCAAGAGATATCTCAGAAGTTAGGAGCTCTTGCTGCTCTTACAGAAGATCTGGGTGCAGTTACTAGCACCTACAAGGTTGGCTCATAACCACTTGTAATTCCAGTTCCAAGAAATGCAATGCCTTCCGGCCTCTCAGGCACCAACAATGGATTTAGAGAATATACATATGCACAGGCAAAACACTAAGAAACATAAAATAAAACATAAAGACTACAGTCTGGGCTGGGTGTAGAGATGCAGGCTTTTAATCCAAGCACAGAGGAAGCAGAAGAAGTAGGTGAATCTCTATGAGTTCAAGGTCAGCCTGGTCTACCAAGCAAGTGTTAGGTTAGCTGGTGCTATATACATATTGAGACCCTGTCTCAAAAACTATAGGCTGGTCTTTCCTCTCAAAGGGATCTTTGTTACTAGTTTCCTTTAAAATCAGTAAAGCCACAGAGATTTCCAAATTGTATGCAAGCGGCTATTGGTCAATTCATTTGGATCCACCTAGCAACATCATTCATTTAGTGCCTTATTTCCAAGAGACCATGGTCATTAAGTTTCCTACTATTAAACATTGAGCACATTTCCGGGATTTCTATATGATGGATGATGAATCTCTATACCTACATATTGCAGGCTTTTTTTTTTTTTTTTTTTTTGGTTTTTCGAGACAGGGTTTCTCTGTGGTTTTGGAGCCTGTCCTGGAACTAGCTCTTGTAGACCAGGCTGGTCTCGAAATTAAGCACTTTCTTTTGGTATAATTTAACCAAGAGTGAACCCAGATTTGACTTTTCTCTGTCTGTCTGTCTGTCTCGCTCTGGGGAAAGTGTGTGTGTGTTTTCTTGTTCCCTGTCCATTGTATAAGTCTGAATCTATACATCTATGCCTGCCTGAATGCTGTCTTGTGGATCTAATGCTCCTGGCTCTGA
>NW_026068075.1:286357-377262 GCF_014885135.2 Alexandromys fortis
TCTCTCTCTCTCTCTCTCTCTCTCTCTCTCTCTCTCTCTCTCTCTCTCTCTCTTTCTCTCTGTCTCTCTCTCTCCAAGGCCTTTCTGTGTTGCTTAGGCTGGCCTCTCTAGCCTCCTGTTTCACTCTCTAGAGCACTGAATTCTAGGCATGCACCACTAAACATCTGCCTGGAATGCTTACAAAAGTTCCTTTATTGAGAGATTAAAAACAATTCCAAAAATTCCTTAATTTTAAGACTAGCTGAATGCAGTGACACATGCCTATAATCACACACTCAGGAGACTGAGACAGGAGGGTGGTGGAACTCTGACTGAAAAATATACAAACAAAAAATTAGATTCTAAAGAGTCTATGAGTCCAACAATCCAATAAATTCCACCCCATCCCTCTATCAAATCCAGGCCCTTTCACAGTCTATACACATGATCCTAGCTTTCTAGAAACGAGTTATAATAATATTATAGCTTTCCTCCCCACCACCTTTTTCTGTGTTGTTTTTGAGACTGGGACTCACTATATAGCCCAGGCTGGCCTTGGACTTGCAGCAACATTACCACTTTAGCCTCCTGAGTGCTAGGATTACAGGTGAACACCACGCTTGACTCCAACACATCCCTTCTATGATGCCTTTGAAGAATAAAACCCTTTCATACATATATATGAAGTCACATTATCATAGCCTGCCTCACGTCCTTAATAATTTGTACTTCTCACTTGAAGGTAGCGGTGGTATTTCAAGCTTCCTTGTTTATCCTACAATTTTGAGTACAGAAACTAGTCACAAAAAGTCATCAAGTATTTGTTGAAAACACTCAAAATTGCTACTTTGGTTGATTTAATTATCACAAATTCTGTTGTTTGTTGTTGTTGTTTTTGTGAGGCAGGGTTTCAGTAACTTAGGCGTTCCTCAAACTTTAGATGTAGCCAAGGATGAACTTGTGGTCCTGATCTTCCTACATCTAGTTTCCAAGTACTGGGAACCTAGGCATGTGCCACCATGCCTGGCTAGTAATCATAAATCCAACTTATTAACACAGTGAGTTTTCTTCTTTAATTTCAGTGAGTCATTCAGTAAACATAGATTGCTATCCGTTTATAAAGTTATGAGTAAGATAAGAACTTAACTGAATACATATTTTAGGCTTAAACATTATGCTTTGAAATATTTGAGAGCTAGGCTGAGCTACGTCCCCTGTTCCTGTTTTATACTTTTTACTAGTGCGTATTAATTACACAAAATGATGAGTTTATTGTAACATTTTCAAACATGTGTGGAGTGGACATTGATATATCCATTTCCTTTATTATCTTCGCTTGTCTCCCTCACTTACATGGTTTTCCGTCAACTGGCTTCCAATGCATTGTCATACTATCCCTAGGACATGTCACTGTGGGGAATTAATATGACAGTTCTTGGGATGACAAAGAACTCAGTTAAGATGACCAAAAAAAAAAAAGCCTTCTTAGTACAACTTTTTAAAAAAAACTGAAACACAAAACATCGTGTAGAGGTTATAATTGCTCTACTGTGAAAATCAACAATGAACACTCATTTAAGGAATGAGAAGGTACAGGTAGGAGAATCAATGTTAGCCTCGACTGCATAGTGAGTTTAGGGCCAGCCTCGGCTGTATGAGAGAGGGAGGGCAAAGGGAGAAGAAATAAATATTCTTCAGTGTACAAACTTAAAAGGAAAGAGAACGGAGCACCAACTACGTTATCTTTGATTCTTAGCATATTACAATGAGTTGTGGCGTCCTTGTGTACAAACCAGTTAAAACTGGCTGGCTATGCATCGACTACGTTACCAGTGCCTAGAAGACCAAGGCAAGAGAATCAAGAGTGCAAGGTTACATGGCAAACCCAGTTTTATATGACAAAAAAATTAAATGAAACCCCCAAAGAAATGAAAGAGCTACAATGTATTCCCCTGAGGTGAGAAAAAGTTATTGAGCTAGGTGTTACTGGCTGGCAGGAAATGTTCTATCTCCATCTCCCGAGTGCTGGGATTACAGGTGTATGCACCAGTAGTGCATTTGAGTAGTGGTCTCATTTGCCATCATTTTGGGATCTCTCCCTTCCTCCCTCCATCCCTTCCTCCCTTTCCCCTTGTGTCTGTATGTGCGTGTGTGTGTGTGTAGAACACCTGTGGACTCCAGCAGGGTGGAACAGCTGTTTGCATACCCATGACTAAAGATTGTGTCTTCCTCTGTAGGGGAAGGCCATATTCTCTGTCCAGGCACACAGCTTCAGGAGGGCCACATAGGAGCAGTGAGGGAGGAAGGGTACATACACTTAACTAGATTATCTGAATCAGCCCTAACAGTCAACGTGTTAGCAGAGGTCACATCCTATCTGTGTGTTGTGAGACACACTAGTAAAAAGTATTAAATAGAAGCAGGGGACGTAACTCAGCCTAGCTCTCAAACATTTCAAAGCATAATGCTTAAGCCTAAAGTATGTATTCAATTAAGTTCTTATCTTACTCATAACTTTATAAATGGATAGCAATCTATATTTACTTGAATGACTCACTGAGATTAAATAAAAAAAACTCACTGTGTTAATAAATTGAATTTATGATTACTAGCCAGGCATGGTGGCGCATACCTAGATTCCCAGTACGTGGGAACAAGATGCAGGAAGATCAAGACTGCACGTTTATCCTGGACTCATGTAGCCCAGACCGGCCTTAAACTTACTACATGGTCATATGATGGTCTTGAATTCTTAAACGTCCTATCTCCATCTCCCGAGTGCTGGGATTACAAGTGTATGCACCAGACTTGGCTTGTCAGTCCCCATTATTCACCTCATCATTAGTCTTTATACTTGAGTATATCAGTCTTTTTACTGCAAAATTCGTTTCCTTTTTCTTTTTGTTTTTCGTGACAGGGTTTCTTCGTGTAGCCCTGGCTGCCCTGGAACTCATTCTGTAGACCATGTTGGCCTAGAACTTAGAGAGCTCTAGCTGCCTCTGCCTCCAGGGTGCTGGCAAAATTCTTTTTGGCTAAATCGCCAATGGCACCTTTTGGCTTGTTGTTTCCTACATCTTCAGGAATAAACATGGTAGCCTCAATGAAAATATTTTGTTCACTTGTCCTTCACCAATTTCTAGAATACTGTCTCATTTCAGGGGACTATCAACATCACACACCATATCCATATTCAACTGAAGGCCTGGAGATGTAGTCCGGGGGTACCATACTTGCCTAGTTTGTGCAAGGCCCTTGGTTCAAGTTTCATTCCTACCCACCAAAACGTCAGTTGCATCACAGATGAAGATAATCATATGGATCAGGGCCACTGTTGAAAATATCTTAACAGCAGGGCATGGTGCCTCATACCCATAACGCTAACACTTGTGAGGCTAAGACAGGTAGCTCGCTGTGAGTTCAAGGCCATCCTGTGCCACAAAGTGAGGTGTCTCAAATAATAATAAACAAACAAAAGTAACAGCACAATCATTTCCTCACACCTACATCAGAGTCCTATCATTCAGTTCTATTCAAAGGTAAAATGGACTTCATTAATGTTTAAAGTTACTTTCTGTTTCATTGACTGAAGCATTTTAAACATGCTCTTAGCTTCATTTCATGATGGTACATTCCCATTGTTCAAAGTGCTACTATTAACATCAACTTATTTAAAGCATTTCCTTTAGATGTGAAACTTTTAACATCATCTTATTCCTATTTAAAAACCTTCAAGATAAATAGAAATAATTGGTGTTTAAAAAATACAAAACACTCAGTAAACACCTGTAAACATGATTTTTTTTTTGCAAAAAGTCCTAATGTATTAAAACCTGTATTTAATCGAGTGAGGAACAATAGCCATGAGGATGAGCAAAAAATTGCACACAAATGAAAAAGGTGACATTTGTTGGCATTCTCTCCCCCACCCACACACTTTAATTAGAATGTAAAGTTGATGAGGGCTAATCAGGTTAAATACAAAATCAGTTTTTATTCAGTTAGCTTTTGTTTATCTCACCATTTCTCTTCCTACGCCTTCCCAACAAATTAAACACCCAAGGATTCCTGTGCAAAATACACAGTCCTTGGATCTGTGGTGTAGCTAACCACATTGATTTTCAAAATTGCTTTCATAGATGACGTTTCCCTCCTCAGTAGAGACTAGCAATTACGGAAAGTGTTATTTAAAACTAGTACGGCCATTAAGAACCTAATCTTTTACAGTACTGGAGACCAGACACAGGTTCTCAAGCCTGCTAGGCAAGTGCTTTCCTACTGAGCTGCACTTCTAGATCTAAGCACACAATTCCTATTTGCCTTGGTGGCTAATTGAATAATTATACTTCATTAGAATCTATACTTTTATGTGTTCAATAATTTCATTTGTTGTTCCCATAAGGAAATTCAGATCTCATGTGTTAAGCAAAATCAAGGTACCAGGAATGGAACTTGGTTTAGAGTTACCCCCTAGCATGAGCAAAACCTGGTTGTTTTCTCACAGCAACTGAGAGGTGGAGGCAGGAGGCATGAAGGCCACCCTGGACTACAGGAGACCTTGTCTCAAACAAACAAACTAAAAATGAAGGAGAAAAGTTTTCTATGTACTAATACCTTAGAGCTATATGACTGGATCTTTAGCATAGTTTTTGTTTGGAAAAACATAAAGTAATGCTGCAATGAATTGAAGGGCACAGGAATCAAGCATGCAAGTTGGATAGAAAAGCAGAATATTGGGAAACTGAAAAAAATGGCAAATAGGAGATAGTCTACATTCTACTATACAATTCATTATTGATCTAACATTATTGATCTCTACTCCCCTCCCCTACCATATGGGAGAAAATCTTGAACTATATAAATCATTTAGCAGAAATCTACTAGAAGTAATTAGAGAGTTAGTATCAGAAAGTAATGGGTTGTGAGGGCTTCTTTTAGCAGATATGTTAGAAGAGGGTCCAACTAGCCGGGTGGTGGTGGCACACACCTTTAATCCCAATCCCAGCACTGGAGAGGCAGGGGCAGGCAGATCTCTGTGCGTTCAAGGCCAGCCTGGTCTACCAGTTCCAGGACAGGCTCCAAAATTACAGAGAAACCCTGTCTTGAAAAACCAAAAATAAATAATAAATAAACAAACCTGTTCAAATGGATGTTTAATAATAATAATAATAATAATAATAATAATAGTGATAATGATAAACTGGAGACGAGAATGGGGAACACATGTGGATATCAATTACAGGCTTTAACATGCATGAGCAAGAGCTTGGCCTGTTACAAAGAAAAATCCTGTCCCCAAAAGCCTCAAAAAGAAAGAAGGAGAAAGAAGATCCAGTCCTACTGCTATTTCCATCAAGAGTGCAAGTGTCTGGATTAGAAGTACAAGCTACTCGCGTTTCAGCATTCAAGAAACACTGCTTTATGTGCACAGAACACAAAATCCATGATGCAAACAGTTAGCATTTAGTCATAAAAAAACAGTTTCACGAGAGCCGTATGAGAAAAATCAACATATCCCTTCTATTTCTCTTTCTACAAGTAAAGCACACTTTGTAAGTCATGCTTTTTATTAAAAGTCTCTACCAACTGTAGTTATGGGTTTGGTCACTTTGAGTCAGATTTTCGTGAATCCCAGGCTTGCCTTGAACTTTCTATGCAGATGAGGTTTATCTTGAAGTACTGGTATCACAGGTGTACACTGCTCACGCTTGTTTATGTGGTTCAGAGTCTCATGCTTGCTAGGCAAGCATTCTTCCAACTGAGCTACATTACCAATCCAGCTTTTTTGTGCGCTAGTGGGTATTGAACCTGAGGCTTCATGCACACTCACCATGTTCTTAGCCACTGAACTATGTATAGTCCTAGATCCAAGTATGCATTTTTATGTTTCTCTAAACTTCTTAACCAAATGCCTATGCAACCCTCCTAAAAGTGTATCCATCAAACATTAAAAATACTCACACTAGGGAAATGAACCAAAGTTGATAGCACCCATTTGTAATAGTACTTTGTAACTTTTAAATATAATTATGTATTGTATTTCGGGATATATACAGTAGTCACAGGATACTTTAAAACAAAGTGAAAAGTGTCCAATAATTAGTTGTTTATAACTCCCATGTTAATACTCACCAAACATTTTGTTGACAGCTGGGAGGATTGAGGAGGTTGTAAGATGGTAATACCTGCAAATTTTACTTGGCTGATCTTCATGCTCCATTTTACCTATGACAAAAAACAGCAGGTCAGGGCAGATATGTCTTCTGTAATGTAATTTGAATTGTGAAAGTAATGTTTGTTCATTGTTATTTATTGACTTGTCAAACATGGAACACGTTAATAGAAAGGCAAATTTGAAGCCAGACATGGTGGTTCACACCAGAGGTTGCAGCACAAACAATGCCATGATTTTCAGACCAGTGCGGGCTTTAGAGTGAGATATTTCATTACTTTTAAAAAATAGCTGCCATTTGAATGGATACTGAAACTATGGTATATAGCCAACACAATGTATTATTCAGCTGTAAGTAAAAGTGAAACCATGCTATCTTCATTAAAATGGATGGACTTGGGAAGTATGTTAAGCGAGGGGACTGAGACGCCAAACAAACAAACAAAAAGCATATGTTCTCCTTTATATTGTCTCCTTGGCTATAAGGTACAGATGTGTACATCTGAGCAGGTATAAATGTGGATATAGTATACGATCTAGAAAGAAATCCAAGAACGGACACTATTAGGTGATGAGAACGAATGGAGCCAGCAAACTCTGGATGCATGACTTCTGAAAGCAGATACAAAGCTAGATTCTAACATTGCAATGCCTTTGTAGTTTTCTCTGTGTGGTAGATAGGGAATGAAAATATAATTGATAGTGAAGGCATTCGTCCTAAGGCACAGCACCAATTCTTCAGAATGGCCAGTTTTGACTGTGATTAAAGTTTGGGACTTGGCAAGTGTTTGGGTGCTGTGGTGGTTGGAAAGAAAATGGTCCCCAAGGGCATTGGCACTCTTAGGAGGTGTGGCCTTGTTGGAGGAAGTGCGTCACTGTGCGTGCAGGCTTTGAGGTCTCTTTTTTCTCACGTCAGTAGATTTCCTGTTGCTAGCACATCTGCCTGCATGTTGCCATGCTCCCTGTCATGATGGTAATGGACTGAACCTCTGATCTGAAATTGTAATCCACCATCTCAAAAATGGTTTCTTTGTGAAAGCTGCTATGGTCATGATGTCTCTTCACAGCAATAGAAACCCAAGCCAAGTGCCTTCCTTAAACTAGCTACGTGATGTTGTTATTTTTGGCTTTGTTTATTATATATTGTGAGTTAATTAGAACAAAGTGATTTATTTTTAAGAAAGTACCATTTTAGTATTAACCAAGGACTATAACATGACTATTTATTTTTTCATTCATTCATTATTCATTCATTCATTTTGAGAGTGAGTTCACTCTGTAGCCCAATATAGCCAGAACTCACTCTGTAGGCCAGGCAATCTTGGATTATAAACATGTGTCATTATACTTAGCTTAATTTTCGAAATAAAAATTATAACTAGATGAGCTCTCTTATAGCACAAAATGAACAGCATAAACATGTTCTAAAATACAACATTTGACTGGAAAGAATGAATAACAATGCTAGGCCGGGGGTCTAACTCTGTGGCAGAGCATTTGCCTAGTATAGGTGAGGCTCCATGTTTAATCCTATTTCTACATATGTAAAAGCAGAGTTGCTACAGTCATTACGTTGATGTAAGTGTTAACTTTTGCAGTTTACATTCTTATAACAGTATCGTCCCATGAGGAAAACTGATGCTAGTGTCCACACCATCTCAAGACGAGTACATGTGAACGATAAAGCACTAAGGCTACCACTTCAAAATGTCCCAAGAAGGGCTTAGACGGATTGTGCAGGGTAGGAATATTTGCCTAGCATTCGAAAGGCCCTGGATTCAATTCTTAGCAACACAACAAAAGAGCCCGTGAGATAGAGATTCAATAGACCCTCTTCCCATGAACCCACAGCTCCTTCAGCACTAAAGAACTGCCTCATCCTGTTCCTTGCTAGACAATGCTTACACTGCTATAGAAAAAATGACCCGTTTCTCCCTTTTTACTTAACTGTGAAACATGGAAAACAAAAAAAAAATGCATTCCTCATAAAAGAAAATGTGAAATAAGCTTTGGTAATCTTAGCATTTAGTTTAAAAGGAGTATTTTACAGCAGTCCAGTTTCTTCAAATTCCCTGGACTTGCCAATTGAAGCCTTGGCGGCTCTTGATTACCCTCGGGGAATGAATTGCTCCTTATCACACACACTTGAGAGACCAATCTTAATCTCATGTTCTTGTACTTTCCAATGTCCTCATTCTTTTTTAACAGTTTCCCCAACCAGAGCCTTCTTTTTGATTTTTATATCATCTTTCCCTGTATTTCATTTATCTTGAAGGGCTCCAAATCAGACAGAGGTTGTTTCCTAGGTAAATATTAATATTCCAAAATACACTAATGAGATTAGATTTCAACTTACCTGCTTGAGTTTGATCACCAATGACCAAATTAATTTTGATCAGATTTGTATGGCACGTGCCTGAGAGAGTCTGACTTAACATACACACTATGGGGTATATGCAGGATTGACTTTGGAATTCCCTTAGGGATACACAAACAAATAAGACAGTTGTCTGCTAGAGTAGCAAACCCAAACAAGTTTATGAAGTGCTGAGGATTGAACCCAGAGCCTCATGCATGCTAGGCCAGGATTCTAAGCTCAATGGTACTGCTAGACCCTAAGAAAAATTGTAATCTCATAAAATTCTAAGAAAAAGTCACCATGTAATAAAATATTTTGTGTAGAACTATTTTTCAAAGAATTCTTAGACTGTTGGCATATTTGAATATTTCTCTTTTTTGAGAAAATATCTCATTCAGTAGCCAAGGCTGGCTTCAAATTTGCTATATAGCTGAGGATGACCTTGAAATCCATACCCTCCTGCTTCTACCTCCAAAAGGCTGAGGTTATAGGCATGCAGGCACCATGTACAGCCAGATTTTACCTAGTCTTGTTCTTAGAATATAAAAAGCACATCTGAGTTGGGTACATTGTCAGGAAGAATGTTATTAACTATTCTAAAATACATAAACCATTGTGATATATGCCAACCTTCTCCCTATATTTTTCTTCTCTTTCTTTACCTTAATTGATTTTCACAAACACAATGTTCATTTCCTTCCTATTTACCCTTTCTCCCATCAACAGTAGTTAAACTTGTATAAACATGTAGTTCAGTAGTTGTATTTCCAAAAGAAGAACATAGCTTAGCGAGATTAACACTGGAAAGTGTGCTGTGTGCTGAGCTGAATATTCTCCAATGCACAGTTATGAAGAAGTCTACAATTTTCAATATGCCTTTAAATATATTTCTGTTGGGAAAAATGAAAGACCTCTAGTGACTTATCAAACATATTTTAAAAATAAATGCTTTGAAAACAATTTTTGAAGGTTAAAGCAATTCTTGGCATTTAAGAGCACGCCATGCACTCGCAGAGGGACAGAGCTCAGTTCCAGAATCCATGCCAGGCCACTCACGAGCACCTGTGACTCTAGCTCCATGGTCCTGGTATTTTCTTCTTTCCTCTGAGGACAGCAGTCACATGCATATACTTCCCCACAGATATGCAGAACGAGAGGGAGAACTAGACAGTGTGTAAATATAGTCCTCTCAGGGATGAACTTCCAAAAAATTAAACATTTAAAATTTAAAAAAGTTTTTAGTCAGGTTTGGTAGCAAACATTTTAATTCCAGCATTTGGGAGGCAATGGCAAGTGGATCTCAGTCGGAAGCCAGCCTGAGCTACGTACCAAGTTCTAGGCCATCCAGGGCTACATAGTGAGACTATGGTCTAACAGAATAAAAACAATAACAATAACCAAGTTAAAAGGAAAAAAATTGAATAACATTTGATATCAGATAATTTTACAAAATAATTCAAAGTTATATTTATTTCTTATCAGAATGGAAAGGTACCTTTCCTTTTTGATGTTTCCAGAATGCTTGGTCTAACAGTCCTCATGGTCCTGTGAATTCCAAAATAAAGTCATCATGATTATTGCAAGAAAACTTTTAAACAAAATCAATTGTGATCTCATTATAAACACTTAAGTCTATGTACTAATGAGAACTCTGTGTACTATATAATATCACATCACTGCATTGCCCTTCTCGAAATATTAATATGAAATAAGATGAAAAATCAAAGTTCTTGCAGTGCTGGGGATGGAACCCATGACCTCTTGCATGCTAGTCAAGCACTGTGGAGCACTGCCACTAAACTGAAGAGCCCCAGAGATATTTTCTTTCAAGTATTTTAGAAAGCTGAGGGTGTCAGTCAGTTGCCATAGTGTTTTAGCCAGATGGTAGATGCTCTGGGTGTAAACCCCAGCACTGTGTAGACTAGACACGATGCAGCACACCTGTAAGGCCAGTACTTAGGAGGTGGAGGCTGAAAGATCAAAAATGTAAGGCTATCCCCTGCTACAAATTAAGTTTGGGGATAGCCTGGACTACATGAGATTGTTCTTACAGTAAACAAATAAAGTGCTATAGATACTTATGAATAAATTTGAACTTGGTCAGAGAAAAATTATGGTCAAACCAGGGTTAGTGGTTTGCCGAATTCACCACTTGGTCACTGGATTTTTATGTTTCGGTGTATAAAATGATAAATTAAAATGAATGATATTTTAGTTTCACTAAAGCAAAGTAATTTCATTTTTACAGAACTTGAAACTCTACTTTCCTTTAAGCTATCGGAATACTTACTTGGGGGCCTGAGATAAATTCAGTGATAGAGTGCTTGTCCTGCACGCATGAGACCCCGAGTTTTATCCCCAGCATCGTGAAAAAAATTTATTTTACAAGCAGTTTAGTATTTTCAGACAACATGAATTTAAATAGAAATATTGTCACATAGCCTGATAGGGCAAGCCTACCATCCAAGTTATCAAGAGCCAAACCAGGAGGATGGCAAATTCAAGGCCAGTCTGACAGACACAGTGAGTTCAAGATTACCGTGGGCAATTTATCAACAGCCTGTCTCAAACAGTAAAATGAAGGCCAAGGAGATAGTTTACTGGTAGATTGTTGGACTAGTATGCATAAGACCCTGAGTTCCAGCTTTAAGAAAAGGAAAGGAAAGGAAAAGAAAGAAAGAAAGAAAGAAAGGAAGGAAGGAAGGAAGGAAGGAAGGAAGGAAGGAAGGAAGAAAGAAAGAAAGAAAGAATGAATGAATTTGAAAGAGAGAAGAGAGAAAGAAAATGGCCACATATGAGTTAGCCATGGTGGTTCACACCTGTAATCCCAGTACTTGGGAGCCCAAGACAGGAGGATCATCACAAGTTCAAATCTGACCTGAGCTAGAGAGAAAGACTTTGTCTGATCAAACAAAACAAAATAGAAGCAATAACAAAAAAAAAGCTGAAACCATCACACGGACCTGTGAATAAGGCTTGAAGGCAAACCACTGCAATTCACACACATTTGCAAGGATGGAGAAAAATCCCCATTAAAACCAAATTTGAATACAGAGTTTTAAATCCCTACTTTTCTCAGTGGCTTTCTAGGGTATGCTGGGATGATGAGAGAAGGCTGAGTAGAAAACATCACAAGGGAATTAGCATGAGGACCACTCTCAATCTTTATTATGACTGTAATTATACAATTGTATGTCATTCCAAAATTAGTTCAACTATATATTGAAAAGCTGCTGGATTCAGTTGGTAGCAAATAACATCTTTAAGAAATGAAAAAAAGGGTAAAATACTTAACAGGTCACTTTATGTTTGTGTTTGAAACAGTCTCACTATGTAACCCAAGCTGGCCTCTTACTTGAGATCCTCCTGCTTCAGTCTTCTGAGTACTGAGATCACAGGCATGTGCCACTCACTATGCTTGACAGGAAAATGAACCCACAGAATCGGGTATATACAGTCATATATATTCCCCTAAAGACTTGAGTGGGTGACTATTAATATCCATTAACATTTCATGGGACATAGGCTTTTAAGCACTCCTTTCTTACCTTCCCAGGTTCCTTGGTGAAAGAAGCCATTGGAGAGATATGAATTTGTTTGATGCTCCTTATAACAGATGGTTGCATGGTGGTGGTGTCATTCTGTGTAAAGAAGAAGTGTACAATTGTAGCACCGGGTGCATGCCATTCAAGCCCTTGGGAGAAATGCCTGTTGATGAGCAGGGGAGTACTTAGTACAGGATCACTGGGCTACAGTGAGGGGCTCTTAGCACAAAATCAGTGGAGAACCCAAGATTCGTGTCAACAAAGTAAGAGTACTCTTGATCTTTTGGAGGAGAAAACCACTTGGTCATTGAGGTGCTTACTTAGTACCCCCAAAAAAGCATTGTGAACACTCAATAGTGAACAACATATACAATACACTCAGCCCCTAAAATTAATGTCTTCCTTATGGTTGGACCTGAAAATTATAAACTAACATACATATTTGTGCATATTTCATTTGTATCGTAATTCTCACTGAATTATTTTTGGTCCTTTCCTGCATAGTGTTACTCTCCATAATTAGGGATTTTAAAATTCATTCTTTTCCAAAACTGGAATCAAGTTAAACTTGTATAGTATGTGTTCTCTTCCAACTCCCAAAGCTTAGGTTCTCTTATTCACTCATGCCAACACCTAAAGTAATTAGAATCTTCTCAGTTACGGAACTCCAATAGCATCTACAAACTGAAGCCCGAAGAAGGCCAAGGCACCAGAGGTTGTCTCCTCAACTCCTCAGCACTCACCTGGCCAGTGACTTCAAAAGCTACTCTCAAATGAGTACCAGGTGCCCATCTAAGGCATCTTTCAAAGAAAAAGATGTCTTCTGCTAATAACCCATTTCCACATCTACTGACTTCTAAGTCTAGAAATTGACATTAACCAGACTCCCCTACTTGAATTTCAGCTCAATTCTTGCTTTGTCATGGATGGTCACAGAAAAGAAGAGTAAAAGTCATACAACAATCACAACTAAAGACTGTTTGTTCAAACTGTTAGTGGAAATATTACAAATTATTGAAATAAAGGTCATATTAGCCTAGTAAATATACTCCTTAACACTCTAACCTAGAGAGAATGCCTGCACTGATTAGACCAAGGGGTGAGTGGCTGGCCTCCCAGCTGGACAGAGCAGTATCTAGGCCCTAGGCCCCAAGGCACACACCCCATGCCCCTCCCCCACCCATTGCAGCCATACTAGCCAGTCAGCAGGAAAGGCTCCTACGATCTGGTTTCTCCACCACCACCCCCATCACTCCACCTCCCAAACCCACCCATCAGCCCTGAACTCAGCAGCTGCCCGAGACTCACTGCCTGCACTGATAGGACCAAGAGGCACAGACACTCCTGCACTGACTGGAGAAGATGGGTAGACACCAGTGCAAGAATACATTCAACAACCTAAAGAATAATATGGCACCACCAGAACCTAGTAGTTCCACAACAGCAAGACCTGAAAAATCTCAGCATAGAAGAAGGAGGAGAAAATAACCTTACAAGTAACTTTGTGAAGATGAGAGAGACCTTTAAAGAGGAAATGAAAAATTCTCTTAAAGAAATCAAGAAAAAGACAAACAAAAAACTGGAAGAAATCAATAAATCTCTTAAAGAAAGCAAATAAAACCAAGAAAAAGCAATCAAACAAGCAAAGGAAAGAGTTCAAGGCTTGAGAATTGAAATAGAGGCAATAAAGAAAATACAAACTGGGGAAATTATGGAAATGGAAAATCTGGGAAACAATCAGGAACTATAGATGTAAGCATAACCAACAGAATGTAAGGGAAGGATGAGAGATCTCAGGAGTTAAAGATACTATAGAGGAATAGATTCATTGGTCAACGAAAACATTAAAGCCAACAAAGTCATAACACAAAACACCCAGGAAATCTGGAACACCATAAAAGGACCAAACCTAGGAATAATAGGAATAGAAGAAGGAGAAGAATCCCAGCTCAAAGGCACAGAAAATGTATTCAACAAAATCAAAGAAGAAAACTTTTCCAACTTAAAGAAGAAAATGCTTATGAAAGTACAAAAAGCTTACAGAACACCAAATAGACAGGAACAAAACAAAAAGTCCTCTTGCCACATAATAATCAAAACACTAAATATAAAGAAAAATGTTAACAGCTGCAAAGGAAAAAGGCCAAATAACATATAAAGGCAGACCTCTCAGAATTATGCCCGACTTCTCAATGGAAATAATGAAAGCCAGAAGGTCCTGGACAGATGTGATGCAGACTCTAAGAGACCATGGATGCCAGCCCAGACTACTACTATACCCAGCAAAACTTTCAGTCACCATATATGAAGAAAACAAGATATTCCATGACAAACCCAGATTTAAACAATACCTGTCTACAAATCCAGTCCTACGGAAAGCACTAGAAGGAAAACTGCAACCCAAAGAAGTTAACAGCATCCATAAAAGCACAGGCAATGGACAATCCACACCAACAGATTTCAAAGAAGGGAAACACACACATTACCACCAAAACATAGTAGGAATCACTGGTCATTAATATATATTAATATCAATAGACTCAATTTGCTTATAAAAAGACACAGGCTAACAGAATGGATATAAAAACAGGATTCATCCTGCTGCTGCATATAAGAAACATGCCTCAACCTCAAAGACAGACATTACCTCAGAGTAAGGGGTTAGGAAAAGTCTTTCCAACCAAATGGACCTAAGAAGCAAACTGGTGTAGCTATCCTAATATCTAACAAAATAGACTTCAAATTAAGGATAATCAAAAGAGATGAAGAAGGACATTTCATATTTACCACAAGAAAAATCTATTAAGATGAAATCTCAATTCTGAACATCTATGTCCCAAATATAAGGGCACCCACATATGTGAAAGAAACAATACTCAAGTTTAAATCACACATCAAGCCCCACACACCATCTTACACCTGTCAGAATGGCTAAGATCAAAATCACTTAGGACAGCTTATGTTGGAGAGGATGTGGAGTAAGGGAAACACTCATCCATTGCTGGTGGGAGTGCTAACTTGTACAGCCACTTTTTAAATGAGCATGGCAGTTTCTCAGAAAATTTGTTATCAATCTACCTCAAGATCTAGGGGCATATACCCAAAGGATACTCAATCATACTCAAGGACATTTTCTCAACAATGTTCATAGCAGCATTATTCATAATATTCAGAACCCAGAAACAACCTAGATGTTGCTTAACCAAAGAATGGCTAAAGAAAATGTGGCACGTTTGCACAATCAAGTATTACTCAGCAGTAGAAAGCAATGACATCAAAGGTGAGGTAACCCAGACTCAGAAACACAAACACAATATGTACTCACTCATAAACAAAGGATAACCAGACTATAATCCACAGCTCCAGAGAAGCTAGGTAACAAGGCAGACCCTACGAGAGTTGCATGGATCACCCTGGGAAGGGAAATTAGACAAAATCTCCTGGGTAAACTGGGGATGAGGGGAGACAGTAGATGGGAGGGGATGGGGGAATAAGAACATGAGGGAACGGGAATGGAATGGTCAAGTTGGGGGAGGGATGGAGTGGGAGAGCAATGAAAGAGAGATCTTGATTGAGAGAGCCACTATCGGGTCAGGGAGAAACCTGGTGCTAGGGGAATTCCAAGGAATCCACAAGGATGACCCCAGTGAAGACTCCTAACATCAGTGAAAGGGTGCCTGAATTGACCTTCCCCTGTAACCAGATTGGTGAATACCCCAACTGTCATCCTAGAGCCTTCATCCAGTAACTGATAGAACCAGATGCAGAGATCCACAGCCAAGCACCAGCCTGAGCTCCGGGAATCCACTTGAAGAGAGGGGGGAGGGAATATATGAGCAGGGGAGGTCAGGATCATGATGGAGAAATCTACAGAGACAGCTGAACCAAGCTTGTGAGAACTCATGAACTCTAGACCAACAGCTGTGGAGACTGCATGGGACCAAACTAGGCCCTCTGCATGTGGGATACAGTTGTGTAGCTTGGTCTATTTGGGGGATTCCTAGGAGTGGGACCAGGTACATCCCTGGTGCATGAGCTGGCTTTTTGGAGTCCATTCCCTATAATGAGATGCCTTGCTCAGCCTTGATGCAGAGGAAAAAGGCTTAGTCCTACCTGCACTTAATGTGTTGGGCTTTGTTGACTCCCAGTGGAAGGCCTTACTCTTTCAGAGGAGTGGATAGGGAGTGGGATTGATGGGGAGGCGAGGAGGGACAGGAGGAGGGATGGGAGGGAGAACTGCGGTTGAAATATAAAGTGAATAAAGAATAAAAATTTAAAACCAACCAACCAAAAAAAAAAAACCACTCTAACCTACAGTTGCTAAATTATATAGAAGGGAATACAAATGTTTTTTTTTTTCACCTAAGCGCCTTAGCACAAATGAACTTGTGTGTGTGTGTGTGTGTGTGTGTGTGTGTGTAAGTGCATGCACCCACATGCACACATGGAGCCCAAGGTCAAATTCAGATATTTTCTTCAATTACTTTCAACATTATTTTTGAGACAGGGTCTCTCATAAATCTGGAGTTCACGAATTCATTTAGACTGACTGGCTAGCAAGCTTTAAGGAACTTCCTGTCTTTGTTCCCAACCCCTGCCAGGGCTGATATTATAGGCACACACTACTATGCCTGCGTTTTTTACAGGTGCACTGGGAATCAAACTCTGGTTCTCATGCTTGTATGGCAAACACTTTACCAATTAAGCCAAGTCCTTATCCTCAACCTTTTGTTAAAGACAGGGTCTCATGTAGCCAAGCTGGCTTCAACTTGTAGTCAAGGATGACCTTGAACTTCTGATCCTCTTCTAACTACCCAGTGCTGGCAACAACTGGACTTTTCTTGAGTTAATCAGTAAGGAGAGCAAGCCAGTCCATTGGTCCGCAACAGAGTCAACCTCAGGAAGTATCTCTTTCTCCGTGTTTCTCTCAATGTCTCTCTCCTCACGGTGTCTCGGTCTGTCTGTGTGTGTCTCTCTGTTTCTGTGTCTCTGTGTGTCTCTCTTTGCTTCTCTGTTTTCCTCCTCTGTCTGTCTGTGTCTCTATCTCCCGCCCTCATCCTCTCTATATTGTCCAGGCTGACCTGGTATTTCTAGAGTCAAAGCAACCTCCTGTCTCTGCTTTTCCAATATGGCACCTCACAACTCCCAGGTACATCTACAGTTTGGGGTCAGAAACTATTTCAGCCTCTCTTTCAGGTAATGACATTTATTTTTATGGGTACCACCATACAATGTTTCTTTTGAAGCATTATTTTGCAATTGTTGTGTATATGTGTGGACCTGAGTGAGTTTCTGTGCATCACATATGTACAGGAACCCGCAGGGGTCAGAAGGGGTGGCAGATCTGCTGCCACTGAGGTTACAGGAGGTTGTGAACTGCCATGTGGATGCTGTTGACACAACACTATGTTAGTGAAAATAGAAATTTTCTACAAAATTAAACTGTGAATACTGTACCATAGTTATATTTGTTTCCCAACTCTGAGTTATCTTCAGTGCAGCATGCATCTCCCTGCAGAAGAAAAGAAATTATTAGTGTTGTAGTCGGCCCATCTGAAGGAGAAGATACAACCGCACATACAGATGATCAAAATAGTAACTGAAAGTATGACACTCACCGTTCATGCATTGCTTCTCTGCTTGCTATATCCATCCTTTCTTCCTGGAAGGTAAGGAAATAAGAATAAACCAAGGGCCCAACTCCTACTGCTCTACAAGATTAGACAGAAGATAATACTAGTAATGTACATTTGAAGTAAATATTACAGAAATGATGAAATATTATAAATAGGAATTTGTATTTACTATCACTACTGAGCTTTTATTAATGATGCTTAAGAATTTCTAAAAATACCATTTCCTTTTTATCACATCCTTTAGCATTTTTTCTTTTTGTGGTGGAGGGTGACATATTGAGACAAAATTTCCTGTAGGTCAGGCTGGCCTCGAACTCCTGATCTTCTTGCCTCCAGCGTCTGAGCATTGGGATTCCAGGCATACACCACCATGGTCACTGTAATTTTGGTCTTTAGTTTGGTTAGGTCAAGGATTCATACAGCGTGCTAGTACAGTGGCGTATACTTGAAATGTATAAATAAACATGGCTTTCTATGTACTTTGTAGGCACGTATACTCACAGTTTTTATTGATGTTGTGTGTGGTTAAAAAAGCTAAAGGGTCCAGGTATATCGCTCTATGGTAGAGGGTATGTTTAGCATTCACAAAACCCTGGGTTTAAAGCAAATAAATAAATAAATAAATTTAAAGATAACGGTCTGTAATGTGGACACTAAATGTCTCGCGTGGCTCAAGGTGGCCCTGAACTCGGCAGTAGCTGATGATAACCTTGAATTCCTTATCTGCCTTCTTCTGTCTTCCAAGCCCTGAGATTCCTGGCCTGTGGTACCACACCTGTTTTGCTTTAGGAAAGCACTCTTGAATTAAAATTTTTCATTACATGTGACTGTTTTAAGAATTACAGAAACAGCAATTCTGATAATAATGATGATGATGATGATGATAGAGGCGGGGAAGGTGGTTCATTAGGCAATGACGCCTGCCTCCAAGCCCAAGGACAGACCTTTTTGTTTGCCAGGACCTACACAGAGGAAGGAGAGAGCTAGGTCCTACATGTTGTCGTCTGGCAGCCACACACATGTCATGGCACATTCATATATACACCCAGAAATAATTAAATAAATCCAATACAAATCATTCAATTTCTAATGAGCAGCTGTTAATTTTTAAAATCCTCTTACTTGTTTGATTTGGAAAATTCGGTTGGCAGATGTACGAGTGCGGGAAGGCAGAAACTGAAAATTAAAATATAACAGTCAAGCTTGCTTTAATGTTTCCGATTAATAATTCAAAATATGAAGTTAATGTTAATAAATACTTATTGAGTGCCTAATGTACAGTAGCAAGGGCATTTGTTAACTTCAAAGCTGAAAAAAATGAAAATTGGATCTTGACTAAAGCATTGTGCTATTCAGAAGTCTATATATGTCAAAATGAAACAGTTGCTAACAGAAGAAACATGAGACAAAACACCAATAACATTTTTGTGTACTTTGAAATGAATCTGTTTTTTTTTTTTTTTGGTTGGCCCTCATACCCCTCATATAGCTGAGCCCCTCCTCTTCTGAGTGCTGGGATTTCAGGGTACACGACTGCACCCAGCACCACTGCCAGCTTTTCTTTCCTGAGACACTAGGGATCAATGTCATCTCAGTTCTCTTGCTGGTTTTAACCAAGCACTAAAGCTTAGGAAGGGGTGTTACCAGAACAAAAAACACTCACACCGTTATTAAACCAGCAGCTAAGCTGCCACGCATTCAAAGGAAACATGAACAGAATAATTTCATCAAATATCCTAGAATCTTGCTGGCAAAGAGAAATTTTCATAGCATGGGTTGGCTTAAGAGCAAACACTTTCAAGTAGTTTCCAAAATTGTAGCCTTCGTTGCTAAGGTACTTGTTGCCTAGGTCCTTTCTCTTTTTCAGAACTGCTCTCTCTCTCTCTCCTTTTTTTTTTTTTCTGTCTTGTCTCAAAGCTTAGAAAAACCCATGCAAGAGGAGAATGAAAGAACAAGGGAATTTAAGGCTAAGTACAGACACAAAACTTAAAATTCCCCTCAGAATGTATCTCTTCTATCTGTAGCCTGCTTGATTCCTGAAATGCTTGGTAGTGAATGTATCTTTAACTAACTCACAGTCTGTTTTGGTTTTGTTGTTTTTTTTTTTTTCAGTGCTGGGGAATCAAACCTAAGGTCTTGGGTAAGATAGGCATGTGGTCCACCACTGGGCTACCTACTCAGCCCCATTATATACTAAGATCCCAGTAAGTGGAGCATTTCGAAACTATCTAACGAGTACCTATTGTGTGCTACAGCACTTTGCTAGAACCCAAGAATCCAGAGGTACACCTAGTTAGAAAAACCCCACACTGGAGGTCTCCACAAGCCTCACAGAGTAGATAGGAATTCTTGTTCTTACAATTATCGTATTATTGTTAAGTGCATGAGTGTGTGGCCTGCATGCATATAAGTATCCAACACATGTGAGTCTGGTGCCCCGGAAGGTTAGAAGAGAGCTTTGGCTGTGCTGGGACTGGGGCTACAGATGGCTGTGATCCTCCATAAGGGTATTGGGAAATGAATCCAAGTCCTCTTCAAGACAAGCAACTGCTCTTAACCACTGACTCAACAGCCTGAGGTGGGAATTCTTTTTTTTTTTAATTATTCATTTGACATACCAATCACAGTTCGCCCTCCCTTCCCCGCTCCCTCTCCTCCCCACTTCCCCCCAACCCATCCTTATCCACTCCTCAGAAAGAGAGTGGGGAGTCAACAAAGCCTGGCACTTTCAGCTGAGACTGGACCAAGCCCCGCCTCCCCCCATCAAGGCTGAGCAAGGCATCCCACCATAGGGAATGGGCTTCAAAAAGCCATCTCATACACTAGGGATAGATCCTGGTCCTACTGCCAGTGGTCACACAGATTGGGGACTGCTCTAACTGTCATCATAGAACCTTCATCCTAGAGCCTTCATCCAGTAACTGATGGAGGCAGATATAGAGCTCCACAGCCAACCATCAGGCCCAGGTACAGTAGTCCAATCAAAGAGAGGGAAGAGGAATAATATGAGCATGGGCGCTCAAAATCAAGACAGGGAAACCACAGAGACAGCTGACCCGATCTACTGGGAGCTCAGGGACTCCAGACTAACTGCTGGGGATCCTGCATGGGACCGAACTAGGCCCTCTGCGTTTAGGCTATAGTTTTATAGCCTGGTCTGTTTGTGGGAGCCCTGGCAGTGGGAACAGGATCTATCCCTAGTGCATGAGGTAGGAATTCTTTTCTTTCTTTTCTTTCTTTCTTTCTTTCTTTCTTTCTTTCTTTCTTTCTTTCTTTCTTTCTTTCTTTCTCTTTCTTTCTCTCTCTCTTCTCTCTCTCTCTCTCTCTCTCTCTCTCTCTCTCTCTCTCTCTCTCTCTTTTTCTTTTTTTTTTTTTTTGAGACAGGGTTTAGCTTTGGAGCCTGTCCTGGAACTAGCTCTTGTAGACCAGGCTGGCCTTGAACTCACAGAGATCCTCTTGCCTCCGCCTCTCGAGTGCTGGGATTAAAGGTGTGCGCCACCACTGCCTGGCTGAGGTAGGAATTCTTAATGTGTACAGAAGGTATTCCAATGAATAAGACAGAGGCATGTTCCAGGCACAGAGAAGCTCAAGGTGTTGAAAACTTACTGGGAAGAAGTAGCAGGAAATAAAATTGGTGAGAAGTGACTGGAACTGGACTTTACACTTCGATCTTAATAGAAAGCAAAGTATAGGTTTCTCTACACTCTTAAATCTGAAAGGTCTTTTAAACAAGCAAGCTATGTCTGCTTCAAAAGGTTAAAAAAAAGTAGCAGCAATATGTGGGAAAATTCAGTAGCACAGACACCGAGAGCAACAATTAATAAATGGGACCTCCAGAAGCTGAGAAGCTTCTGTAAAGCAAAGGGCATGGTCAACAAGACAAAACAGCAGCCTACAGAATGGAAAAAGATCTTCACCAAACCCATATCAGACAGAGGTCTGATCTCCAAAATATACAAAGAACTCAAGTAACTTGAAATCAAAACAACAAAGAATCCAATAAAAAAAAATGGGGTACAGACCTAAAGAGATAACTCTCAACAGAGGAATTTAAAATGACTGAAAGACACTTAAGGAAATGCTCAACATCCTTAGTCACCAGAGAAATGCAAATCAAAACAATTCTGAGATTTCATCTTATACCTGTAAAATGACCAAGATCAAAAACACTGATGACAACTTATACTGGAGAGGTTGTGGGTGAAGGGGAACACTCCTGCATTGCTGGTGGAAGTGCAAACTGGTACAAGCACTTTGGAAATCAGTATGGCGATTTTTCAGAAAATTAGGAAGCAATCTACCTCAAGACCCAGCAATACCACTTTAGAGTATATACACAAAGGATGCTCAATCATGCCATAAGGACATGTGCTCAACTATATTCACAGCAGCATTATTTATAATAGCCAGAACCTGAAAATAGCCTAGATGACCCTCAGCTAAATAATGGATAAAGAAAATGTGGTACATTTACACAATGGAGTACTACTCAGTGGTAAAAACATAATAACATCTTGACATTTGCAGGCAAATAGATAGATAAAAATAATAGAAAAAACATCCTGAGTCAGGGAACACAGACCCAGAAAGACAAACATAATGCATACTCCCTCATAAGTGGCTTTTAGAGATAAAGCAACAAAATAGCAGCCTGCATTCCATAACCCCAGAGAACCTAGACAACAAAGAGGACCCTAAGAGAGACACATATGCATCTACATAAAAAAGAGAAAAAACAAGATCTCCTGAGTAAATTGAGAATGTGGAGAGGGGAGGAGGGGAGAAGCAAGGAAGGGAGGGAAGCAGAGAAAATTGTATAGTGCAATAAAAAATTTAAAATATTTGGGAAAATTTCAAGTGAAGGAAGGGGTATTAGAAGTAGGGTCTAAAAAGACAGTCATAATATAATATAATATAATATAATATATAAATATTGGGTGTGATGGTGCACACCTATAATCCCAGAACTCAGAGGCTGAAGCAGAAGTATGGGAGTGCCAAGCTAGCCTGGAACACATAGTAAGACTCTGTTTGAAATTAATCTTGCCCCTACTGCACTATATTTATTATTTTGGAGTGAAGAAAATAAAGTTTTACTTAGTGCAAAAATGTGCTTCAAATAAAAACATTTAGAGAGAGCTTAGAGAGAGGGCTTCACAGCTATGAGTGTATATCGCTCTTGCAGAGGTCTTGAGTTCAGTTTCCAGCACCCAGGATGAATGGATGGCTCACAACTGCCTGCAACTCCAGATTCAGGGGCTTGGAGCTTAAGAGCACTGGCTGCTCTTCCAGAGGACCTGGGTTCAATTCCCAGCACCCACATGGCAGCTCACAACTATCTATAACTCCTGTTCCAGGGGATCAGACAACCCTCACACAGACACGCAGGCAGGCAAAACACCAATGCATATAAAATTAAAATAAAAAATCTTTTAAATCAAAAAAAGAAAAAACAGACAAGGAGTGAATTTCCAATGGACAGAAAGTATAATGGGAACAAAATCCAAGTGTGAGTGGACCCTTGTAGGAGTAGGGGACAGAGAGGAAAGGTTTAAGGTAGCACCTGATTTGAGTTGAGCCTTGTAAAAGTGAGGAGTTTGGCAGCATATCCCACAGAAAAGTGAAAATATTTGTAATATTTCAGGCAAAGTATATTAGCCTGATGCGCAGCCAGGAAGGGAGAGGAAGAAGGGAAGGCTCTGTTGCCAAAAGCATTGAAAATGATGGAGAGTTTTATAAGCTATGCTCAAATTCTTAATTGCAGAAAAATAATCTACTCCAGAGGAGCAAGCAGCAGGTTATACCTAGCATCACTATTTATTAGATTTGAAATGGGCATAAGCAGACATTCAGCTCTAAGCATGGCTAGGATGGATGCAGACAAGGAGGCCTGTGACAGCTGTTAGCTAGGAACTCAAACCAGCCTTTTCTAATCATGTTCTTGGCCTGATGTTTCAATAGGAGAGGGGGGAGGGGAGGGGAGGGGAGGGGAGGGGAGGGGAGAGGAGAGGAGAGGAGAGGAGAGGAGAGGAGAGGAGAGGAGAGGAGAGGAGAGGAGAGAAGAGAAGAGAAGAGAAGAGAAGAGAAGAGAAGAGAAGAGAAGAGAAGAGAAGAGAAGAGAAGAGAAGAGAAGAGAAGAGAAGCAGAGGTGGAGAGGCAGAGGCACAACACAGAGAGATTTTTGGAGACAGAGTCTCCTGATGTAATCCTAGTTAGTCCGGAACTTACTAAAGAGATCAGGTTGTGTTTGAACTCACAGATATCCACCTCCTTTTGCTTTCTGAGTGCTGGGATTATATGCAAGCACCATCGAGCCTGGCTTCACTTCCTGAGACATCTCACTGACCCATTTGCTAGTTTCTTGATGCCTGGGATCATTCTATCTTCCAGAAAGCTTACAAAATATCTTGCTTCTATAATTCAAATTACTAGAAAGTTCACAGTATGTGATATGAAATGTCAATGTTTATGAGATTTATAATCTAATTAAAAAGTCGTGGTAGCATGAACTTAAATATATACATCTCCTCTATATAGAAATTTCACAGTAGCTGAATTATCATTAGACATTACTGTGGGAGAGGAGAAAGGGGTGGAAATTACTCCAAACTCATTATAAAAGACTTCTTGGAAGATGTTTTTTATTGATACTTAATAGATGGTGACGAGCCAGTTTAGTTTGAGGCAAAGATCTAAAGTTTTCTATTGGAAAACTTTTATTAGGAACTCACAAAAGACGTTGTGTTGAGTAGGACAAATGTGGACCTTTAGAACCATAAGGCACTGGAAGACTTTTAAAATGGATACATGGAACTTAAATATTTGATTGGATGGCTCTTTTAGTAGTACCAGTGTGGAAAAACAACTAGGAAAAGCAAGAACTCTGGAAGTAAGTCTCCCCCAAAGTTAAGTACTGCAAATGGTGCTTGCAAGGAAATTGCCTTGTGTGTTTTTTTTTCCTTATGTGAAACAAGATATTGAAGTTGAAACAGAACAGAGTTGTAAAGCTCAGTGCTAATAGGGCTTGCTTAGCCTGCACAAGGCCCTAGGTTCAACCATCAGTAGTGAAGTCATTTTCTGAAGTGCTGATAAAACTCAATGAGTATCTTTTGTGTAAATTCTCACTGTGCCTTTTTCCCTAGTCTAGGGGGATGGATTCCTTGGAAGGAAGCAAGAGGATCAGGGCCAAGAAGTGATGTCATGAGGGTGGAGCATGTGCATGCGTCTGGATTTTTCAGGGAAGTAAGTGGAAGGGGCTAGCTAAATCTGGTTCCCAAGAAGTATATTCACTGAAGAAATTAAGAAGAAAGGCTGGGATTGATGTTTCTTTTTTTTTTTCCAAAAAGCACAGCTATGTATGGTGGCCTATGAATCTCAGCACGCTAGAAGTTGAGGCAAGATCCTGAGTTTGAGTTCAGCCTACATTACATAGAGGTAAGAGAGATAGATAGGGGACAAATTTAATGTGTATGGATATTCAAATTTGTAAAAATTAATTTTGATATGTCCTAGTTTTCCTATTTTTAACCCATTTCCTATTGCAGTTGCTACATATAAAAATGCTGAGACAATCCTGAAGGAAGAGTTGTAGGCTATGTTTAGAGATCGCTCTGCCTGGTTCCAGAAATGACTCAAGGAAGCTTATATTGGTACTTAACAGGAATTAATGTGGGCTGCAGACAGAGCACAGAACGGTGCCAGGAATGAGATGATCCACTTGCTACTAAGGGAGCATAAACTGATTTGGAGCCTGTGATGCCCAATGTGCAAAGCTACTGTCCCATCAGACAGCTCTGAGGGTTGTACAGTTAAAACCTTTGTGCCCACTGCTAGCACATGCCTGAAACTTGGCAGAAGACCTCAAGTTTGAAGAAAGCCTGGGCCACACAGATAAAAGGAAAATAAAAGGAAAAAGAGGAAAGAAAAGAAGGGAGGGAGGAAGGAAGGAAGAAAAGGAAAGAAAAGAAAGTGAGTAGGTCAATTAGGAAAACCGACACACTTTTTAAGGCATTTTACTAAAGGTTTGCTATTCTGTGAAACCAAGAGTTCTAAATCTATGCCCAAAGTTTGAAGATCTTTCCAAAAGGGCTAGTCACTTAGCAGAGCTATGCTTTCTCTGAGGATATTTAAAATTACTGAAGTGGAGGCAGAAGGACCACAAGTTGGAAGCCAGCTTCTCCTATATAGTGAGAATCTATGAAGACTGAAAGAATAGTGGTTGCGAGGTGCTGGGAAGAGGTGGGTAATAAAACTTTATTGTTCATACTTTGTTAAAAAAATTTAAATACAATCAAAATGTACAAAGTAGAAACCAAATTTGTCCTAAAAGTGCACGTTCCAGAGATAACTGCTAACAAACAGTTGGATAAACACATACGATCATGTAAATGTCTTGAACCCTGGGTCTAATTGTTTTGGGACACAGATTATTAGAGAAGCTACTGAGAAGAGGAGAGTGCAGACATAGAAGGAATTTGGGTCTCTGATGACATCACCAACCACTGAATTAACCAATCCTGGAACCTCCTCTGTTACTTGACTTCTTATCATCTTAGTCTCTTCTAACTGGATTTTGTTGCTTCTGTCTACCACGTTGTAATTCATGGTGTCATTCTCCTGGATAACAGCATTTCTGTGCTAATGTAAGCACATACTTACATATGGCTTGCATTAATAATGAAGTGATACTTGGCCACAATAAAAACATATGCCTAGTGCTGTCATAGCAAGTTCAATCAATAAACCTTGAGATACTCATCATTAGGTAAATTAAATGACCTCAGTCCTTTGCAACTGGACTAGTTCTGTAAGATGATTTATTTAAAATACACATTGTATTAGCCTGAAGCTTATGGAAATTGAAGAGTCTATAATTTCTATGGAATTGCATTAAATGCTAGGTACAAGGTTATTGTCTACACATACTACCAGTACTAAAAACCTCTTGGGGCCAGAAAAAGGGTTCAGTTGGTAATGTTTCTTATGCAAGTATGAGGACCTGAGGTCAGATCCACAGCGTGTAGATAAAAGCCAGGGATTATGGCATGCGCCTGTAATCCCAGAGCTGAGAAGACCAGGAAGATCCCCGCAACCTGCTGGTCAGGCAGTCTAACTGAATTGGGGAGCTCCAGGTTCAGTGAGAGACCCTGTCTCAAAGAAACAGAGGAAAGAAAGATCGAGAAAGACACCTGACATTAAACTTCATTCTCCCCAATTATGCATGCACACTTACACACGCACCTACACATACAGCCTTATAAACACACACAAACAAAACATCAAATATTTACTGATCATTCAGTATATGCGCGTGCTATGCTAAATGCTTTATAATGATAGATGTGATTATCAAAAGAAGCTTGTCATGTCAATGTTATCATATTCTCATCCTACAGATGATGCAGTTATGGCACAGAAAAGGTAATTTGGCACCAAACAACTGAGCTGAGCTTATACGTAGTGTTATTAGTGTCCTTGCATTTCTACCCTTCTTCAACAGAAACTGATCTGCCTTAGTTTGATTTCACTCTTTTTCCAATGAAATTGCTTTTACAATTGAGCCCAGGTCCTCTGCAAAGCAACAAATACTCCTAACCACTGAGCCATCTCTCCAGGCCCGTCATCAGCCTTTTGCCATAGTTATTGGAGCAGAGATATCCCACTGAATACTCTTGCATATACCTTTGCCTTCTTCTAATCTACCTTTTATTCTAAAGGCGAGGTAATTAAAAAAAAAAAACTTTTAATGTATGTTATTTTTGAGATAGACTATCATGTAACCCAGATTGGCATTGAAATTGCTGACCTTGTAGCTGAGGATGACTTTGAACTTCTGATCTTTCTGCTTCCACCTCCTGAGCTTTGGGATTGCAGGTATAAAGCATCCTATTCAGTTTAGGTGCTACTGAGGATCAAACCCAGGGATTTTTGTACATGCTACAGGCAAGCACTCTATGAACTGGCTGCATCCTCAGCTCATGAAAACAGGGTGATCTTTAAAGATCTTATTTTTATTAATTAAGTGTACATGTATGTTTGTACATATAAGTGCATTTCTCCCTTGGAGGTCAGAAGAAGACGTCAGACCTCTAGAAACAGGAGTTGTACCGAGAATAAGGATGGGTGCTGGGAACTCCAATCTTCTTAAAGAACAGCAAGTGTTCTTACCCTCTGAGCTTTATCTCTCCAGCCCCTGGGTAAATTTTTTCTTTTGAGACAAGGTTTCTCTCTGCTGTCCGTGCTGTCCTGAAACTTACTTCGAAGATCAGCATGGCCTTGAACTCAGAGAAGTGCCTGCCCCCGCCTCCCGAGTGCTGGGATTAAGGGCGTGCACCACAAAGACCCAAAGAGATTTCTTTCTTTCTTCTTTTCTTTCTTTCTTTTGTTTTGTTTTGTTTTGTTTTGTTTTGCAAGACAGGGTTTCTCTGTGAAACAGTCCTGCCTGTCCTGGAACTCACTCTGTAGACCAGGCCATCCTGGAACCATCCGCTTCTGCCTCCCAACTACTGGGATTAAAGGCACCCGGCCCAAAATGATTTTTCAAAACTGAAAATTTGTTAATAGCAACCACTGCCTTAGAACTCTTTAGTGACTTCTCATTGAGCATAAAATAAGACACAGAATCTTTGGTATGACCTGAATGCAACAAAAAGGTCCTGTATTGTTGCACTGTTGGTTGGTTGGTTGGTTGGTTGGTTTTATGTTTTTAAGACAAAATCTTACAGTGTAGTTTAGTCTGGCCTTGCTCTAGAGCCCAGTCTGCCCTTAAACTCCCAATCTCCCTACTGTGACTTCCCAAGAGCTGGAATTACAGGTATTTGCCACCACACCTCAGTCTATTAGATCCTGCACGAGTGTACTGGTCGCATGACTTCCCAAGAGCTGGAATTACAGGCATGTGCTACCGCAGCTCAGTCTATTAGATCCTGTACTAGTCTACTGGTCACGTGACTTCCCACCTTTATACTGCGAGCTACCTAGTACTCCTTTCAAATAAGCGCATACTTTATTTTCTCCACATTCTATTTCTTTTTTTCCTCCCAGCTCATCAAATATGCTATTTTCTTTTTTGAAATTAAAATATTTAATGTTTTTGAAATTAAAGTGTAATTACATTGTTTTCCTCTTCCCCTTCCTCTCTCCAACCCTTCCCATGCACTCCCATGCTCTCTCTCAAATTCATGGTCTCTATTTCTTTAATGATTGCTTATTTATTAATTTATTATTTGTGCGGGAGTATGTGTATGCCATTGCACATGAGTCAAAGGAAACTTTCAGGAGCCAGTTCTGCCCTTCCTCCATACATGTTCTAGGATCTGAACTCTCAGTCAGACACTGGAGGCAAGGAGAGTAGGGGAGTAGAGAGGGAGCAGAGTAGGAAGGGAGGGGAGGGAGGAGAATGAAAGGAGGTAGGAGGGAAGAAGGAGGGTGAGGGGGCAGGAAGTAGTGGGAGGAAGAGAGGAAGGGGAAGAGGGAAGGAAAGCAAAGGAGGCGGAGAGGAAGGAGAGGGAAAGGGTGTGGTAAGGAAAGGGAAAGGAAGAGGCATTAAGGAGAAAAGGGGGAGTGAAAAAAGATGATGGGGAGGAGAGAGGGAGAGGGGGGATAAAGTGGGAACAAGAGCGGAAGAGAGCGTGAGGAGAAAATGGGAGGATGGAGAAGAAGAGAAAAAGGATGGAGAAGGAGAGGAAAGGAATGGAAAGGAGAAGAATGGAAAGGGTAGGGAAGAGGAGGGGAGGAGGGGAGAAAGGAGAGGGTGGGGCTAAAGAAGGCCGGGAGAGGGGAAGGGCTTGAGGAAGTAGGAGAGGAGGGGAGGAGGATATAGGAAGAAGAGGGAAGTGGGAGGGGGAGAGGGACCAGGTGACTGTGAGGGGAGTGGGAGGGTCAGGAAAGGAGGAGGAGGAGAGGTGGAAGAAAAGGGGGAGGGGATGAGGAATGGGGCAGAAAGAGAGGAGGGAGAAAGAAGGAGATAGATGGGAAAGGGAAGAGGGAAGGAAGACAGAGGCGGAAAGGGGAGTGGGAGAAAGGAGAGGGGAGGTGGAAGAGAGAACGGGGAAGAGGTTAGGGAGAGGGAAGAATGAGGGCAAGGAGATAGGAGAGAATGAAGAAGGATGAAAAGGGGGAGGTTGTAGAAGATAGGGGAGGGGAGAAGAATTGGGGAGCTGGGAAGGGGGTGGAGAAGGGGAGAGGAAGGAGGGGAGGAGGATGGAGAGACAGGAGGGGGAGGAGCTGGGAGGAGGGGAGCAGAGAAGGAGTAGAGGAGGGAGGGGAAAGAGGAGAGGAAGGGCAAGAGGGGAGGTTGAAGAGTAGGTAGGAAGGGAGGGAGAGCGAGAGGAAGAAAAGTGAGTGGGGATGAGAAGGGGAGGATGGGAAGTGGGGAGAAGGAGAGGATGTAGGGAAGAGAATCTGAGGGAGCTAGAGCCGGAAGAAAGGAGCAGTGGTAAGAGGAAAAGAGGGGTAGGAAAGAGGAGGGAGCAAGGAAAAGGAGGTAAGGGAAGAGGGGGTGTGGAGGGAAGAAGTGGAGGAAGAGGAGGCACTGGGGAGGGAAGGTGAGTTAGGGGTCTAGGAGAAGGAAAGAAGGATCAAAATATATAGCTTCCCAATGTTTTATGAGGCTAGCATTACCCAGATCCTCAAGCCAGTAAAAATATCACAAGACAACTGTAGACTAACGCCAAAAGATTTATCCCAGGAATCTGAAGGTGATTCAACATAAGAAAATCTGCATAATACACCCTATTAATAGAACAAAAGGGAAGAACACACAATTATTTCAAATGATACAGAAAAAGTACTACAACAATTCAAACAGGTAGGAGTAGATGGGAGCCTCCTTAGCATGACAAAGGCCCCTCATAGATTAGTCAATGGTGGGAGCCTTGAAAAGCCGCCCACCCTTCTAGCAGCAAGACAAAGGCGTGTGCTTGTTGAAACTAGAGAGGTGGTGATTCAAACTCGGTCTGAAAGCCGAGTGCTGCTCAGAGCATCCTTAAAATAGTTCATTGAATGTTGTGTGAGCAACAATTTACATCACCTAAAAAATTTTTCTTATGATGAATCATTTATTCTTTTGACTTACTGACCTATAGGACTCTTTTCTATTTTCCTAGCTTTAATTAGCAGAAACGGAGCTTATAATTTAGAGATTGCCGGGTAACACTATGAATAGGAAATTCTAACTATGATTCCAGATGAATGGGAGATGAACGTTTAACTAAAAGGGGCTGCAAACTACTTTTAGGAAAGCCTGAGAAGGGAATGGAAACTCGATGACTTTACATATGAGAACATAACTTCGTCTTCAATTCATCAGGGATTTAAAAGCTAATTCGGTTGCAGCTGCAGCAAAGTAATCAGAACAGCGCTGGGTGTGTTTGTTTTCTGTTGGCAATGTTTAGAGAAGCTGTTTCCCAAAGCCAGGACGTTCTAGAAATGCACATTCTCAGGCTCCGTCCCAGACCTTGTGAGTCAGAAACCCTGAGAAGAGAGACCTAGCCGTGTTTTAACAAGCCATCCATGCTCCACACTCAAGTCTGAGGGCCACCAAGGAGACGAAGAAGCGTGTCTCCCACAGGGATGGCCCAGGAAGCATTTTCTTACCAAAGCACGGAGATTCAGAAATGGTGAGCTGTTCCTTCTCATTCTTAAGTTGTCCACTTGGAATCCCCGTGAGTTATCACTAAGACAAAAGAAAACATGTGCCTTATAAAATCCATTACCAACTCTTCAAAGAAATACAACTTATGGTTAAAGAGGAACACTGAGCGCAAATGGTGGCGACATCTGTGTGGATGTTTACACACACACACACATACACAAAGAGAGAGAGAGAGAGAGACAGAGACAGAGACAGAGACAGAGACAGAGACAGAGAGACAGAGACAGACAGAGAGAGACAGAGAGGCTTACTCATCCAAGCTTAAACAAGTTTCATTGTAAGGTAAGAAATTCTCAGATACGCCATTTTATCCCTAAGTGTTCTCCTGAAAATAAGCATAATTTTCTGTAACCTTGGAAATACACCGCTTTTTTGTGTAAACCTGTAACTTATTTAATTTTAGGGTCGGAGCTATAATGTACAAGCACAAATTCTCAATGGCTGAACTGTTACATAAAGAACCACAACCAACAGCAGGGCTCAAAGAAACAGATGTCGGCAGGTCAGCATTGCCCTGCCCTGTTAAAATGGTTTTGAATTCATTGTGTACTCTAAAGAGGTTTCACATCTTTTTTTTTTTTAAAAAAAAATCAAACTCAGTATTTCCAGCTTCAGTTAAAAATTTGCAAGTTTGTGCAACACTGGACCACATTCCCACACCATAAACAAGGGCAGCCAACCACCACGCACTAAAAATGGCATCTGTGTTCCCAGCTTGACAGTTGTCTACATAGGCGATCTCAGTCCTAGTCACCTTATCACCCAGAAGAAGCCATCTTTTACTTTTTATGTTTCTTTTTATCATAATTTCTCAGTTTAACTCCCAAGAAGTCACAGAAAGAATACAAAACGATTCCCGTGTATCATTTATTCAGCTCTCTCTACCGACTCAAAGAAATCATCTTTAGCCAGGAGTGGTGTACATGTCTATAATCCCAGCACTTGGGAAACTGAGGCAGGAGAACCAGGAATTCAATGCCAGTCTTAGCTACGGAGTGAATTTGAGGCTAGCCCCTAGGCTATATGAAACCTTGTCTCCCTCTCTCTCTCTCTCTCTCTCTCTCTCTCTCTCTCTCTCTCTCTCAAAAAGAAACATTTCCAACACCTTCTTGCTGCTTATATCCAATCAAGCGCCAGTCATTTAGGCTGTACCCCCTACACTCTATTTTCTGTCCATCTTCTTTTTAGGATCGTTGCCAAAAACCACTTCAAAGCATTTTTCCTTATACACAAACTGCACAATAGTCTCTTTGGCCTCCTCACCTCTGTTCTTTCCCTATTTCAAGCTATTTAGCAGACTGCCGGGGTCACCTTCCTAAAGAACAGCTTGCTCTCTAGCTCACAATTTTCAGAGGCTATTATCTGCCACATTCAGGGCGTTATTATGACATTCAAAGCCCTCCGCAGTCTGGCTACAGACTTTTGGGTTTCAGGGACTAAGAAAATTTTAGAACGAAATCTAGACACAAACATAGCTTCTCTGGTTTTCTTTTGTCCAGTATAGCACAGTGAAGTGAGCAGAGTTCACAGCAACCTAGCCTGTACTTTAGAGCCAGACAAGAGGGGAACTTACGGGCTACAGACACAAAGCCGGTGAGACTTGGAAACACTGCTACTCTTATGTGATCGGTATACATTACATACATATATTGAAATATACAGAGTGACAAATGTAAGTATTGGTGTTAATCTGAACTTTATAAAGCTGTAAGGAAATTGGATTAGCAGCCACCTTAATTGGATTATGAAACATCATCCATATGTATTGAATGAGATTGCTGTACCCCACAATTGTGTAAATTAATAGTTCATTTTAAATACGATTGCTGACCACTATCATTCATTTTATCTATTATTTTACTGTGATGGTGGGGAGTGGAGCCAGTGCCCAGTATGTGGTAGCTCGACCATTGAACTATATTCTCAGCCCTCCTTTGACTCACTGTTACCTAGGTCGGTCTGAATTTCGTCTCACAGCTTAGGTAGGACATGAACTTGAAATTCTCCTGCCTCGGTCTTCTACATAGCTAAGAGTAATAGGCCACCAGGCCCATTGGATATTTTACTTGCGAAAAGGTCGCATGTTATGTGAGGGACAAAGAACCCTAGAGTACAAAACAGTCCTGCCTGGGAAGGAACAATTGGCAACTGCCTTATAGATTTAAGTATGTCGAAGTTTCAACTAAAAATAGATTAGTGGGAGGAAAAGACCTTTGCTTAAGATCAACAGATCATTAGAGGAGCAGGCAAACATTTAAAGCCAGCGCTACACACAGATTTGACCGTTCAGCTGTCTACATAAACCTATGCTTGTCTATTTCCAGGCTTATTCCGTATACTTGAAATGCTACCTAAGCTCTTCATTCCTATATTTTCTTTGCCTCCTTTAATTTTGGTTTGTTTCAGGTAGGGTCCTATGAAGTTGAGGCCTGTCTCCACCTCTTTGTGTAGCCAAGGTTGACTTCGAACCCCTGATTGTCCTGCATTCACCTCCCAAGTTTCGGAGTGCTAAGATTATAGTTTGCATAATACCCAGCTGACTTCTCCTTCCTCCTCCTCTTTCTGTACTTGTGTGCATTCCCATTCTCTCTCTCTCTCTCTCCCACATACACCACATACACACCTGTGTGTTGATCTTTAAAAACAGTCTCTCACTATGTAACCAAAGCTGGCCTTGAGCTCACTGAACTCTGGAACTCCACTTCCAGAATGCTAGGATTACAGGCATGGGCCACCACACGTAGCTGTCCTCTAACTTGGAACAAAGCAGAGGCAATATAACTGGATCATGTTCACATGTCCCATATCAAATGTCAGTATACAACTTATCTAAGCAACAGTAGCTCTGTGTTAATTATTCCTGAAACAATCCCTTAGTAGGATGAGTACTATTCTTCTAGGTTAGTAAGAATTCAATAAACTAGGTAGTGGATAAACATTGAAAGCACCACACAGTAAATATTAAGGCTTTGGGGACATAAAAATTCTCTTCTATGTCACTGTAGAATGAAGCCAGAGGGCTGTAGAGGGGGAAGTCATTGGCAGGGAGTCCAAAATACTTAATATTTAAAGGTTTTGTTTTGTTTGTGTGAGTAGGGCCTCACTATATAGACCTGGCTGACATCAAAATTGCTATGTAGTCCAGGCTGGCCTTGAACTCACAGCAACTCTTTTGACTCGGCCTGCTACATCCTGTGATTACAGGAAGATGGCATCTGGTTAAGCAAAGGTTTCTGTATATGTTTGTCTGTGTGTGGTGATGGGGATCGATCCCAAGGTCCCATACATGCTAGGGAAACAGTTTACCAGAGAGTTACACCCCTATCTCAATTTCTAATCATTTAAAGAAAGGCCAGAAGAAAAAACAATTAAAACCTTCAGAGCTAGTTCCAGGACAGGCTCCAAAGCTACAGAGAAAACCTGTGTCAAAAAAAACCCTTATTTTTAAATATAGTATTAAAAACTACCTTAAATATAGTGAAGTGCTTAGTCTTACTTCAACTTGATATGCCATGTTTTGTTAATTTGATACTCATGGGAGACCTGCCCTTTCCTGAACAGAAAGGAAGGAGTGGATTGGGGGATGGGAATAGAGGGGATGGGGGAGAGACTGAGAGGAGAGGTGGAAGGGGAAACTGTAACTGGGTTATAAATTAATTTTAAAAAAAAAACTATCTTAAATATAGTATTTCTATTATATACTTTGAATGTAGTATTGACGCTAGGTGTGGTAGCGCATGCCTCTAATCACAACACTTAGGAGGTGGAGGCAAGAGATTACCAGTTGGAACACAGCCTGTTCTATAAGACTCTGTCAAAAGTTTTGACATTGGCTGTTAAGTGAATGAACTGGAGACTGAGAGTATAAAGAACTCATGATGATCCTTCGGTCCCAGTCTTCAGGGGCCAGGATTATGAGCCTGAACCACCACACTCAGCTGTCCACACCTTTGACATAACACGGGAATCACGTGTGACATGCCTGAAGTCAGAGACCTGCCTATGTGAGGGCTTGTTTTCGTTTATAGCATATTGAGTGAGTTAGGGTGCAGTCAGAGACTTGCTCAGAAGGGAGAATTGGTCTAAAGTACGATTACACTGACCCTTAGTCAAATTCATTCCCCTCTCGTATTCCCAGTTCATATGCACCACGCTCCCTTACTCAGGCCTCAAATTCCTAGTGTCCTTCTGCTTTCCAGGCTATGCATAGCAGTGAACGACTCTATCTACAGCTTGCCAAACACATGTTTGTCAAGTGATTTTCTCATTTGGCATCAAATTCCATGTGTAGAAAAGTCCATTCTCTTGCAGCCTTACTTACAGAAGGGAATTTCCTAAATGTGAACTCTTCAAAACAGTATTACTGTCAAGGTCGTGGGCTGAGGCTATGGTTCACTGGTACTGAGCTTTCCTAGTATGTTTGAGGTTCTAGGTTCGATTCCTGAGAATCTCAAAACAAACAAATCAAAATACCCTGTTGTGCTTTATGTGCATCATGTATTAGTAAAAGTGCCAATGTCAAAAGTTTTGATGAGGTGAAATGATGAGAGCCAGGTTCAGTGAGAGGCCCTGCTTCAAAAGCGTGGAGTGAATAGAGGAAGATACCAACACTGACACGCGAAAGAATGATAGAGATACGCTATTTCTCCAGAGTCTCCTCTTTGTTCACAGGACTAAAGGGTTTTATTTAATATTAATATGCAATTAGAGATAAACTTCATAGCTTTAATGCATAAAGTAACATTTATACAGAAAATTGAAAGTTTATGGTAATTTATCTGGGAGGCACAAAAGAAACAAAGCTTACCATTTAAGCTAGTCTGGCTGGCTGGCTAACAAGTCCCTGCAATCTCCCTGTCTGTGGACCCCAAGTGCTAGAGTTGCGGGTCTTTACTGCCGTGCCTGGCTTTAACTGTGGACTCTGGGGATCTGAACTCAGAACTTCATGCTTGCGTGTCAAGCAATGTACCCACCGAACTACCTTTCCAGCCCCCAGAGAAAAGTGTGATGTCACTGTGGTGGTTTGAGTGAGAACGGCCCCACTGGCTCTTATGTGTGAACACTTGGTCCCCATTTGGTGGAATTGTTTGGGGAGAATTAAGAGGTGTGGCTTTGTTGAAAGAGGTGTGCTACTGGGGGCGGGGATACAGTTTTGAAGTTTCAAGACTGAAGTCATTCCCAGTATGGCTCTTTCATTCTGCTTTCTGGTTGTGTCTCAAGATGTGAGCTCTCAGCTCTGCTCCAGTGACATGCTTGCCTGCCTGCAATGATCCCAAACTCTAAGCCTCTGAAACCATCAGCTCCAAATTAAATATTTCTTTTCTAAGTTTCCTTGGTCACGGTGCTTTTTCCACAGCAATAAGAAATAAGTAAGACAACCACCTATATATTACTTATCTGCCCATATATCATATGTGCTTTGCACAAAAAAGTAAAATACACGTCTCAACCAATTATTTCCTCTTTTATGGCTAGGGATATTACCCACTGAGCATGCATAAACAAGATATATCTCCAAATGTATTTGCTTGACAACTATTTCCATCTTCCGTGTGCAGGAGACAAAGGCCAAACAAAGGGGGAGAAGACAGCTGGGAAAGTGAAAAGGCAATAGTCATAACACATCTGGAGGCACAGGTGGAGGGATGTTCAGCTTCTTCAAAGGAGTGGCTACGAGAAAAAGTGAAATTACAAAAATGTCATGTTCCACACCAACTGGTGGCGCTAACTGGGTCCAAGCAGACCTGTCAGAAGAGAATGTTCAGGTTCAGGTATGTGTTAAGCTGAGATGGGATAGAGTGGGGTGAATGTTGTCCATCGGTTTGGCTCATCCACTCCTTCTTCTCCACTAGGCTGAGGTGGAGTCTAGACACCAAAAATATGGAAGATGCCTATAAGACCTCGATAAATAAAAACAAGGAAATTCTACCAGGTGTCATTTTGTCCAACACCCCCTTTTTGCCATCAGGTATGTCTACCCTGCTCACCCGAATCCATTGCTCAATGGGATACTGCCGGATCTTCTAAAGAGGCTGGCATCTATCGTGGTGGGATCTGGTGGCAGACCTAAATCCACTTCCATTTTCTCCTTTGCCACATCAGTGTTGAGGACAAAGCCACTACTTAGTTGGAAATTTTGAAGGGTGTCTGGCTCTTGTTGATTGAAGAACACATCGCTGTCTTGGTCCATAGACACTGTAAGGAGAAATGCAAATGGGGGAAGGGGAGAGAGCCCTTAGATGAGTAGAGGCACTCAGCTTTAAGCCCTAATGTCCCTAACACTGTGAACATAAACCTGGGCAGGACTGGCCTCAAACCTTCTAGTCCCCACTTGGACCCCTAATTGCTGATGCAAACGGCTCAGTGAATTCTCCTCTCTTATTTTTCTAATCCATGGCAACAAGGAACTGTCAAAACAAAAACTATAGATTAACCATCCTGAGAAAACAAGGGCAGTTACACCTCCACCAGCTTCTTTTGTCCAGCCAAACAATGCACAGTAACTAAGCAAGCAATTAGCATCCTTTATGACTCCAGCCAGACTCAGGAGCAGCAGTGGCGTGCATGTGCCGTACAGGAACAGCCTTCCCACGGCTCTCCTTTCCCCTGTGCTCACCAGGAAGGGTGCTGTGCTAAAGGGTATTTATCTGCTCCTATGCTGACTATGCCACTCAGGAAAGAAGCGAAAGGAGTCAGTTATTTAGGAAGACTTTGCCTTCTGCCCTATATTTCAGTTTTCCCGGGACTGGCCTGTCTTCTTTTATGACTAAAAGCAACAAGCTTGCTTAAGGGCATGTATGTTTCCTATAACAGCAGTCAAACTACACCCTTGTAACTGAAAAACACAATGAAAGTTCGAATGGGGGGTGGGGGTGGGAAGAGCAAAACGCTGTGTTTATGATTTTGGCTTTGATAAATCACTTTCGCAACTGAAGCAAATGTGCAGATAAAACATCATTTTCAACTTTTTTATGATAATCCTATATGAATATTTACAGTGCATTGAATCTGACTATTAGTCCAAGTCCTCAGCGGTTGTACAGACATAACAGTAAAGTTTATTTTTTAAAGCAAGCATCTCAGAATACATCCAAATCAATGTTTCTGCTATTGGTAGTATTGGTGCTTATACTCCTTTTAACGTCGATTCTACTTTACCTCTGCTTCCGCAGCTCACAACACGTAACTTCTCATTTAGAATTTTTTAGTACCATTTAAAGAGCCCTCCTCAGGGCTAAAACCTTAACTTCATGCTAATAATATTGGAGGTTTTGTTTGTTTGTTAGTTTTTTTTTTTATTTATGAGACAAGGTCTCGTGCTGTAGCCCAAGCTTACCTGCGACTTACCCTGTAGCACAGGCTAGCCTTGATCTTGTAGCAATCCAACTACCTTAGCCTCTTGAATGTTTAGCAGCATGAGCCACCATGCCCTCGTTTGATTTTGTGTTTGCCTGTGTGTGCTTTTGTGTGTGTGGAGGGGTAAGGAGTACTGGGGATTGGACCTAGAGCATGGTGCATGCTGGGCAAATGCCTCACTGCCTGGCTATAACTTCAGCATGTTAGTAATAGTGTGAAGCTACAATTTTAGGAAACATATAGAATTGGTAGAAAAATGTAAATTAACCTAGTGAAATGGGATTTTTAAAATTAAAATAGCTCTAATATTCAAATATCACTTTGGAGTTTACAAAATGTTTTCACATGTCTCAATTGGCTCAATCAACAGCCTTGTTCAGCTCATCAGTGGTGAGCTTAAACTAATGGAATTGTCTTGAGATAGTTTGTGAAAAGTTATGACATGTAAGATCATAATCACTTATTTTTCATTCATTCTGGGAATAGAATAAGAAAAACTTGATTATGCTGCCAGAATTAAATTATCTAAATCCCAGACATGAGGATGATTTGGAGTCTCCATTCCTGATGTAAGACAGGTTAATAATAGCTCCCATTTATTGGGCACTTATGTGCCTGGTACTATTCTAACCACTTTAAATATGTGATCACATTTAAAGCTTACAATAATTCTGTGAGGTAGGCACCATCACAATGCCCTGATTTCAAAGGAAAGAACCGAAGCCCAGAGGGTTATTCAAATTCCAACTACTAAGTGGCAAAGAGAAGATTCCTCAGCCTTTCTGGTTTGGTAAAAACATAATAGAAGAGGCACTTCTGAATGCTTGTCTGAACCCTATTTCTATACTCACAAACACTCACTACCTATTTATTAAATTACTATATGAATACATGCAAATTTAAATAACCTCTATATGGTAGTTTGAGTGTCATTGGCCCCATAAGCCCATAGGGAGTGGCACTATTAGGAGATGTGGTTTTGTTGGAGTGGGTGTGACCTTGTTGGAGAAAGTGTGTCACTGTGGGGGTGGGCTTTGAGGTCTCAGATATGGCCATGCCATGCCCAGTGCCTCAGTTCAGCTCCTGTTGCCTTCTGATCAAGATATAGCCTGCATCATGTCTGCCTGCACGCTGTCATGCTCCCCATCATAATGAGTATGGACTGAACCTCTGAAACTGGAAGCAAGCCACCACAATTACATGTTCTCCTGATGAGTGGCTGTGCTCATGGTATCTCTTCACAGCAACAGAAACCCTAACTAAGATACTATATTTTGTAGTCATCTCATAAAATATATACATCACTACTATTTTACAGTACCTAGAGATCTCAAAAGAGTAATGATACATAACTTGGTGCCAGTAGAATCCAGTTTACCACCCATAATCTGAAAGGCATTGTTATAATTCCCTGGGTATGTGGAAAGTGTATAGAATATGTCTGCTAAGGTGATGAGAGCAAGCCAAGACAAGGGTAGTACTTAAGGACAGAAGAGAGGACAGCGTGGCCAAAACCACGGAGTGCGCAAGAGGACAAAAGGCTCTCGCCTGCATATTAATTTTCATGTAATACACTAATATTCTTGGGGGTGATTTGTTTTTGTTCTTGTCTTTTCTTTTGAGACAAGAGTTTCTCTGTGCAGCAGCTCCTGTAGACCAGGCTGGCCTCGAACTCAGAGAGATCCTCCTGCCTCTACCTCTCAAGTGCTGGGATTAAAGGTATGTACCACCACTGCCCCCCGGGGGGCTGATATATTTTAATGACTGCATTTTTAATAAATAGATTAAGTTTCATACACCCAAGCATTTCAGATCACTTTTAAAAATCTAAATGCAGTGAGAATATGCCATTGAAATGCAATAACTAAGAAATAAGGATAGTATAATAACAAGAAAAGAGAATTGGGGGCTGTTTATAGAAAAGGGGTGGCACACATCAAAGGAAGGCTTGAGTGAAACCGTGTTTCTCGGACATGAAAGGACAGTTATACTCATGAGGTCACAGCAACTGAGACTGCCTGCCCAGAGCAAGCCAGTCAACATTCCAGCGTGGAGGAAGGAGGGCCTCACCAACTCCCACCCCTTACTGAAGAGCTACTGACAATTCATGGCTGCTGAGGGAGAATCCGTGTTCTTCAGCAATGTGGTCCCTGGCAGAATGACCATGCTTTGATGGCTGGCCTCTCACCTGTATGAAGAGGGAGGGGCAGTACTAACTGGACTCAGTGGGTTGTAACAAATAAGATGCTTTGATGTTGGGAGGGGCCCAGGGGGTGAGACAGTCTTGGGAAGAGCTAAGGGGAGGGGTAGTGTATGAGTATAATCAAAATACATTGAACATATCTATGAAATTCTCAAATGATTAATCAAGAACATTATACTTAAAATATAAACTGAAAAGGGTGGCACAGAAATATGAAATGACTAACCATATAAGATGGCAATGATTCTATTACTCAAAGAGGGGGACTTCTCTTTCACAAGAGAAGATTTACATCCCAGAAAATGAAAATCTTTAAAGACATAGACAGGACTCAGTACATCTACAAGTGAGAATATCAAAAGGATCAAGTACTGTAGTAATATTTCATTTGTATGTTAATAAATAAAACTTGGTGAAGATCAGAATGCAGAGAAGCCACACTAGCCAGCCATAGAGGCCAGGCTGTGGTAGCACACACCTTTAATCCCAGCAGCTACATCAGTTAGCCATAGAGGCCAGGCTGTGGTGGCACACACCTTTCATCCCAGCACCCACATTAGTTAGCCATAGAGTCCAGGCTGTGGTGGTTCATGCCTTTAAGCCCAGCACTAGAGCGGAATATAAAGTGGGGTGAGACAGGAACTCACTCTCAGACTGAAGACTTCAAAGAAGTAAGAGCTCTCCAGTGGCTTGGCTGCTCTGCTTTTTTCATCTTCAGCTTGAACCCCAATATCTGTCTCTGGGTTTTATTATTCATGACACAATACTACAAAGCCAGAGGAATTCTATATACTATAAAGGCAAATATGGCATCTAAAGAGGGTTTCTTACTTCTTTTTTTTTTTTTTTTTTTTTTTTTTTGGTTTTTCGAGACAAGGTTTCTCTGTAGCTTTGGTGCCTGTCCCAGGACTAGCTCTTTTAGACCAGGCTGGCCTCGAACTCCCAGAGATCTGCCTGTCTCTGCCTCCCGAGTGCCGGGATTAAAGGCGTGCCCCACCACCGCCTGGCTGGTTTCTTACTTCTTTCTAGCTATACATTAATACACTCACCGTCAGTGTCTTCTCTTCCACCACAGGCCATACTCTCAGATCAATGGTTTGCTTGGACCTTTAGCTTAAAACTTATACTATCTTCTGCTTTGTCCCAGTCTGCTGCCTACTTGCCAGTGGCTTCACCTGAAAAAGTGTCCCACCTTTTTCATAATCATGTCATAATCAGACATGCCATAATCATAGCCTTACTTGGTAGGTAGCCATAGCAACCTTAAAGTTACAGTTGAACCTTTAGTTCCCACAAGAGCAAGTCAAAGGGAAGTTAAATCCCTGGCCATAAACCACAAATAACCCAAACATCTTAAAAGAGTCACATGGAAGGCACCAAAATCTAGGTAGACAACAATGATGTGAAGGACACTGGAGATGGGGGCTATAGAGAAGGCTCAGTAGTTAAAAGTCTGCACTGCTCCCAAGTTCAGCTTCTGACACTCAGCTCACAACTATCCAGACCTGAGGGAACAGATATCTCTGGCCTGCTTAGATATGTGAACACACACACACACAATAAATATATAAATAAATCTCAAACATTACAAGCACTTGCCATTGCTCCTGGTCACCCTTCAGAATTTGATGCTAAGACCCTATTACTGAAAACAGCATATACTGGTTTCACAGAACATGGGGCAATCAAGCTGTATTGACTATTGGCTATCATTCATAGTGCTGGAAGGTACTATGTATATTACCAGGGGAGAAATGGAATCATCACTCCTACCCAGCAGTGAAGCCTGTGAGCTATAGTAGTGACCAGCCTGGCAAGATATGCCCATTGGTACAATAGAAACAAAAATGCCGCAGGAGTAACTGCGCTGGTTTGAATGAGAATGGTACCCATAGGTTCATCTGTCTCGTATGTCATATGTCATCGGTCTCCAGTTGGTGGAAGCATTTGGGAAAAACTAGAAGGTGTGGCCTTGTTAAATCTGTGTCACTGAGGGAAAGCTTTGAGGTTTCAAAAGACTTGCACTGTCTAAATTACTTTACTATTGTGGGGACAAAACACTGTGATCAAGGTAACTTATAAAAGAAAGCATATAATTGGGCTTACACTTTCAGAAAGTTAGAGTCCATGATAGTAGAACAAAGACATGAAATCAGGAGCAGCTAAGAGTTCATATCTTGATCTGAAAGGAATTGGTTACACTTTCAGAAAGTTAGAGTCCATGATAGAACAAAGACATGACATCAGGAGCAGCTAAGAGTTCACATCTTGATCTGAAAGGAATTGGTTACACTTTCAGAAAGTTAGAGTCCATGATAGAACAAAGACATGACATCAGGAGCAGCTAAGAGTTCACATCCTTATCTGAAAGGAGGAGGCAGGGAGCATACTGGGAATGGCTACAGTATTTTGAAAACTCATTCTCATTGAAACCACTACATTCAACTCCCTGGCCACTGTAGGCTCATGGCTATATCTTTTTTGGTTGTTTGTTTTTGTTTTTCGAGACAGAGTTTCTCTATAGCTTTGAAACCTGTCCTGGAACTAGCTCTGTAGACCAAGCTGGCCTCGAACTCACAGAGATCTGCCTGCCTCTGCCTCCCGAGTGCTAAATAAAAAAGATTTATTTTATTTGTGTGTGTGTGTGTGTGTGTGTGTGTGTGTGTGTGTGTGTGTGAGAGAGAGAGAGAGAGAGAGAGAGAGAGAGAGAGAGAGAGAGAGAGAGCCAGAAGAGGACATTGGACCCCCTTGGAGCTGAAGTTACAGGCAAATGAACTGCCAGACTTGGTTGGTGGAAACTGAACTGTTCTTTGTAATAACAGCGAATGTTCTTAATCACTAAGTCATTTCTTCCATTTCTATTTTTCCTAAAACAAAAATACTTCATTTTTAAGTGTGTGTGTGTGTGTGTGTGTCACATCCCTGCCAATGCCCTGTGAGTCGAGTGCTTGGAGTTCTCTGGAGCTGGAGTTACAGGAGGTTGTGAAGCCTGCTGAGAAGTCAGCTGGGGGCTCCTGGAAGAGCAGCAAGTGCTTCCAACCACTCAGCCAACTCTCTAGCTCTATTTTTCTATATTTTCAAACTAATTGCATAATTATTATATTTCCCATACTTTTTAGCTTTGGATGATTGAAAGGATGCTGCATCTTGGAAGGGATATTCAGTGATGGCAAGTGAGATGGTTTGCTATTGTTGCAGTTGGTATAACTGCCATGTAGGTGTTTTTAAAACAATACCAGCTCTCAATGCATCGTATTATGATTGTTAGAATCTCCTTAAGCCTTGGGAAGAAAACGAATCTTTTATTTTTGCCTAGGGCAGTTAAAACAAATGAGCTGAAAAACAAAGCCGACCTTGGTAGGCAAAAAATAAAAAAAAATACTGAAGGAATTTAATAAATGAGTAAGGGAGGCCTAAGAGATGGCTCAGAAGTTAAGGGTGATTGTTGCTGTTACAGAGTGCAATCCTTGCACTCGCGTTGAGCAGCAGCTCATAACCACCTCCTGTAGGGGATCCAGCGACCTCTCTGACCTCCTCGGGAGTGCACCGCAAGGCATGTACAAGCATGTTTGAGAAATGACTGGGGATCATAGAGGTCAGAGTACAAATTTGGAGTGAAATAATGTGAAAATACCTTTCTCTTGACTATTAGTCTAAAAACTGATACTTCAGTCTCCAAACGATTGGCTCTTTTCGAAATACGGCGCCAGGGTTCCCGGACCAATGCCACGCAGGAAGATTTCGGGCCCCCCTGGAAACGCCCCTCCCCTTTGAAGGCGGTTCGTTGGGAGAAGCTCTTACGCATGCACCTTACCCGCTGGTCCATTGGAGCGGCTGCCAGGCGCATGCGCAACAGCCAATGGGCGGCAAGATGCGGAAGAGCTGGCCCTGTGGAGGCTCCCATTTCTGAAGCGTGGGAGGCAAAAGAGGCGGCAGATCGTAGAATTCAGTTTGCACTCCAGCGGGTCTCGCAGGTCATTAGAACCAATAAGAGAAAGAAGTAGCGCCGTAGTGGCGCAGAAAGCCGACCCCTTTTCCGAGTCCTCCAGGCGGGCGGGGGCCAGGGAGCAAAAGGCGCCATCCCTGCGCTGAGGGGCCCTGGGGGCCGGGTCCCGGAGCATGGCGGACTGGACAGAGACCCTGAGCATGAGGAGGTGGAGCTGCCGAGGCCGTCTGGCCAGCTGTCAAGTCCTCATTGCTAGCGCTGCAAAAGCGGCCGCAGCAACTGTAGCCGAGCCGCGCTTGCGGTCTTAGGCGGGAAAAATGACAGCATGAGTTCTGCCACTGCCTAGTTTCCTCCCTTTTCTTCTTTTGTGTTTTCCTCTTCCACACATTCCGTCCTCCTCCTTTCCCAGCCCTGTACTCTTCTTCCCCCTGACCTTTGTGCTCTTTTCGCACTTCGGTCCTCTTCCATATATCCTATGAACTGCGTTTCCATCTTTCCTTTATCAACCTCTGCGCCTCTTTCCTTCTCCCGTCTTTGTCTTTCCTCCATCCTTTTTTTTTTCATCCTATCCCCCCTCCCAACACAAGCTCTCCATCCTCCTCCGCCCCCCACCCACCCCCACATCCTGCCTCATCTGCATCCTCCTCTCCCACTTTTCTCCGCCCTCGCGCCCAAGCCTCCGCCCATTAGCCCCCGCCCCCAGCTGCCAGTCCCCAGCAGCTCAGTCCTGCAGTGAGTCCATAGCAAAGCACCAGGAGCTGAGCACTGCTGGCTGTGCGGGCTAGCAAGTCTCCGAATGGCTCAGGAGAAAATGGAGCTGGATTTTGAGGCTGACACATCTGATGGGGGCACCCTGAGACGGGCCAACAGTGCTCCTCTGATCCATGTGCTCAGGTGAGCTGAACTGGGGAGGACGGAGTGTGGGGTTCAGTGATTTGTCCCTGGGCAAGAAGTCTTCCTTCCCGAAAGTGGCAGTTCGAGTTCATCTGGACTCCAAACTGAGGGGGTTGAGGTCTTCTTTTCTTCACAGTGGCTTGGCTCCCTAGATGGAGGGAAAGTTTGACCTCACACTTTGGCCACGTCTGAGAAAGGGGCCCTTTCTACCTGGGGGCCATGTTGTCCAGTTCTGAAAGAGAATGTAGAACCTGCCTCTGCTGACAGGTTGCTTCCCCCTGGCTAATTTCCATCAGGGCAAGTGAAGCTGAACCCCCTGAATTAGGCTTGTAACTTGACACCTGTGTCTAAGAGCTGCTGTTTCTATGCCGAGTTTAGGAACCCTGGCATTAACAGAGGTTTGCGTTAAGAAATCACAGTTTATCTAATAACTTGGGATTACATGGTGCGCTTCTATCTTATTAAGTGATTTGGATTTGTTACAGTGTTTTCAGTTTTTAAAGCTGCCTGAAATGCGTTTCAATGCCTAAGAAGAGAAAAAAGAGATGGTTTGTGGCTTAGGTCTGTAAACACTGGTTTGAGAAAATAATGGGGAAAAAATCGCTCCTTTAATTTTAGTGGCAGGATGTTGTCTCTTGCAAACAGGGAATTTAAAGCGAAATCGTGTGATAATGAGGGCTGGTTGGCTCACCTAATGAAGCTATCACACTTGACTTTCGTGAGTAGGCGACCCCCTCCTAGAGGGCATGAATACAGCACACAAGGAGCAATATTTGCCCACCACAGTTTTTCGAGCACAGCTGAAGGCTTGATAATGCTTTGCTACCTATTGAACTGCTTATAACATCTGGATTTTGCAGAGGGGCGAGTATTTTTTCCCCTAGTTTTAAATATGATTTTGAAACGGAGGGAATGACGAAGTGACTGTTGCATTTCTGATGTTGTCCTTGGCATCAGCAAGTAATGTTTGGATGTTTAAGAGGAAACTGTCTGTTTCGTCTCATCCTCCACCCCACCTTCTCTCTCCTTATCTTGTGAAAGTCTGGTAAGCAAGCAATTGCTAGGGCCCTGGGCTGTCCCACTGACCTGCATTTAGACAATTAAGGGAGAAAATCCCACTGTTTCGAGAACCACAATTTAAGTAATTACTTGATAGCATGATGTGACAGCCAAGGGGAAAAAAAGACCAGGCCTGGTCTCAATTGTCACTAGCTAGCTATACGGAATGAGTTATTTCTTTTCGCATCTGTTTTCTCATTTAAAAACGAGGATAACTGAAATAGGTATTGTTGGTGGTCTCTTAGAGCCCAGTACAGTTCAGTTTTGAAAATCCTTGTGTTCCTATCATGGCAGAACAGACTGCTAGGCACTTCAGGGATATCGTACAAAGGCGAATAAAGCGCCTCGCCTGAGAGACTTAATAACCATTTACACTTATTTTCTATTTATTTCCATTTTCCCCTTTTCTCTTTTTGTTGTGATGCTGGAGAACCTTTTTTTCCTAAATAGAAGGTAAAATGTGAGCCCTGTATGTAGCTGTTTAACAGTGTCCGTCTGTTAACGTGTGGGGGGCCATGATTTAATCCTCATGGACATACAGACATACAAATGTACTGGAATGGTAGTGTAGCTCAGGGTAGACCTTTTGATGGGGGTATACAAGGTTCTTCCTTCTGTCTCCAGCCCTTCATTAAAAAATAAATAAAAAGGAAGTTTTTCCAACTGTGGTGGTATATGCTTGAGCCCAGGAGTTCAAGAGCAGCATGAACAACAGCAAAACCATGTCTTTAAAAAGCAAGGCGTTGTCTCAAGAAGCTGTCGTCTCCCAGTTCCTTTAAGTTTGGCGTCGGGAATGGTTGCCTTATGTTTGTGGAATGAGGAGAAGGTTGTGCTGTGCCTTCAAGGAAGCAAGGCTCTTGAGATAGGTGTGGAAGGAGAGGATGAATTTTTGACAGATGATGGCAGGGCGTGGGAGGTCAAAGGGGAAACATGAGCAAAAAAGGAAAGAAAAAAGCCAACTCTTCAGTTCTCTCTATTCACTTGGACCTCGGGATCCAGAAACAGAGCGGTGGAACTGGTGCATGGGGCAGAAATGTTAGGACTGCGCTCTTAAAACCAGGACTCCCTGCTTCTTCTCAGGTGGTAACACGGGCAAAGCAGTAAGTAATCCTCATGGTTCTCTGGGGTAGAGAGATGAGCTGCTCACATCTGACAGGAACTGGTTTGGGGGTGTAGTTCTGACCTGAAGCAGCTGGAATGAGCCAGTCTGGAGCTCCGCCCTCCACCTCTCAGAGCTGTCCCCCAACCACTGAGGAGATCAGTATCTAGCAGAAGCGGAGGCCGCAGCAGCACTCTGAGCCTGGCCTGCCAAGAGGCTGGTAAGGAGGTCCTGTCTCTAGGAAATGATGAGCCATTGAAGATTTCATTGTTAATTGCGGATTGGAGGGTGTTGAGCTCAGCTGACGGATAGCTTCCTTTAGAAGACGCTAATCCTTTTATTTTTTACTTTTCAGTGACCTTTCACAGGTTTTTGAGCCATATCCACTTAGACCTCGGAGGAACAGTGCGACAATTATGAGCCATCATAGCTTGGTAAGTATCAAAGTAAGTATGGGCAGTGATTTAGATGGGCGGGAATACTTTCAAATATAGCTCTTTCTGGGAAATTATGTGCTGTGCACATTTCTTTTTTCAAAAAACAAAAGATTTATTTTATCCATCTTGTTTACTAATTTTGCAATAATGGCCATTCAGCTTTGGGTACATACACACAAGGGTTGGGGGTGGGGCTTAAAAAAATTGCCTTCGTTGCTGTAGGACTTTGTATTTGTAAAAACCATTCTTTGTTATTTATTTCTACTTGCGTCACAGTTGTGAGGTAAATCAGGAGTAAATTCCAAATATAGCCGAGAACCGTGGTCTTTATTTGTCCTAGGATGTAAAAAAAAAAAAAAATCACCTAAATAGTGGCAGAATGTTTCTGACACTCATCTGTCAGATAACACGGGTTGTCTAAAATAAAGACCCCTGGAAAATCTGTATCTATATTCCCAGAAGAGCGGACGAGTGTGGATTTTTCTCTGTGGCAGAGCTGTTGGGAATCACCATATTCGATGGCTGCACTGGGGAAATGATGAAGAGGTTTTTATATAGTAGCACTTCACATGCAGAGCTCACGCTCTCGGCAGCTTTAGCCATCGGAGATGTGAGCACACGGGCCTCTAAATGGCTGAACTACATTTCCATAGTCTGTGCACAAAGGTTCATCCATTTATTTATAGGACAGCCTCTCTGACCCCTGAATCATCTAAAATTTATACACAATTATAATAAGCTTCCAACTCAGTGGTGTGGTAGAGGCAGCAAATCAGAAGGGGTGCATTTGGGTTAAAGGTCTGCTAATAGTTGCTAGCAGGGGAGGAGAGAGAAAGGCAGAAAAGCAGACAGGATTTTCCCCTCCCAACAGTTTGTGGTTTGGCACAAGAGCTAAGAGCCTGTTGATAGTCCCGAGGGTGTCGCTAGTATAGAAGCTTATGGTAACGTTCTTAAGGATCCCTGGTCATTAACCTTTTCTTAATTTCCAGCAACATCTACCCTTTGATTGTATTTTACATGGTACAAAGTCCTTTCACTTTAGTTCATGTAACAGTCTCCACAAAGTAGAAAAGAGACAAGACACGAGGTGGGATTTTTCCCAGTTACAGGCAGCAGCGACTGACTCATGACACTTGTGACTTGCTTAGGATCACACAGTAGTAGATGGCAGAGCTGATACTGGACTAGAGAGCTTCCAGGCCATTCTGTTTGGTTTAACGTGTTTGAGAAAGGGGACACTAGAGCACATTTTAGAAAGATTTCCACTGACCTGGGTAAAAATACTTAAAGAGGGGACGTTAGCTATCTAGAGGTTTGATTCGCTGCACCTACTTCCCTGACAGTACTTGAAAATATAACTACTTATTTTTGTTGGGTGTATGAAAAATGTTCTTCCGTGTTATACAGCTATGCTCCTGATAAGAGAAGCATAGCAAAGACGGGGAAAACGAATTTGCCTCTCTGCACTTCACTTAGCTCTTTTCTAAGAGGTGAAGATTCTTATCCACTCTAGTCTAAGCTCATCTGTCATTACTCCACATCCTTTGCCCTGGCGGCCTCATTTTCTAAAGGGCCATGGTAATTCACTGAGCCTTGTGCTCTCCATCAACCCCATCCTCCTCCTTTCTCGCATTTTTGCTCCTTCAGAACCTACTTTAATCCTTCTATCTCCTTTGTACACATTCCCACACCATCATGATATTAATGACACTCTATACTAATATTACAGCACACTGTATAAATCTTAATGTGCTCATCCGTGTCCCATAGTAACAAGGAAAGAGTGAAACGTTGGCAAATGAAATGGAAAGGAAGAGACGGTAAAAAGACAAGCAGAGGGGTAGGACCTCCATAATTTGCCAACTGATTAGCTATATGTGAATCGTCTAAAATTTATACACAATTAGAATAAGCTTCCAACTCGGTGATGTGGTAGAGGCAGCAAATCAGAAGAGGTGTATTTGGGTTAAAGGTCTGCTAATAGTTGCTAGCAGTTGATTTGGAGGCCAAATTACATTCCTTCAAAATAATCATAGTCCTGTCACAAAATGTAAGATATAATTCAAACCAATGGATTTTACAGGATTGTAACAGTCATAATGTAAATAATTGCTATTTTCCATAAGAAATACAAATGAGTGTGTAATAGTACAACATCAAACATGACAATTATTCTGCTTAAGCAGCCTTATGCTATTACAACTTTTTCAAATAACAATTTTGGGAGAAGGAGGATTCCAACTGACTGAAATTGTGTTTCATTGTGACCAGGGGAGTGGTGTTGTCTTAATTACAAGGAGAGAAGTTGAAAAGATGGGTAGTTTGAAAGGAAAGATTAGTTCTCTCAGGGGACTGAGGTACCACTGATGCCATGCTGTTCTCCAGAACCATATTCTAAATCTTTTTTTGTTGTTTAGTCTCTACTAGCCTCCTGATTTAGCACTATTTACTCCCAGCCAAAGACACTTCTCATTTCACAGATAAAACAGACCCTTATCTTTTAATTTCTTAAATGATTTATTTATTTTAGTATGTCTTGAGTCTGTATGAATATACATGCACATGTGCATTCAGGAGCCTGTGGGGGGCCAGAAGAGGGTGCTGGAACCCTTGGAATTGGAGACACAGACAAGTGTGGGCTGCCATGTGACTCCTGGCAATTAAACCCAGGTCCTCTGCAAGAACAGTAGTTCTTAACCACGGAGCCATCTCCAGTCCTGACACCTGTCTTTTATAATATCAGTTTTCTTCACCTTCAAATGCCTTTGTCTTCACATATGGCACTACTCCCTGGTGGTTAATACGTTTGCTGGTGCCCCTGTCACTTGGGGTCGCTATTGTCTCCTGTCTTAGCCTCTCAGTCTTTTCCTCTCTAACCTTTGGCTCCCAACTTTCCCCCACACGTATTGTAAGGGACAATAGTCTTCTTTCATGTAGGTCTGTCCTTCTTTTCTGTTCCCTTCCCTGGCCTTTTTCAAAGAAAAAGCTAGCCTTCACGTTATCTAGCTCCTTGTCTCCTAATTTCCTGCTAGTTGGTAATCTTGCTGCTTCTACCACAACTCCATTAAAGGCCGTCCTTGAAAATGTCACTAATGCCCACTTAATTGTCTATGTCAGGGGGCTCATTTCTTATCCCACTTGAGCTCTTTGCTTTCCTTAACACCATTTAGCCAGCATCTTCCTAAAGCTCTTAGAACATTTTTTTTTCCAGCTCATACATTATTCTTGTTTCTGGTTCTAGACATCGTTCTGTTTTTATCTCTCTCTGTTTCAGAGCCACTCTATAGTTTTGTCTAGATTGAGAAGTTTAATCAATGTTGCGTTTTAATTTCTGACTTCCTCCGCATTTTTGGGACTATCCTCATTTTGGCTCTGTGGATGAAGGTCACTACCTTTTGGCATTCTTGAGTTCTCTGGATGATGCACACGTGTGCTTTCTCGCACCAGCCTATTAGAGTAACCCTGTCTTATTTCCTTACCTGGTAGTTTATAATTTTCAGTGAACTCATTAAAAGTTCAGTGGTAAACTTGTGTTGCTTTCTCAATGCAAAAAAAATGACATTACAAAGGATTTTACTTGTAAAGTTTTTCTTGTTTCAAAACTTAGAAGAGAAAAATACAAAAAGGGTGGGTAATGGAGGCATATCTTTTAAGGTGAAATCATGTCTCCGTGGATACTTTTACTTGAATTAGCTTTTGCCTAAAAAGCCCATTTTTGTACTTCTCACATTAGAATTTTTTTATTTTTTAGTTGTAATAGCATAAGGCTTCTTAAGCAGAATAATTGTCTTGTTTGATTTGATACTCTTACAAGCTCATTTGTATTTCTTATGAGAAAATAATAATTATTTACATTACAACTGTTAACAATTTTGTAAGATCCACTGGTTTGACTATATCTTACCTTCTGTGACAAGATTGTGGTTATTTTTGAAGGAAAATAATTTGGTCTCCATATTAAAAAATGAGGGCTTGAGACTATTGATAAGAGTCCTTGTCTGACATGCATGAAGCCCTGGGTTCATTCCCAGGACTCCATATACCAGATAGTCAAGAGGTGGAGACAGGACAATCAGAAATACAAGGTCATCATCAGCTACCTAAACAGTGAGTTCAAAGCCAGCCTGGGCTGTGTGAAATCCTGTCGGAAAGAGAAGAAAAGATGATGTAAAGGAAACAGCAATTCTTTTGAAGGTTAACCATGCCGTCTTTCTTTGATCCTAGCTAGGGCAGTGTGCATGCAAGGCAAACGCTCTTTCCCTTAAACTGGTCTTGCTTTAGCTGTTATGGTTTGTGGTGATAGCATTGGAAATCAGACCTTAGAGATGATTTATAGTATGGAAGCAAAATGTTCTTCTTGCCATTTTAAAATATTTTTGAGAACATTAATCATATATAAAATGTTATGTCAGGTTTGTTAGCCTATCTTTACTCATTAGTGCATCAGTAATAAAAATTGATATCATTGGCATTTTTTTCTTTCCCATTTCACATAGCTTCTTATTTTAGATTAGTGGAATAATGAATACTTCCAAGGCCCAGTCTTTTTTCCCTTAAATTTATACAGCTTTCCATTCATTTGGGAAAAGTGCTAAAGTCAGGGCCTGTCTGGCAACAGATGGTGCTTTGAGGTTGGACACCTGGTGTACTTTCTAAAGACTGCATGCATTGCCTCTAGTGTATTAATGTTTAGGGGTTGAAGAGCGAAGTTTCTAAGAATATGAAGAACTATGGCGGAAGAGGTTGAACACTAATACTGACAATGACGGAAGCTTGGTGACGCACACAGTAGGAAATGTTTACATTTAGCTTACTAGCTCGGGTCAGAAATTTAAGACTGAAATCTTCAAAATTAGCAAGGGTGCCACTCCTGGCTAGCAGCATCACACTTCTGAGTCTGCTCTAAAATACAGGTAAAGCATGGTTGCCAATCTCAGAATGGTAGTTCTGATCACCTGGGATTATTTCAGTGTTATTTGAAATAGACACATGGTGGAAAACTATGACTTAGCACATGTGCTTCTCCTTATAGGAAGAAGGCCTGGATATGATGAACAGAGAAACTTCACATGAAAGGTCAGTGGTTAGGAAGGGCAGGGCCTAACCTACTGTGTCTTGTTTGTAAACTCTAATGGCTTTTTTTTCTTTTTTTAGGGACGCTCAAGCAGGAATGCAGATAAGCCAGTCGTGGGATGAAAGTTTGAGCCTGGTAAAGTGTTCCCATGTGTGCTTGTTTTGTAACTTCCCAAAAATTTTTGTATTATTCAACTGTCTCGGTAGATTCTTTCATAGACTAATAGATGGCCTTCCTGCTTCCAGAGTGATTCTTAGTTTTGATCTCTGCTTTACCAGCAAAATGTTTGAATGTGTCCATTTCTGTTCTTCACAATATAGGCATGTTGTTGTAGTAGTACATAGAATTCGTGACATGCTGAATGAAGGTAATATTTTATGTTTACAGAGTGATAGTGACTTTGACAAGCAAGAGAAGTTATATTCTCCAAAGAGAATTGACTTTACTCCAGTTTCTCCGGCACCTTCCCCAACCAGGGAATTTGGAAAGGTAGGGTATTGTCGACCAGATATTAACTGTCTCTTGCACAGCAAGCTGTTTATCCTAAAATATATATACACAATTCAACTCAACTCACCTTCAAAGTCTCCAGAGATTTGAAGAAGCAATGCAAATCTATAGTAGTGGATTGGGAAAATGTCATATGTATGAGGCACTTGCATAGCTATACTGTTTCTGGCATGTTTCAAAAGAACCTTTTAAAAACAACAAAAGAAAAGCATCTTTGGAAAACTGAAGTGCTGTGGCAGTTTCGATAGTGCATGTACTTTCTCTAACAGAGTTTGTCACCATCCTTGGAAATGTTCGTGAGTAGCGGCGGTATGCCACCAAGTCCTGTTCTGAATGCAAGACATTTTTCAAGGTAAGAGAATTTGAGTGTTAGATTTGCGGACTGGAAAGATGACTCAGTGGGTAAAAGCACTTGTTAGCATGAGGATCTGAAGTGAGACCCCAGAACACATGTGTAAAGCTCATCATGGCCATGAACACCTATAACCTCACTGGGAGACTGAGACAGGAGGATTGCTCAGGCTTGCTGGCCACTTAGCCTAGCTCTAGATTTAGTGAGAGACCATGTCTGACAGGAATAAGGTGGAGTGTGATAGACCATCTTGCTCCTGACTCCCAGAGCATTAGCACACAGGCACATGAACTTGGACATGTGTGTGTACATGCATACATCTCACACACAAGAGAGAGACAGAGAGAGAGGGGTGTCTGGAGTATCACTCATTATTTTTTCCTTGAGTTAATTTTACTATGGAATTTTTTAGACATACATCAAAATAGTTAGAACTTCATAATGAACAACCATATGCTCACCACTTACATTGAGGCATTAACATTTTACAAGATTCTGTGTTTGAGATTTAATGCTGATTGATGGATTGATTGTGATACCAAGTCTTGAACCAAGAACCTCGTGAGTACTGGGCAAACTCTATCATGAAGCTACATCCCCAATGCTTAGTGTTGATTTATATTCAGAGAGAATACACACACACACACATACACACACACACATACACACACACTACCATGCTAATACCCCTTTTAAAGATAAAAGACGTTATAGATCAAAATCCAAATACATTTTTTAGTAAGACACATTTCTTTAAGCAATTGTGGGTATTTTGCAGTAGAGAATATTTTTTTAAATGGCTTAAAATGCCCTGTTTTCTCATCTCTCCGTATGTTTGAGTCTAATCGCCCTATATATAAACACTGTGTATTTCTGACTATATGACTGTCGATGTTGCTGATTTGCTAGGTTGTAATGCTGTGGGTCTTTCATCCTATTTGTTTATTTGTCAAAGCAGGAGGAATCAGAGTCCAGTCAAGTGCATCAGACCCAGTGCTCTTGGTCCTCTTAAGAGAAAAGGTATGTGGCAAGTATAGTTGACAGGACTGTGCTACATACTTCAAATCTAGGAGAGCAGACCTTAAATGTTCTTATACCACCCCAGAAGAAAAGCTAAATAGGTATGGTAATTAATGTATTCGTATATGTACTGTTGTACACCTTGCTAAGGACATATATTCATTTTAACAATATTGGGGGAAAAGATTCATCATACTTCTGATATTCAATTTAGCCAAGCTTGAATTAGAAACTAGAATTCTCATCTGAAATGAATTCACAGAAATAATTTTCTTTTTTTTTCTAAAGAAATGTTAAATATTTTCAACATATTCTGTACAGGTTCTATGTTACATAAATTATTTTATGATATATATATTTATAATTCATATCTGAATTATATTCTTATATTCATATTGTTGATGTATATTCCAAAACAATTGCCTTTCAGTGATCTCAGAGATGCATAGCAAATACATCTGTAAACACGAAGCTTGCCTAGAAGTGGGACTCACGATCCCATCAACAAATTATACCTCAGCAGAGTACAAGTTGTCCAGTAGTAAGGTCTGGAAAGTTTTCAGTGTACGTGGGTGCTCTCTCAGTTGCTTATTTTGAACTACAAAGCACTAAAGTTTTCTCAGTCTGCAGTAGACTTAGATGTTTATGTAAACCCTTGATAGCATCTGTTTCTTTAAACATGGCCAAGATATTTGATAATTGGTTTAGTCATTATTCCTGGCAATTTGACTATATAATTAAGAGTGCCAGGTGCCATTTTACTTTATTTTTTATTATTCGTTTTTTGTTTTGTTTTGATACAGTCTTATGTCACCAGGCTGGCAATGAAGTCACTATATATATAGCCAAGACTGGCCATAACTTTTGGTCATTTTGCTTCTGTCTCCCAAGTGGTGTGATTATACAGAGGCGCTGCCACATCCATCTAGTTTTTTTCTTTCATTTTTTTATCAGCATAGAAAATATGTTTTTTATGGCATTTTCTTGTATAGTTTACACCGCCTCATCTCTTTCTCCTCCTATTGCCCTCCCTCAATGCTTTTGTGTTCCTTGTATTTTTAACCTTTTTCCTCTCAAGACCTCTTTTTCTCTTCTTATGAGCCCACATAAAAGCACATATATAAAAATTCATTCTGAGATCTTCATGTTTTATAGACCCACATAGTTATTTATAATTTTTAAGAGATTTTTTAAATTTTATGTGTACGAGGGTTTTGCCTGATTGGTGTGCATCACATGCATACAGTGACTGTGGAGGGCAGGAGAGGGCACTGGATCCTCTAGAATTGGAGTTTGAACAGATGGTTGTAAGCCACCCTGGGATTCTGAGCCCTGAACCCAGGTCCTTTGCTAGTACAACAAATGCTCTTAACCACAGTGCATCTCTCCAGCCCGCATCTATCAAAAACATACATTGAGGGAAAAAATAACAGCCTCTTTAGCAAGTGGTACAGGGAAAACTGGATGTCCACATGCAGAAGGATGAAACTAGATCCCTCTCTTTCATCCTACACAAAAAAGCAATTCAAAATTGATCAAAGACCTTAATATAAAACCTAAAATGCTAGAATTCCTAAAGGAAAACACCTTAAGCTGCGGATATAAGCAGATGTCATTTTAAAGAAGAGTTTTTCCAATTGCCTTAAGAAAAATGCCTTAAGAAAAAAGCCTGGACAGATGTTTCAGTGGTTAAGGGAGAATGCTGCTATATTGTAAAGGACCTGAGTTCTGTTCCCAGCACACACATTAGGTGGCTTTTAGCCACCTGTAACTCCCGGTCCCGAGGGATCTGACACCTCTGGCTTCCAAAGGCTCCTCCATTCATATGGATATACCAACACAAATTCAAACACACACATAATTAAAATGATAAAAATAAATCTTTAAGACTTAAAAAAGAGCAGTTCAGCTAAGTGTGATGGTTCATGACTGTAATCCTAGTATTTGGAAGACTAAGACGGTAGAATTACCAGGGCTTGAGGCTATACTGCATATAATAGCATAGTGAGTTTGAAGCCAGCCTGGAGTATAGACTGAACTGTCTCAAAAAACATTATATATATGGCTGAAGAGATGGCTAAATGGTTGGGACTACATACTGCTCTTGCAGAGGACCTGGGTTCAGTTCCAAGCACCTACATGGTGGCTGCCAATCCTATTTCCAAGGGATCTGATACTTTTCTTCTTTTAGCCTCTGCAGGTACCAGGCACACATGTGGTACACACGTATATATGTAGGCAAAACATTCATACACATAAAAATATGTAAGTCTTTTTTATAACCCTCAAAAATTCAGCAATTCAGATCACCTTCAGGACTACTAAAGTAAACTAGGAAAATGGCTTTGGTGAACCTTTCTAGCCCTACACTCACACACAAATTCAGAAGTATTAAATTTGATCCCATTTAGAATTAAGGATAGCTAGGTATGGTGGCACACAACTGGAAATCACACTTGTGTAGTGGAGACAGGAGACACGGTCAACTCAACTTCATGAGGCTCAGTCTCAAAAATATCAAAGAGGGCTGAAGATGTAGCACTATTGATAGAGTACTTGTGTAACGTAATGTGTACGAAGCCCTGGGTTTGCTCTCTGCTCTAGCCTAACAGTTTGGCGATGCATGCCTGTAATCATAGCACTGAGGTAGAGGCAGGGGCATCAGGAGGTCAGGGGCATTCTCTGCTACTTGGGGAGTTCAAAACTGGAAGTCAGAGGCAGGTGGATCACTATAAGTTTAAAGACAGACTAGTTGCACAGTGACTTCTAGACTACCCAGGCCTACAGAGAGTTGTAGCCACTGGTAGTTTGCCCATACTCTAGTGGATGACCCCAAACCCATGCACATATGAACAACACTAATGGACTTAGTAGGTTATAAAACAAGTCGTAAAGATATGAAATTGGAATGGGGTCATAGGGGGATAGAGGACCCAGGGGGAGTAGGAGAGGCAAATTGGTGATGAATATGATGATATTTAATTATTTACATATATGAAATTATGAAAATATTAAAGATGATGTGCTTTGGAAAGTAGGTTCTGATATAGTGATACTGTTTATATTTAGTAAATCAAGTCCCTTTATTTAATCTTGGAAGGAATCATTTATAACCTTAGGAAAGCTCTTAGGAGTATTAGATAAAAGTACACTTTAAACTAAGGTTATTATTGTTATTAAAGTAAAATCTGTCCAGTAAGTTAATGGAATTAGTGTTTAGTAGCTATTCCAAAATCAACCAGTAGGTGGAGGGATTCTTTGCTAGAGTTTAAAACCCAGCTTTGAAGCTTCACTGAACAAAGCAAATATTCTAACTTTTGTGAGTGTCAGTAACTTACACAGAAGCTCCAGAAGAAAAAGTCATATTATTTAGTTCATATGAACTAAATTCATTTAGTTCAAATGAAGTTTGCATGTGTTCTTATTTTCTCTTTTTCTGTCTTAAGTAGTTCATACAGTTTTCAGTTCAGTTCCATGGTCCTACTGAGGTATAGCTAAACTCCTGCGTGTTTGAGACAGGGTTTCACTCTGTAGTACAGGCCGGTGTGGCATTCTGGGCAGCCCAGTTGCTCTCTACCTCACAAAGGCTGGGATTACGTGCTCACCACTTTTATCTTAAATTGTCTTTTCCATTCTGTTTTCAAGCTCAGATAAAGACCATCAAATCCAAGTAATATGCACAATTGAAATAAAAACAGAGTTTGGGGCAGGAGAAGAAGCAAACAGCCCTTACTAGTTAGTGGTAAAATGTGAAGCGCGATTCCTATTGGTGCCGTGTTTATGATTACAGTTCAGTGAAAATCTGTAGAGTTGAGCAAACCAGTACAGTTCCAAGTTTGTGAACTGGGTTACTGTTACTGCTTTCAGGTGTACTTTCAACTATATCTTTATATTTAGTATAGCATCTAATTCAACCTTCTATTTCTACACTATCAGAAAATACATCTTGTTGCTGTCTCAAGGATGTGTTAAGTTACTGAAAGATATAAAATAAGTACTTTTTGCAAGCCATAAAATAGTCACCGTGAGCTTCAACTGTTTGGGAATACCTACTTTGTCTGATAAAATCAATGTTTCTTTTTATTGAAGAGAGAGAGAGAGGGAGAGAGAGAGAATAACATGCTATACATAATGCATGAAAAATGAAAGCTTTTTTTTGGTCAGTTATAAAAAACATGTCTTTTATATTAAAGTACACGAGAAAGTCATTGTTTTAAGGGGGAGGTGTTTGGAGAGAAGGTCTTATGTAGTGTAAGCTAACCTGGAAGTAGCTATGTAGCCCAGGTTTGAACTCTTGTTCTTCCTGCCTTTGTCTCTGGAACTCTAGACTCCTGGCACATGCGGGAACTTTTATATAATAGCTTCAAGTATTCCGAGCTTTGGCTATGCAAATATCCCCCTCATTTTAGCAGTGGTCCTGTGTTTGTAGAATTGTTTTATGGTAGCTATGTTTCTTGTGTTATAGGAGAGATGGAGACAGAAAGCCAGCCTAAGAGACTCTTCCAAGGCTCTACCAGCATGCTGCCTACAGATGCTTCGCAATTGTCTGATCTCAGTTCATGGTAAAAATGAAATGAAAAAAACTATTAGGGTATAATTCACGTTACAAAAGAAGCACATCGAAAGAATATTGAGATAATATAAAATGTAATTCACACTCACACAGGCAAGTCTCCACAGAGGTGTAGATGGTTTTGAATGACCAGGTCCTCTGAAAGTCCAAGTACTTCTTTGGAAGTATGTGTATCCTTTTGTACCTTTATTTGGTTCCTAGCCTGCTAGGTCAGACTTTCTCAAGGACAGTGTGGTGTCGTGCCATCAGCTGACTGGTGTGAGAAAGCCTCTGGGTTGCTGTGGAGAAAATGCGTATTGATTACCCCTGCTCTGCTTGCATTTCATGTTCCATGCTTTTGACTCCTAAGACATGGCTGCGTTGTCGTAACTATGTGTGTCAGTCAAACGTTTGTTCACTGTGACAAAATCCCTGGCATGAGCAAGGGGGAAAGGATTTATTTCAGCTCATGGTTTCAGAAGCTCCGGTCTGAGGTTCGCAGGCTCTCTTGATTCTGGGCCTGTGGTGATGCCGGTCATCGTGACAATAGGAATATCTGGTAGGGCTACTGCCCCCGGGGAAGCCAGGAAGCAGAAAGGAAAGAAGGGACTAGGGAAAATGTATGACTTTCATGTTCATGCTCCCAGTAGCTTCCTTGCTCCTAAAGTTTCTGCCACTACCCAGGCAAGCAGGCATTCAGCACATGAGCTGGGAGAGGACATTTCATATTCAAAACATTATACTTGTGGTATTTGCTAAGTAACGTGCTCTATTGTGATAAGATCTTTTTAGAAAATTTATAGTTGTCAATCACAGTGCTAATTAAGATTGCAGTTTCTCGTTGCATTTTGAAACATAGTCTTACTGTGTAGTCCAGGCTTACCTCAAGCTCACTGTGTAATCCAGAACTTACACCCCTCCTGCTTTAGCCTCCTGAGTACTGGGAACATGGGCATGTACCATCAAATCCAGCTTAAATGTGCAGTTTTATAGTAACAGTTACTAATTCTTATGGTCCAGGTCACATGATTCTCATTCTAGTTTAGGTCTGAAACATAAGGGTTTTCAGTGCTTGATGAGAGAATTGACTTCTTTTCCTGTTCTTAAAATTGAGCAATTGGATGCCGACAGACATCTGGGAGGAAGGCATAGTAGCAGTTCCTAGGTAATATTTTGAAATCTTTCAGGATATTCCAGTCAACTTGCCAAATACCCATATTTTATATACAGTTGTGTAACACCTTTGAGAACTTTTTGATTCCTCGGTTTTATAGCTGAGAGTCCTTTTTTAAAAACCTCACAAGGGCATTCACTTTAAAAATAGAATGGAACCCTCTAAATGGAAGAAACATAAAAGCCACTCGGTGCTGTAAGGGTGACAATTTCTTTTTCCCAAATTGCATGTGCATCATTTTGTTTAAGCTAACTTGTACTTCTAGCTGAGCAAGTCCTAAGTTATTGTCATTCATGAGGCTTGCTGACTGGTACTGTTGGAATACCTTTTAGAGTTTTCCTATTTGTATCTTCCACTGTCTCTCTGTGGCCTTGGTAGTTCAATTGCTAATTTTAGTACAGTGTGTCCTCCCAGATATGTAGAGATTGCAAAGAGCAATTCCTGGAGCTTGTCAAGGGGACTAGTGGGTGAAACTATATACCTGGTGCACAAAAGCACGTGGCTTTTATGGTAAAGTGTGAGTATAGGCACATGACTATAAATAGATTGCTTGCCCAGTTATTTATCAAGTGATCCAATGAGGAAAACATTCACAAGGAGAATGAGGAGCTGGGTGTGTAGCTCAGTGGTAGAGAACATGTTTAGCTTGTACAAGGCTCTGTGTTCAGCCTTCAGCATGGCAAAAAAAAAATGCATGGTGAGACATATATATTTGTATTTTATGTCTTTTTTTACATTACCACAAAATAGCAAAAGAAGCTCATGCAGATTAGAAAGCAAGGATAGGGAGCAGGTCATGGTAGCACATTCCTAATCCTAGCACAATGAAGGCTGAGACAAATTGCAGTGTTGGAGGCCAGCCTAGGCTGTAGTGCAACAGGTTAGCCTGAAGTATTTAGTAAGGCTGTATCAAGCAAAAGAAAAACAGAAGGAGGTATAGCCCAGTGTCCAAACACTTCTCTAGCATGCTTGCCACCTGGGTTTTATCCATAGCAAGACCAAAATCCAAACGGAAACAAAACAGAACAGGAAAGGAAAAGACACAGTATTTGTTTGTGGTCCCCATTCCTTGCCGGGGCACTCGTCTTTTATCAGCACAGCCTTAGCTGGCGATGGCAGTGCTGTAGTGGGACTTGAGCTGTTGTTACAAACATGGGTGTACCTGTAGGAGCTGGGAGGCTCCTGGAGACATGGACATTAATGCTAAATGAAACTTAAACTGAATGAATACTGAGTTGAATGGGTCTGCCTGAGCTACACAGTGAGACCCCTTCCCCGCAACAAAACAAACCAACAACTGGGACAATGGCTCAGTGGGTTGGAACACTGACTGCAAAGATGAGGACCCAAGTTTGGATCTGCAGCACCTATGTAAACGCCAGGCAAGACCACACACACCTATAACTTCAGTGCCAGGGACTGAGGGGAGAAATAGATGCAACACTGGAGCTTACTGATTAGCTGGCATCGCTAAGAAAGCTGGGAGCCCCAGGTTCAGTGAGAGCTCTTGTCTCAAGAGAGCAGGCCTAGAGAGACCCAGCATCCTCCTCTGGCCTCCTCTGGTCTCTATGTGAGCAATGACAGACATGAATATTCATATGCACACACATGTATGTACTACACACACAGCCTTTCAAAAGATAGTTAATTAACTTTCAAGTAACGTTTTTAGATGAATTGGTGACATCTCAAAGGATTTAAAGCTTAAATTCGTGTTAAGATCTGCAAGACACCATATATACTAAAGATGCTGACACTTAGGTCTACAGGGAAGAAATTTTGTGAGTTACTCTGAATAATGAATCTGCATTCTGCTTTTACAGAAACTTCTGTCTCTTAATGCAGTTCCATTGGTCAACATCATATATCCATATTCTTAGAAATGGGGCCAGAGATAGGAATCATCTGTGTCCTGGTTTCTGTTGCTAAAGATGGCAGACTACTTAATAACAAAAGCAAGGAAACTTCTTTTGCTGTCAGTTAGAGAATGGCTCAAAGATCTGATAACTAGCAGATATGAGCCCATCTTTTTAAACTTTTCTTTATTTCCTATCCCATCCCACAAAGAGAAGGAAAAAATACATTTCATAGTCTTTAAAGTTTATGTGCTAGTTAGTAATCTTTAAAATCTGACATCTTTGAAGTATAAATTAAATTAGGACATTGAATGTGAACCCATTTAGGGTTTGTGTCCATTTGGGCATACTGTTGATTTCCTTTCTTCCCTAAAAAATTCCTGAAATCCCTGTCAACAGAATGTGGGGAACATTGCCACTACAAAGCTGGAATTACATCATTTTACATCTAGTATTTGTGAACATCAAGAGTTTGAGCATACTTCAGAAGTGAGCCCTATTTGGCACTTCAGTTGTTTTTTGTTTTTGTTTTTCATATTAAGAGCTCCCCTTCTGTTCCTCATCCAGCTGGGAATAAGAGTGTATGTGTCTACAGCACTTCAAAGCAAGCAAAAGTATTTTCAGGGACCCTAGCCCTGTGGTGAAGATTAAGTGCTACCCTGTTTTGCCTGTAAAAGGGAAAAATTCTCAAGTTTTCTTGCCCAGTGCATCATTGTTTGATATGATGCTTAATTTTAATATTTGGAGTTAGATTTATCATTTGAGTCTTCTCATTATATAGTCTAGACTGGCCTAAAATTCAGTATGTATCCCAGCCTAGTCTTGAACTTCAGATCCCCCTGTCTCGTGAGTTCTGGGTCTGCACTCTAGCTATCATTATTTTTAATGTTTTTGATTTGCTTTTTGAGACGAAATTCTACTCTGTATCCAAAGCGAGCCTTAAACTCACTATGTAGCCAACGATGACCTTGAGCTCCTGATGCTCCTACTTCTGCCTCGGAAATGTTGGACGCTCCTGTGTGTCACCATGCCTAGATGATTTTTTCTACAATTTTTTATTTGTTTATTTGTGTGAGGCCATACACACAGGGAGATCAGAGGACAACTTTCAGGAGTTAGGTCTGTTCTTTGAACTCAAGTCATCAGGCTTGGCAGCAAGTGCCCTTACCCACTGAGCCATATTGCCAGTACTCCTAGCTTTTTAAAAATATATATGTATATAATAGTATGAATCAGTTTACTTTCAATTCAGATGGTCCTGTGTCTAGTCTGAATTTTTTTTACTTTCCTATGATTGTCTGGCTTTTGGCCACTAGTAGAAGTAAGACTCGTTATCATTGGCACTCTCATTAGATATTATATGAGAAAATAAGAAACTCAAATTGGACTGTACTCTGTTGCTTTTAGAAGCGCTGGTGTAAGATGAGATGGTGACCCACAAGAGTTACTTTCACACAGTGATCTCTGTGGGTTGCACAGTTACACAAGTCCTGTTCTACATGGATCTAATGATTGGCCGATATGACCTGTGGCTTCTGCTTCCATGACCATGTGACCAGATTAACTAGAACAGAAACCAGGTCTTAGTTCAGTGGCAATGAACTAAGTTAAGCTTTACTAAGTTGTGAAGCTAAATTGTGGTGGAGACAAAATGTAGCTGTGCCATTTTTCCAATAGTGAGAAAAATTAGAGACTTTTATGTGTAGTATAGTATAGTGTAGTGTAGTATAGTAAAGAAGATATTTTGAAATGTTCAATTTTTTCTAATTGGTAATGTCTCTGTCATCTTTTTCTCTTAAGTAATCAACAAATTAGAAAAACATTGTACTACACAGTCTTATTTTGTATTTTGGAATAAATACCAGTGTCACCTAAGCAAACAGGTCTTGTTACAGATGAACTCTTCTAATCCTGAGCTCACTGTCATTCTGGTGCTTGCAATAAAGAATTCTTTATTTATCTTCAGATTATCTGCATGGTGGCCAAATGTTAATCTAAGCCTCTTTCTTCATGCCAAACGGCATAGAGCATGCCCTTGTGCTGCCCAGCCAATATGTGCTTTAGGAAAGTCAATTCATTTTAATATTAGTCTAGGCAAAATGCTACAGAGGAAAATTCACATATGTTCCAAAGGCAAATAGAAAGGTCCTTTTGATTTTCCAATGTCTTGGATTATCTGTGTAACTTTTTTTCAGTTGTTGAATAATTCATATTTTTGGACCATTTTGCCATGTGGTTGAACAAATATCAGAGCCAACTAAGTTTTCCAGACTTCTTCCTTAAAAGTGGTATTATTAATGATGCATTTGACAGCGGTGTACATAGTGTAGGAGCAATGTGGAATATACTGTTTCCATTTTTTATTTTTACTTCCAAAGCCTATTTGTAATCTGTCTCCACCTAAAAGCAACCTTCAGGCAATAGAAAGATGACAGAGGGGACTGTGGTGTAGCTCCAGTGGTAACGTGTTGCCCAGTGGTAATGTGTGAGGCCCTGGGTCCCATCCCTAAATGACATTTTAAACAATAGGCCTAAAAAGGCAGAAGAGAAAAAGTTGCCCTTCGTGGGAATGGTATAGGCCTGAGATTTACAAATAAACTAAACACTTCTTTATAATGGAAATATATCATCTTGGAAACTTACAAGAATAATATTAAAGACAGTGTTTCGATTGCTTATTTTAGAACAAAACAGGGTTTTCCAAAGACGCTAGTGACAGACTAGAACCCATATTTCCTTGAGTCATAATCCCTTCTCTAATTACGTTTTTCTTCCCTTTCAAGAAATAAAAAATATCTGTGTAAACTTGCACTGCTGGACTATTCCAGCTTGGCTCTCACTGTGTTCTTTGACTCTCTACTGTCTCCGCACTTGTCTGCTTTTAATTCCCAGAAGGGTCCTTGCTTCTTCCTACACCTTCCCAAATTAATGTCTAGTCATCCTTCCCATCAAAACCCAAACCTCACCTCTGAGAATCCTTTCACACTTCCTCCAGGTTAGATCAGGTTGCCCATGTGTCAGACTCTCACAGCCCCCCTTCCTTCTCTCTGTTACTCACATCGCCGAGTGTAATTATTTTTTATGAGCCTGATCATTTCAGTCCCTGTCTCCTCCACTATCCTGTATATTCAGTGAGGCTCAGGACCTTGTCTGTCCTTCAAGGAGCTACATACTTTCTACACTTGGCAGGCACTTGGTAAATATTAGAATAAGTGAATGAGTAAGTTCAAGGCAAATAGAGAGCGTAGATCCATGCCCCCTGGGAACTGAAGCAAGAAAGGTGGCATGATGTTCTCGGCTCCATGTAAAGTACGAAGAAGCCAGGCTCAGGCGGGCCAAATTCAGTTCTGGGAACACTGAGCATCTGGGCTGGGTGGGAAGCATCTTCCTGTGCTGGCTTATGGAGACGTTTGGTGTCCGAATCAGTTTCAGTGGCAGGGTGAAAACAGGCCAGTTGTTTGGATTAAAGAGACGTGACGGGGACCATGAGGAGAGAGAGTTTTAGAAACTTAACTGAAGGATGGAAGGAGTCTTTTACACATAGCAGGGAGACCTTTGGGTCTGAGAGGAACCAGTATAAAGAATTCATAAAATGAGAAGAATAGGAAAGACGTAATTAGAGGAGGAAATCATTTTTAAAATATTTGCATTGAAGCCTCTTGGGAGTGGGCAAACCCAAGCAGTCAGTTTTAGGACAGTTGGAAGACTTTCCTCAAGAGTAGAAGTAGGATGTCTGCAGACACACTTAAGCTAGTTTGTGAATAGGTACCTTAGTAAACCTTAGTTTTCCTTCCTCTAAGGCTCTGGAAAAGTAAGAAGATAAATATAACAGCAGTATTTTAGGCAGGAGATCAGGAATCCCCCTTCACAATAACCATGGCATGTCAAGAGGAACACTTACCATATGCTACATAGTCAGGTGCCTCCAGGGGGATGATCAGATTATATAGACCATCGCGAGTCTTCCTCCGGCTTTCCGTGGTTTTATAAATTTCACAGGTCCCTCAACATAGAACATTATGCATTTCATCGCTGTGGCCTTTATGCTTCTTATTATTTACCAATGCTGTACTGATGTGTGTGTCCTTGAAGTCATATCATTGCATGTTATGTTGACCCTGATACATGCATTCGCTTACAATTCTTTTTGCTTTGTCCTCAGTTCAGATATTTTGGATGGCAGTAGTATCAGCAGTGGCTTGTCCTCAGACTCACTGGCTACAGGCAGCGCTCCCGCAGAGTCTCCAGTAGCATGCTCCAATTCATGCTCTTCGTTCATCTTGATGGATGATCTCTCACCCAAGTGACTTAACCATTTCTGATTCAGTGTTTTAACTATTTCCCACATAAAACATTCAGTGAGGAATGCAGAGAACTTTGATCCGCAGTGGGGATTAAAGTTCGGCAGATTGCAGCCATTCCGATGCGCCCACTTCTGGGCATCTCTGTCTTCAAAAGTTCAATTTGGCAAGCCTAGTCACCCTACTAACATCTGTTTTGGCTGATCTCATTTTGCGTTTGATGACTAAATCGCAATACAGTTTTGATTGCTCGGAGAATTTCTTCTCAGTGCCTCAAAGAGCACCTACTTTCAAGCATTTAAGGGGGCACTGATGTGTATCTTCCGTGATTGTCCTTTCCCTAGCAGTAACATAACAGAGGTGATCAGAAATTCTCTTGCTTGAGAGATTTATAAAAATTACTGTTGACTACATTCTTTCCCATCTCTTTATTTCATAGCGATATTTAAATTGCTTTGGATTACATCAAATTTTCATTTCTCTGCATCAGCTTTAAGTACATTCTTTTGTTTTCCTTTTCTGTCTGAGCTGCTGATTTGCCATTTCTCACAGAGGGGAGGACACCCATAGTCGCGTCCATCAACTCCCCTCATTGCTTTGCTGTTGGGTGTGTGCAGTGAAGACTGGTCTTAGAGTGGAGACTGACATGGGCTTAAGGGGGCCTGCAGCAGTCACCTCAGCTTCTTAGGACTTGGCCACCACAGTTGCTGTGTGAATCCCTGAGGAATCTATAAAATATTGTTGATATTTCTAGGTGGTGTTATCAAGGAGAAGAAATTCCTGCCTTGACCAGATGTGTGGAGCATCTCCAAATGAACGAGTAGTTATTTACACAAACCACTGTCCAAACGTAAGCGTCCAGGAAGCTGTCAGTGTCTCGGGTAGTATGGCGAGGCCTTGGGTGCCATGCTGTAGGGACGTGTATCATAAGGTCTTGTGGCAAGTGGAAGCTTTCTCTGTGTCAGTGCTACCTTCCGTTTGTCTTGGCCGTTTCCTTTTCGTCACTGCGTGTGTTTTGTCACGTGACTGGTGGGTTCTTTGGTTACCGTGTTGTGCTAGAGTCAGAGCCCAGGTCTTGTTCTTGTTTCCTATAGTGAGCAGCTTAATATCTGTAAGGAAGCTTTGAGGTACTGAAAGGGCCAATGCTCCCGTGCCCTCTGCTTCCACAAGCTTTTTGAGCTCTAAGCAGTATATATGCAGTGTGACGTGACATATGCTCTGTCATTTTTACAAGAGGAAACTCCAACTAAGATATTTAAGAAATCCAAGTGTGAGCTATTGTGACGTTATTTAATATTTATTACCCTACGTACAGTATCCGTGCTGTTAGATTTCTTTCCATGTTCAACATGGTGGGTGACAGTGTTTGGTATCCACATTTACCTGCTAGAATTGTGGTATTCTATTTCTAAGTGAGTGGAAAAAGCAAACAGAAAATGATTACACTTAAGTCCTTTGAAATCTAAAATCCTTAGAGGTGGTTTGAAGGAATTCCCAGACCAGAAATTAGTGTGCTTGATGCAAAACCTCTCTTCTGATGGTTAGAGAACATCACTCAGCTTGCAGCGGTCCATTAGAGAATCAGATCTGTTCTTCAGTTTACATTCTAATCACCGTCATAACGGCTGTTAACAGCTTTCCTTCCCATGTTGCTTTAGCCCGTGAAAAGCTCATAATCCTTCAGACCTAACATCAATGTGCTGTTCTAAGAATCGCCCCTTGTGTGCCATTGTGAAGAAACGTTTCTTGGATGGCACTTGGTATATCCATTCCGTTAATGAACCATATTCCAAGGCTTTTGCCTTCATAATGATAAGAGATGGCTTTGTCTTTCAGGACATTTGTCATGTTCCCTCTTCTATCTTACTTCCTTAAAGGGGAACTTTTGAGTTCAAATTTAGGGTACAAATTTAGGACTGTTAAGAAATAACCTTATGTTAAAAATTCAGTGGTGAGGTAAAGCTGGAGCAGAGAACTGGAATTGTCCCAGTGGTTTGATGAGATCAAAGAGGCAGGGGCTTCACTTTCCTTTTTTAAGCCAACTCTTTTATTAATGAATTTAATTCAATGTTTTCAATTTTCTCTGTCAATTTCATACATGTATGTACTTCATTCTTATTGCTCTCCCTCCCCACCCTCTCATCTCACTCCCGCCCGTCAATCCCCGCGTCTCTCTACAAATTCCTTTGCCACATTTTTGTCTTTTCCTTTGTAAACTAATCTTTTGTTATTGTTGTCCTCTGTGTTTAAACGAACCAGAAAGCTAAGTTTGTGCAGGGATTGTTTTGAAATACTAGACAGGCAATTCGCAGAGAAACTTTGTTGACAGTACCCCTTTATTTTTATATAAAGTCTAATATTTGCAGTGTAGTTATTGTTATAAAGTAAAATTCTTTCTTCCTATTCTCATATTATATCATATATTTTAAGCTTCTATTTGAAAACTAGTACAAGAAATGAAACCATAATAAAATCCTATAGATACTGGTTTTGCTTGACTGACTTATAAATCACTGTTTTATGATACCTGCTTTTGGAATAATAGAAAGTTTTGTGAAATGTTTACCCAGTGTATATCTTAAGAATGTGAATTTAATAAAGCATAATACATGTATAAAAAGACAGTAGTTTGCAAGTCTGCCTCTCTTATTCCTGTTGATAATTATTTTCCGTCGTCATACCCCAGGAGCTTTTTCTGTTTCCAGGAGTAGGTCAGGTTCTGAGGAAAGGGCTGTTCTGCAGAGGAGAACTAATGGATAGCTATGTTCAAGTTCACGCTGGCTGGCCCAGCAGAGAAGCAATCTGTCCACATGATCTGTCAGCTCTTCAGGGGTATTTTGTTGTGTTTAACTGTTTAGATGCCTTTTACCATAGTCACAGATTTCTTGTTTGCTTTCAGTTTATCTTTTTTTAAAACCTATTTATAAACGTCTATAAAATTAAGACTTTAGTTCATGACTCACATTATAAACACTTTTTTTTACTTTCATTATTTTTTTAAAAAATGGACTACTTACTTTTAAAAGACTTTACATTTTGAAATTGTTTTTTAAGTCCAGAGAAACTGTAAGAACACCCAGAGATATTCATCTCAGTTCCCGGTTTTTAACATTTTAACATTGAACCACACTTGTTTTACCACTCTTTCTAAATGATGCCTCCTCAACCTTTGCGTGTGCGTGTGTGCACGTGTGTGTGTGTGTGTGTGTGTGTGTGTAATTTCTGAGCCATGCAGGAATAAGTTCCTGTGTTTCTTAAATAAAAAAAAAAGATATCTTTACATGGATGTGTGTATGTACACCAAATGTGTGTGGGTGCCTGCAGAGGCCAGAGAAAAACATTGAATCCCCTGGAACTGGAGTTATAAGCTGGCAACAAAACGTGGGTCCTTTAGAAGAACAGTAAGTACTCTTACTGCTCAGTCATCTCTCCTGCCCTTGCTATGTCCTTTTGCCCTATGCTGGTTTGGAGTTTTGTTTTTAACTCTTGGTTACAAGGTATCCCAGATTCATAGTTGCCTTGTCCTAGGGGATCAGCCATTTCTCCAAGGAGCTCTGATTCAGTTAGAGAATGATGGTAAAATCTAAGTAAGGGCACCGGGTATCACGGTTGCCACCAGGACATAATTGTTCCGAGGCCTTAGGACACAGAGAATGCATATGTACGCCACATAAGCAGACATGTCTATCTGTCTAATCGAAATCATGCATTCTGTCATGCACACTTGAAATAGCAGCATTCAAGAGACTAAGGCAGGAGTATTTTGAGTTCCAGGCCAGTCTAGGCTATTTAGACCTTGTCTCAATAAAAGAAAAACCGTAAGTTCATACTAGTACCCCTGATTTCAGTTCACCATCAGGAGTCATTCCAGGGCCCTCACTAAACATTTGGAACTCTATTTCCTGGCAGTTAGACCCCTGATTCTTTTATCCCCCCAAATGGTTTACTCCTTTCTGCTATATGTAGCCCGTTTCCAACCTTGCCAGCCACCACTTGGACTTCTTCAGGAAGAACGCTCTCCTAGGACTAACCCTTCGTGGCTCCTTACATTGCTGTCCCTACAGAAGGAAGAAAAAAAAAGGGGGTCTGAAACAACACAAAGCAAAAACTCATTTGAAATTCTGGTAATTAACTCATATACCTACAAGTTTCTTTTTTTTAAATTTATTAAAGATTTCCGTCTTTTCCCCACCGCCGCCTCCCCTTTCCCTCCCCCTCTCCCAATCAAGTCCCCCTCCCTCGTCAGCCCAAAGAGCAATCAGGGTTCTCTGCCCTGTGGGAAGTCCAAGGACCACCCTCCTCCATCCAGGTCTAGTAAGGTGAGCATCCAAACTGCCTAGGCTCTCACAAAGCCAATAGGTGCAGTAGGATCAAAAACCCATTGCCATTGTTCTTGAGGTCTCAGTAGTCCTCATGGTCCGCTATGTTCAGCGAGACTGGTTTTTAACCCAGGCTTTTTCAGACCCAGGCCAGCTGGCCTTGGTGAGTCCCAATAGAACATCCCCATTGTCTCAGTGTGTGGGTGCACCCCTCGCGGTCCTGAGTTCCTTGCTCGTGCTCGCTCTCCTTCTGCTCCTGATTCGGACCTTGAGATTTCTGTCCGGTGCTCCAATGTGGGTCTCTGTCTCCTTTCATCACCTGATGAAGGTTAATATTCAGGAGGATGACTATATGTTTTTCTTTGGATTCTCCTTCTTATTTAGCTTCTCTAAGAACCCGAATTATAGGCTCAATGTCCTTTATTTATGGCTAGAAACCAAATATGAGTGAGTACATCCCATGTTCCTCTTTTTGGGTCTGGCTTACCTCACTCAGGATAGTGTTTTCTATTTCCATCCATTTGCCTGCAAACTTCAAGAAGTCCTTGTTTTTTACTGCTGAGTAGTACTCTAATATGTATATATTCCATACTTTCTTCATCCATTCTTCAATTGAAGGGCATCTAGGTTGTTTCCAGGTTCTGGCTATTACAAACAATGCTGCTATGAACATAGTAGAGCATATATTTCTGTTGTATGATAAGGCCTCTCTTGGGTATATTCCCAAGAGTGGTATTGCTGGGTCCAGGGGTAGGTTGATGCCGAATTTTCTGAGAGACTGCCACACTGCTTTCCAGAGTGGTAGCACAAGGTTGCATTCCCACCAGCAATGGATGAGTGTACCCCTTTCTCCACAACCTCTCCAGCAAAGGCTATCATTGGTGTTTTTGATTTTAGCCATTCTGACAGGTGTAAGATGGTATCTTAAAGTTGTCTTGATTTGCATTTCCCTGATCGCTAAGGAAGTTGAGCATGCCCTTAGGTGTCTTTTGGCCATTTGAACTTCTTCTGTTGAGAGATCTCTGTTCAGCTCAGTGCCCCATTTTATAATTGGGTTGATTAGCCTTTTACAGTCTAGTTTCTTGAGTTCTTTATATATTTTGGAGATCAGACCTTTGTCAGTTGCAGGGTTGGTGAAGATTTTCTCCCAGTCAGTGGGTTGCCTTTCTGTCTTAGCGACAGTGTCCTTTGCTTTACAGAAGCTTCTCAGTCTCAGGAGGTCCCATTTATTCAATGTGGCCCTTACTGTCTGTGCTGCTGAGTTTATACGTAGGAAGTGATCTCCTGAGCCCACTTGTTGTAGAGTACTTCCCACTTTCTCTTCTATCAGGTTCAGTGTGTTCAGACTGATATTGAGGTCTTTAATCCACTTGGACTTGAGTTTCCTACAAGTTTCTTTTATGTCTGATTGTTTACAACTCAATTTTTTTTTCCTGTGGTTTGTTAGTTTCTTTTGAGACAGATTTCTTTCTGGCCATGGATCCCAGGCTGGCTTAGAATAGATATCCTCCTTTCTCAGCCTCCCAAGTGCTGGGATTACAGGTTTGTGCCACCAGGCCTAAAGTAGATCTTATCTTTAAAAGGGGGGGTAATTAGGTGAGTTGACCCATAAAATGCAAACACCATGGTTCCGGAAGGCATCTCAGAAGGTGGGCAGAAGGCTGGAGCTGAATCTTCCATCTCCTGCTCCCCCAATTGATGTATCCCAGTGGTTTGAGGCTGAATCAGGTAGATGGAGCTAGACACAGGCTGAACAACGCTCCATTACAAAGATGTAATAATTCTATAATGCTTAAGGAGGCTGGAGAGGGACTGGCTTTGTGTGTTTAGGATCTGGGAGTGTAGCTTAAGATGTAGGTGGAAGCTGTGTGTGCAGACCTCAGCAGGGAAGGTCATAAGGAGAAGGGGGGGGGGCGGGAGGGATCCTGCCAATCATCAACATTTAGGCGTCTGGTTAAAGAAAAGAGAAGGTGGCAGGGAGGTAGGAGAAAAATCTGCAGCCGACTGCTTCTGTGAAGCAGAGGAGGGAGTGACTCACAAGGTCAATTAACAAGTGGCCTGATAACTTCCCACTGTATCTGATCCTTTGGAAGTCCCTAAGACATTTTGGCCGCTGTGCTTTTGGTCGCAGTTTAAAGAGATGCCCCCGGGACATGGACCCTGTGTGGCTAGTTGGTCCGATGTCTTCTAATCCCATCCTTCTCACCTTTCTCGATCTGTGATTGATTCCAATTTGTTCCCCCTTCTTATCCTGTGTCCTAAGCAGTCAATGCTGTAGCTGAAAAAGAATAGTCACTCAATAAAATTGTGCTGGCTGACACTCCCACACTCCAACCTATAGAGGGAGCTGAAGGAATGGCACTCACACTGATAGGCGGGGCTAAAGGAAAATCACAGGGGAATGGTAACCTATAGGAGAAGCTGACACAGAATCTCCAGGAAAGTATTTCCCAGACATTATAAACCCTAGGAGGAGCATTGGTGGCCCGCCTTCCAGACATCTCTGAGGAGGACTTGCACGAGGAGTCTTTGTCAAGGAGTTCCATCTTAGGTAATATTTATTAATAGTCTCTTTCTCTCTCTGGTACGTGATACTGATTTTCCATTTACGTGAATGATACGGTTTTCTATTGGAATAAATGTAGAAAATAAGATTTCTAAAGACCTGTGTTTTAAAAATTAACAGCAAAGAAAAAGCTGATCTAGAGAAACGTGTTAGGGACGCAATGGTTCTAAGCAATATTCAGATATGGTCCAAATCATAGGGATAAATAGACATAAAAACTTTGATACAGGAACCCAATGGGTCATGCTGGCATGTAGAAATGTGAGGAGCTGTTTAACCTGTGTGGAATGCTCTTTTGGAGGGTATTTTTTGGATTTCCTTTGGGGGATTCTGCTCTTTCCTCTGTAAAGTGTGGTAAGAAAGGACTGGTTGCCTCACCTTTAACTTCTTGGAAAACAACCCCATCTTGTCTTCAAGGACAAGAGGTAACTTGCAGGAGGCTTAGGGGATAGGGGCCTAAAAGCCCTTCAGGGCTTTGCTTGCTTATCTCTCTGATTAAAGGAGAGCTAAGGTCAGAATGCATTCTGCAGAGAAAGAAAATTCTGGTCAAGTTCCTGAGGCCTGGTGCTTTGAGCCCCCAAATGTTCAGGCTAACTCCTCTGATGACTACACTGAAATCTAAGTGGGGTGAATCTGTCTTCTGGGCTCCTCTCCCTTTGGGGCCTGGGGAGTTCTGGAAAGAGAGGGGACTGTGTTTGCAGGTGAAGGGTCAAGAAGTGTAGGATTTCTGCCGTGTATGGTGACATGTACTTGTAATCCTAGCACGTGGAAAGCAGAGGCAGGAGGATTTATTCAGTTGTGATCATTCCTAGAGAAAGAAGACCTAGAAGTGGTGTTCCTTGAGAGTTCAAGAATATTCTGTTAGCCTGGTGTGGTGGCACACACCTTTAGCCCCGGGGAGGCAGAGGTAGGTGGATATTTGTGAGTCCAGGGCTAGTCTAGTTTACAGAGTGAGTTCCTCAGCAGTCAGGGCTGCACAGGGAGACCCTTGTCTCAAAACAAAAATGTGTTTTATGTTGAGCAAGGTGGTAGACTGTGTTCCCTTTTCACATTTTTAATTAATTCTGAATTGATAGTCGTCTAGATTTTTCATTCTTTTTACATTTATTTATTTCCTATTTCTCATGTGGATGCACGTGGTTGAGAATGCCACAGTATGTCTGTGGAGGTCAAAGGACAACCTGAGGCAGTCAGTTCTCTCCTTACACCACGTGGACTTGGGGATTGTCTCAGCTCATCAGGCGCGGTGACAAATGTCCTTACCCACTGAGCCATCTCACTTACCCCGCTAAATTTTTTTTTATAATGTATTAGTGTATATAACTAAAGGACCTTATATCTTTGTCTTTGTTTCTTTCTGTATTTCTGTAAGAAACGTTTGGGGGAGCATGGATTTTCACTGTGGCTCAGAGGCTGAACCTCAGCTTCTTATTCTCCTGCCTCAGCCTGCCAAGTAGCTGAGACTACAGTTGTACACTGACCTGTCTGGGAGAGATTCTTAGGAGTCCTAAATTGCTAGGTCAAAAAGCGGGCGGGCGGGCCGGCGGGCATTAGCCCCCATTTTCCCTTTGGTAAGGTGACACAAGCTCGGGGCATATGTAAAAATTCCTGGGCTTGGCTGCACGCGACTTGCACAAGAAACCAGTAAATTTCCAGCCCCCACTTCTAGCCGAAGCACTATTGACCACTGATGGCTTCTGGGGGAGGGAGACTCAGTTTTCTTTAAGGATGTGGCCCCTGCTAGGTCGACTGCACTCCAGTGGACACACGGCACTCAGAGATGTATGGGCAGCACAAACTGGACCTAGTGGGTGATTAAAAAAAGGGGGGGGGGGAAAGAGGGTGCTATGTTGATGTGCATAGTGTGGAAAGGTAGATTTGAAAGGAGTTTAAGGGGAGGATTGGAAGTGGATATTATCAAAATACATTGTTTGCATGTATGAAATTCTCAAAGAATTCATAAAACACATTTAAATTTTAAAATTAAAATCAAACTGGCCAAAGGGTATAATATATCTTTCCTCAGAAGAAACCAATGGCAACAGCGTCTACAGATTCTCCGAGGGGATAGCTGGTGGATTGCATATGTATTTCAATATTTTATAGGCACTGCTTAAATCATGCCTCCAACCTACAAAGATCATACCAGTTTATGAGCTCCTATTTTCCCCAGAAATTATTCAAAGGTTCTAGAAATACCTGATTTAAAAGAATAGATATCATTCATTCATTGGATATAAATTCAGATGCTTCAAAATTCTAAATGAATTCCCTGCCACCTCCCACATCCACCTTTTCCCCCAGAAGCAATCATTTTTCCGTTTCCATGCATGCTTATAGAGAAAGTTTGCATGGACCAAAAACTATATCCACATATTCTTTTTCTCCCCCAAAATTTTGCACAATGGGTTGCATATTTATCTTTGCATGGTGGGGGGCATTGTTTTCGAAAAAGAATCTCACCCCGTAGCCCCATCTGGCCTGCTCTGCAGCTCAGGCTGGCCAGTAAAAGATCCTGTTGTCTCTCGAGCAAGTACTAACCAGGCCCAACCCTGCTTGGCTTCTGGCAGGGGTGGGGGTGGGGAAGGACTCAGTTATCTTTAAGGGGCTGGCCACTGGGAGTTTGACCATGCTCCAGTGAGTATATAGGCATCACAAATTGGAACTGGTATATTTTTTTCTTCTTAGTCTTTTGAGGGGAGCCAACACAGGGGTGGTAGACCTGGGAGGACTGAGAAGTGAATATGATCGAGGTGCATTATGTGAAATTCCCAAATAATCGATATAAATATTATGTTAAAAAAAGAAGTAAAAAATAAAAAGTCTCTAAAGTGGTCTAGTGGAAGATTGGATTTTAAAAATGATACACAATAAAATATTATTTATTCAAAAAAATTCCTGTTGTCTCAGCCTCCCAAAGACTGGGCTAGGCCATCATGACAGCTAGCTTACATTGCCCCCTTCCCCCTCAAAATAACAATTGTTTATTTTCCTTATTACTCTGTGTGGAAGCTGGATGGTTCTTTTGTTCAGGGGCCCACACAACCGATCTTAACTTATCAGTTAAGTCAGTTGGAGAACTGTTGATCTGTCCTGGCTCCAACTGGTATTATCAGGCCCTCCCTCCAGGTCTGTTAGCCTCCAGACGGCTAGTCTAAGCTATTTCTCATTGTGATGCCACCAGGCAATCTGAGACCTCCTGGCTTCTCCTTTTATGACACTTACCTTTTTTTTTTTTTTGCTCTTTTCTTTTTCTTCTTTAATTGTGCGTGTGTGATTTAGATAGGACCTTATGTAGCCCAAATTATCCTCCAACCAAGGATCTTGAACTCCTGATCTGTGCTACCTGACTGACTCCTCCTACTCTGATTTATTTTTCTTTGTTTTTGTTTTCTTTTTTTTTTTTTTTGAAAATATGATTTTGCTTTGTAGCCCAGACTGGTGCTTGACACTTTTTTTTAAAATACAGAATCTTACTATGTAATCCTAGCTGGTTTAAATCTCACTATATAGACCATTCTGGCCTTGAACATGTTTTGTGGTGATCCTTCTGCCTCACCTTCCCAAGTACCTGGGATTCCAGGTGTCATTTTTGTTTATTTGCTTGTTTTTCTTCTCCCTTATTGTTTTGAGGCCTCCAAATGCATGTAGCCAGGGGGAGATTCGAACTCTTTACTTGGAATGATACAATTTGTTTCATGTCTTTTTCCATACTGGCTGAGCAGATATGTTAGGACAGTGACCAAGACTTCTTTGCATCATGTTAATACTCAATTAGCATTTGCTGGATGAATAAATGATAAAACTGCTCGGTTCTCATACTCACCAGAAACAGCCCACCACCTACTTTAAAAAAGAAAAAGGAATGAGCAACAGGGAGGCAAGGAGTAGAATCTAAACTCATATTTTCTCTAGTCTCTTTCCACTTTCAATTCTTGCTCCCTTTCCATGCCAGTATCTCCCTCCTATCCTTTCTCCCAAATTTATGTTTTCATTTGTTAAGTAAAACCTTCAGCAGTGTCTGTGTGCATAAACGATGCACCCTCATCAAAAGTCAGAGAAATTGGAACTTCTCTGACACTTGCATATAAAGTGTGTTGAAACACCCCGCTTCCTTATCTTTCTGTAATGATGTCCTCATGGAGCAAAACTCGAACCCTGAGAAATAACCAATGCTAAAATCATTCCAACATAGGCTTCATCTTCCTGCTGCAACCGTTTCCCACCATCTCACTGCGAACACACAGGGTCTTTACTTTTGCTAACTAACTTGCAACTCTAACCGCTATTACTTCATTTCTTTAAGAAAATGTATTCTGGGCGCCAGAAATAAATATATCAATAGACATTTGAAATGGAACGCGTTGCCAGATTGGCAACGGCACATTTATGAGTGCCTGTTGGTGGAATTTATTAATGAGCCCTTAAGCTAGCAATTATCCACGTGGTGTGTGTGTTTTCATTTCCTTTCTTCCCTATCCCTCCTTTTTTGTAAAAATCATTTTTTTGATACAGGGTCTCACTTTGTCACCCCGATTGGCTTGGACTCACTATGTAGATCAGGCTGGCCTCAAACTCACAGAGAACTGCCCATCTGTGCCGCTTGAGTGCTACCATTAAAGGCATGAATACCATTCCCGACCTTAAAGGGCTTTTTTTTTTTTTATTTGTTTTGCTCTAGTGAGATAAGGTCGTTTTTTATAGACCAGGATAGCCTTGTGCCCATGATCCTCCTACCTCTATCTCCAGGCTACTGGTATTACGGTTGTACACAACCATACCCGATCATCATTGTTTTTTGTTTTGTTTTGTTTTTCTCCCACTAGAAATCCTTGATGCATTTTATATTGTTTTCAATGTGTAGAATAAGGCCTTCTTTACATGTTGATTTTTGCCTTGAAGTTGAATGAGTCACTTGATTTCACAAGCCTAGAATAACAGACTTTCCCTAAGATGGTCGTTGTAAAAGGACCTCTTGGTAACAGATCCCATTGTCACTGATACGGCAATTATAAACTGACCCGATAAACATTGCTTTGTCATTTTGCCCAGTCGAAAGGCATTTTAGAAAGAAAATCACATGCGTTAGACAGACAGAGCAGCTTGATCCTGCGAAAATGTGTTTTCTTCCTATTTTTATAGGTGGTTTAGAGTTTTGATAGACTATATAAATAAACATGCTGATTAGCAGAGATGTATTACAGTAAAATGGTGTGTGTGTGTGTGTGTGTGTGTGTGTTTAAATTCTTTGATGGATGGGAGTTTAAGTTAGGATCACTCCAGATTTAAGTTTAAATTTTGGGGAATAATCTTTCCATAAGGTAACAAGAATGTACTGTCTGCCGCTTGGAGACTATGTGAGATGCGGGGGGAGAATTGTCTAAAGTGGAAATAAAAAGTCTCTGTAATTGCACCAGGTGGAGACAGCTGTGCCGTGGAATTTTCTACACAATCAAGCACATATTCTATATGCTGCGCTAATTTGTTCTATGAAAGCGCTTAAACATTGAGGATGTTTTTGAAAAGAACTCAGTGCCGTCCAGGATATTTATTAAAGTTTTATGGGTTAGCACCCTACTGTGATGAGCTGAACGGGGGGGGGGGGGGGGGGGGGGGGGGGGGGGGCGGGGGTGCTAAGCGAGGATTCAGAGTCTAGAATCCAGTCCTAGAAGCCCTGTCTCAATTACCTGCAGATGTCAGTGTGGGCCTGAGTGTGATTCAACAGCGTGTTCCAGGATGTGGTCAGATAGCTTGAAGCCCAGTTGTGAACCAGTTGCTTATTAAACAAACACCAGTTCCTTGTGGATGAGAAATATGAGCTGTGAGAGCCTTTATGCACATGAAATCAATCAACCTCTCTCTCTCTCTCTCTCTCTCTCTCTCTCTCTCTCTCTCTCTCTCTCAAAATTTAAACAGGCATGGAAACTCTACTTAAACAGTTTGCAGATTATGCCCCCTTGTTCCCACTCCTGATGGTCCGACCAGCCTTTCTTTGATTAGTTGTAGTGCTAGACAAGCGGAGTTAATGTCTTTGGGTTTATTAAATTTGACTTCAAACCAGATGGCCAGCCTGAGGTTGCATTATGAGCCGGGTTGGGCTATTTTCTTGCTGTTAAAATGTGTTTAAGCACAAAGCTAAAAACACGATTGCCACTGTGAAAGCAAATCCATGTTGCCACTGCTCGTGGCCCATCCTTTCTCCTCTGCGGGAGTCTCCTTCTCATCCGTCCCTGGGACATGCGCGGTCAGAGCATTTATTTAGCTAGGAAACTCTCAGATACACTTGTGTTGCCTTATAATGTCAAAACACCTTTCATTCCCAGGCCATGACCCAACTCTATCTGCCATCTGCTTCATAGCTCACAAGCTTCCTCTCAACTATGATTATGTATTTATATATGACATGTGTGTGTGCATATGTATGTGTCTGTGTATGTGTGTGTGTGTATATACATAAGTTGCTGGTAGCTTATGTTTTCCTAGCAACACAATCTGTTTGGCAGAAGACTGAGAGAAGGAAGTCTTTCTGAAACAGTAAGTTTCTTTTGAAAAGAATCAATTTATGGGTTTTCCTTTTCTACTTTTATTTTACCTCATTTTGATTTATAATTTATTCAGTTAGTTTTGACACAGTGTCTCACTGTGTAGCACAGAACCAAACTCCCATGTAGTCCATAATGGTCGCCTTGCCTATAGCCTCCTAAATGCTGGGGTTACAGATGTGAACAACAAAGCCTGGTTCTTCTCTTTTCTCTTTTGCTATCTTTTATATTTGTAAAAGACATTTCTTTATCTGCTGAGTTTCTTCCAGTATAAAAAAAGCTTTGTTACTGGCCCAAACAATCTGCCTTTTATATAATTTTCATCTAAATTGTCCAGTCAAGGTTCACTTGGGGAGTTATTTTTATTACTTTGATTATTTTGTACATAACTGAACGCTCTCTTAAATCTGTTTGTCTTTTATAAGCAAACTATACAAATCACTGTGAAAAACTACCCTGACCTGCGGCTGGAAAAGGGCACAGAGTATCAGGACGTCCCACATCTGTCCAGTGTAAATTTCTCCTGTGTTTTTTTCCTGGTCTTCTTGGTGTGACTTATGGGTTTGAAATATTGAATTTATACTTTGAGAACATTTGTCAGAGCCCGCTGGTCTTTCAAATCAAGGCTCTTATTCCACCTTGGCAGCGTTTCTCTTATTTTCGCCAAGGCGAACGAATTACGTGTTCCCAAGTACCCACGTTCTTAGCTTTCTGATCAGCCCAGCTGCATGTGTGCTGAAAGTGGTGGGGAGGCAAAGGTAGAAAACGGTGTCTGCTTTCCCTCTCGGTTAGCTCAGGACATCTCGTGTTGTTGAAGGTTGCCGTGGACTTTCTGCAGGCATCTTGGGACGGAAACAAATGCTGTCCTGTCAGCTTCTTTCACATAACACCCACATCTAATTTGCTTCGGGCTTATGGCATGGTATTGCCCTGGTGAAAGTGACTGGTGTTTCGTTATCATCTACAGCAATTGTGGGGGTCTCTAGGAAGAAGCAACACAGAGGCTGTTTACCCACTCCCCGTCCCCTCAAACAAAGGGAGAGACAATGAAAGGGGGAACGAATTTCCGTGCCGTCCTGGGAGCCTAGTGTCAAGAAAGGAGTGCGGTAGAGCAGCATAGCTCTGTTCCTTTGACCGGGGATGCCGTGTGCCTTTCAGTGCACACCATAGCCTCAGCACTCCACACAGCTTCCACAGAAAGGACAGAGTCCTTCTCAGAGTTAACTGTCCCCCGTGGTGGCGCAACGGGCAGAGTTAGCTGGATGTGAGAGACAGGCTTCTGTGTCTCACTGGCGCCATTCATGGATAATATAAACATTTATTCTTGGCGCTTTTTCTGTAACGTCAGTCGTATAGGTGAGAATTAGTCACTTAAATGGTAAGATTGAGACTCAGTTTTGTTTGTTTGTTTTTAAAGATTTATTCAATTTTTTTATTCTCCAAAATGACTTTTTGAATTTTTATGTATATAACTATTTGCCTGTGTCTATGTTTGTATATCATGCCTGGGGCCTGCAGGGGTCTAAAGAAGACATAAGATCCCTGAGGGGGAAAAAATCTTAGGTTTTTTTTTTCCTTTATGGCTGCTTACCATTTCATTGCATGTATGGGTCATGTTTTTGTTAGCCTTTCACGCATATCTAGTCTGCTTTCATATCGTGCCGAAAATAATCACAAAACTGACTGTTCCCATTGCTTTCATTTCAGTTGCCTTCCATTTGAATAGGCATGTAGAGTCACTGGCTACCATAGAGGATAGTGTAAAGCTAGAGCAAAAAGATAGAGACGGGAGCCAAGTGTGGATAGGGAGAGATTCTAGAGCAGATTGGAGGTAGTGATATCCAGGAAAAAAATCATCTGGGAACAAGATGGCTCAGTGGACAAAATGCTTGCTGTGCAAGACCTGACTTTACTCCCTGGAACTAAGGACAGAACCAAGCCCATTAAATTTTCCTCTGACCTCCACATGCATATCATGGTGCATGCATTTCCCCCCCCCCACATAAACAATACATTTTTCAAAAACAAATTAAATCTTTACCTATGCCATGCGCTCTCACACTTCTCACGGCTAAGGGTATGGGGGAGGGGGTGTGACCTGACCACAGTTTCAAATTTTCATCAATCTAATTGTCAAGTTGTGAGGAAGAGGCTTGGAGGTGGGCTTAAGGAGGAAAATTAGAATCTGCCCAATATAATATGTGTAAAGAACAACAGGCGTGTGATGGAAAGAAAAGCGAAGGCGGCAGCGTGAACTGGAGGTCTAAATGTCCTAACGTGGCTCAAATTACCATGAAGTCAAATGGGTATCATTCCAGAGCAAGTTTCTCACGGCCTGAGAAAGAAGCTTAAAGAATCTGGAGGAGGGTTGGTCTATAGCTTAGCCTTAGAAAGCTATGCTCAAGTGTATCCCAAGAGCTGTGTATCATAAATTAAACATTTCCTAGCGAATTCTATTTTTTCCCGGTAAATCTAAGCCTTGGTAGTACACGCTATTTTTAAAAGAATCTCACCAGACAGGTTGGGCCCCTCCTGCCTTGGTGGTGTTTGGGTAAGGCGACCTGACAGATTCCATTGCTTGCTCACCTCTTAATCGCACCGCTTTAGGGCTGCTCCCCCACTCATCTCCGGTGATTGGATTAGGGCTGGCAGGGACTTCCTTATAGACATAAAGAGTATAGTATTATAGTATAAGGTAGTGTAAATCCATTTCTGTTTGACAGCACCCTTCCTAGATGGTCTTGGGGTGGGAGACAGGGTCAAGAGAAGCTTTTGACAATATGAAAACTTTTTGTGGAGAAGATAAGTGGAAGGAATGAGCAAATAGAAACCAACCAGACAGGATTTTTCTGTTATGTTTCAAAGAATTATGAACTAAAGGGGGGTACTTTTTCAAGCCTAGGTATCAAACAGCAATTTAAAAACCTGGATTTTTTTTTAAAAAAAATAGAAATGTCTCATTAGTCTTTTTCCTGCTTTTCTTCTTCTTCTTCTTCTTCTTCTTCTTCTTCTTCTTCTTCTTCTTCTTCTTCTTCTTCTTCTTCTTCTTCTTCTTCTTCCTCTTCTTGTTCTTCTTCTTCTTCTTCTTCCTCTTCTTGTTCTTCTTCTTGTTGTTCTTCTTCTTGTTCTTCTTCTTGTTCTTCTTGTTCTTGTTCTTGTTCTTGTTCTTGTTGCTCTTGTTGTTGTTGTTGTTGTTGTTGTTGTTGTTCTTCTTCTTCTTCTTCTTCTTCTTCTTCTTCTTCTTCTTCTTCTTCTTCTTCTTCTTCTTCTTCTTTTTAATGTCACATACATGCTAAGCAACTGCTCTGGCCTGGCTATATCTCCAGCTCCTCTTTTACCTACAGTCTTGAGAGTCTCACTAAATTGGCCAAGCTGTTCCTGAATTCACTCTGTGTTGTCTAGATGGGCCTTGACTTTGCATCCTCCCGCCTCTCCCTCCTGAGTATCTGGGATTACATGTCTATGCCACTAAGCCTAGCTCAGTTTCGTATTTTTAAATACAGAACAAAAGTATGCCCTTTAATTAGGCTTTCCTGTTAGGCTTTGCAGCTCATTTTCTTTGCATCCACATACTCTTGGAAGTGGCTAATTTGCATAAAAAAACCCATGATGAGTAAGCCTTATTAGAACATCCCCACCGATGTAAGGCTGAAGCTAAGCACACATCTCATTTATTACAGTCTGGTCGCCAGAAAAGAGCATCGTGGCCTCTCCATTCTTTATCATTCTAGCCAAGGCTTTAAGGGAAATAAAACAGATATTGGCTCTTCAATTTGCCCATATCAGACCTAAGTGATTTCCTTTCTTGCCAGTCGTTTTATCCCTAAAGAAAAGTAGTCCAGAGAAGCAGGATGACTCCATTGGTAAAAGTGCTTGACACGCAAGCTTGACAACTTAACCCGAGTTCAAACACCAGATCCTACAGTGGAAGGAACGGAACTCAGTCTTCAGAACCTAATCCCTGCATGTGTTGTGTGCACATGCATTCCTGCACGTACACACACACACACACACACACACACACTGTGCTGGTTTGAATGGCAATGGCCCTCAAAGGCTCATGTATTTGAATGCTTTGTCCCCAGTTAGTGGAACTGTTTAGGAAAGATTATGAGGTGTGGCCTTGGAGGAGGTGTGTCACTAAGGGTGGTCTTTGAAGTTTCAAACGCCCACACCATTCCTAATTAGCATTCTCTCTGCCTGTGCTTGTGACTACTTCTCCATGCCTGCCTGTGTGCCGTCATGCTCCCCACCATGGTGCTTGTGAAACTGTAAGCCCAATAAACCTTTCTCTACAAGTTCCGTCGGTCATGGTGTGTCTTCGCAGCAATAGAAAAGTAACTCTCTCGCACACACATCAGCATGTGTTCATGTGCACACCCAAAATAATAAAATGAATAAGAGAATTTTGAAAGGAGAAGACATGCAACCTGTTCTAAAACATCAAGATTCCTCCATTTAACTCCTGACAATAAAAGTAGCTACTGGAGTTGCTAAAGCAGATTGAAGAGAAAATTTCTAAAAGTAAAACCCAGCATGTTTCTAAGATACAAAGAAAAAGTCATCTGAGAAGAAAAGCTGTTTCAGTTGTTCAGAACCACTCAACGTTCTTTGATATATCTTTGTAGTCTCTTTCCTATGAATTTTTTTAAGTAGACCAATGTGAAGCAAGTTTACAAAAGAAAAAAGAACTTTGAGTATCATATTCCTTTTATGAGGGAAAAATGTCATGTTTGCTTGTTATATTTACTTAGTCTTAAACCAACTTTATATTTAGAAGTTTACTTTTTAAGATACTAAGTAGCTTGAAGCAAGGCCAGAAAACAGGATTATATTGTGCTACGTTGATAAAAGCAGGAAGAGAAACAAATGACATGTTTAGTGATAATACCTGCCATTGGTAATAACCTTCTTCAAGTAGGTGATAGATATTCTTTGAAGTCCATTTACTCTTCTGGGAATAAATTTAAAGACCATGAAGTTCTGTATTGCATTGAACAACAATTTTTGTTTTAATGTATCAATAGACTTTTAATATTTTCATTTAATTGGCCCTCAATGTGTATAAGAGTTCATTCTAAAGTGTAGCTTTGGGGATCATTATGGCTTGACATATGCTTTGTTTGTTTGTTTTTTTTTCTATCAACAAAAACACATCCCTTAAACATAAATTCTCTTTCAATCAAGCAAATTTTTTTTTTGCTTTTCTCAAGACAGGGTTTCCTTGTGTAATGGCCCTAGCTGTCCTGGAACCAGCTCTTGTAGACCAGGTTGACCTCAAAGATCCACCTGCCTCTGCCTCCTGAGTGTTGGGACTAAAGGCTGTAGAAATAAGGAGCGGCAGGGCTGCGTCCCCAGCACCCCGACCGCCTGGCTAGCTTATGCCCGAAATAACAACACACAAACTGTATTCATTTAAACACTGCTTGGCCCATTTCTATCTAGCCTCTTCTAGGCTAATTCTCATATATTAATTTAGCCCATTTCTAATCATCTGTGTAAGCACCCCAAGGTGCACTTACCGGGAAGATTCTAGCCTAAGTCCATCCTAGGTCAGAGCTTCATCCCGTATGCCCAGGAGAGCGAAGCAGGGCCTCTGCTCCAGAGAGCAGAGCTGTCAAATCTGAGCTCACTTCCTCTTCCTCCCAGCATCCTGTTCTGTTTACTCCTCCCACCTATGTTTTAACCTATCAGGGCCAAGGAGTTTCTTTATTGCTTAACCAATGAAATCAACAGATTGATACATGACACTCCCACATCAAAAGGCATGTGCCACCACCGCCTGGCTCAATTAAGCAACTTTTAAGGAAACTGCTCAAAGAAGTTCTACTGGATACCTGCAATGCTTGTCTTTACATATACTAAAGTGTCAGCTGACTTCCCATGTTTCTTAACTATAAGGTTGGGTATGGTGGAGCACACCTGTAATCCTGGCACTTGAGAGAGAGAGGCAGGTAGGTCATGAGTTCAGTGCTAGCCTGGATGATGAGGAGAGTTCAAATACAGCTTGAACAAAGTGAGACCCCCATCTCAAAAAACAGTAGCAATAGGTATCATGTATTTTGTTAGTTGTTTAATAAGAAGTAATATCCACATAAAATTTTCTATAAATATAAATCTTGAAAACAAAAGAAAAGAAAAAAAGAAAAGACAGAAAGAGAGAGAAGAAAAACAGCTTAGGCTAAACATGGTGGCATACATCTGTAATCCCAGCACCCACATCAGGGGGCTCATAATTTAAGTTCCTATAACTTCAGCTCCCAGGGATCTGACCTCCTGACCTTCTGACCTCCACGGGCACTGCACTCATGTGCACATCACACATAAGCACACACATACAAAGAAAAGTAAAAGAAATCTTTAAAGAGAGAAAGGGGATAGAGAGATGGCTCAGTGACTGAACCCTGGCTGCTCTGCCAGAGGATCCATATTCAGTTCCCAGCACCCACAGTGTGGCTCACAGCATCTGCAACTTCACTCCCTGGGATCCAACGCTCCTCTGGTCCCAACAAGCACTGAATGGACATGGTATGCAGACACAAATGCAGTCAAAACACCCATACACAAAACAAAAATAAACAAACATTTTTAAAAAAAGAAAATTCTTCTTTTTAAAAATGTTATTTATTTGTCCTTTCCTTTTCCTCCCCCCAATTTCTCCTGTATCACCCTCCTTGCTGGCTTTCAAATTTACAGGCTCTTTTTCATTACTTGATATTATATATGTATATGTATATGCATATATATTTCTAAATATATAAATACAACCTCCTCAGTCTGTATTTTTAGGATTTATTTATGTGTCTTAAATGTCATCCTCCCCCCACCTCCGCCACCATGCAGTGCTCAATGAGGCCAGAAGAGGGCATTGAATCCTGGAATTACAAATGGTTGTGAACTACCTGGAAGGTTCTAGAATTGTACGTGGGTCCTCTGGAAGAGCAGCATGGACTAGAGACTGTAGAGACTGTGTTGGCTAATTTCTTCTCTTTCTGCCTTCCCTCTCTCCTTCCTTTCCCCCTCTATTCCTTTCTGCCTTTATGAGCCATTGTCTCTGCATGCACAGGCTGGCCTCTGCCTCCCCAGTGCCTGTCACAACTCTGCTGCTACCCTGTCACTCTGTTAGATGGTTCCACTGTTCTTTCCCACGCTGTGGAGTCGATGGTTTTATGGTAGAAAATGGGAAAGTTGCTTTTAAAGAGTTAAGTGGCCTCGCGAAAACATTCATGCCATTATTGTTATTATAAATGTCCCCAGTAGGTTTCTAGAAGCTAGTGTTTTCCCTACATCTGCTAATGGGCCCACCCATAGGAAATTTCCTGACTTTCAGGCCAGGGCTCTCTTTTGACCCCATAATGTCTCTTTTGAAAATGAATAAGCTGAGTGAGCAGCCGAGATTTTCTTAAGGAGGCCTTACTATTTCCCCACCCAACAGACATTTATTTTCTCTTCGCTGGCAGAGTGCAAACTTCACTACAGGCCACCAAACAAAACAGCGTCTTCTTTTCAAACCATTAAGCTCAGTGACCAGGCAGCTCGAAATATAGCAGGGTGTTTCCCAGGGAGGTCCGATCAACATTCTCCCCACCCCTGTACACATTCATCTTTCCTTCCCAGCAGAGAGCAAGCTGTCATAGAAACCACTGGGTCCGCGCTATTTTGGCTTCTTGGACAGCTCAGCTCTAGCCACAGCAAGCCAGTAACTGAACTTTTGGGTACAGAGTAGCCATAGGTTAATGAGTGGTTTCATTTAACTCTAGATGGTCAGTGGTGTTCCGTCCCAAGTCAGGGTAATGCTTAGAAATAAGCTTAATGTGTTCTACATCAACTACAGACAAAGCCCTGTGCTTCTGTGGCATAGTCCGTTCCATACCATTCCTTTTGATTTAGCATACACAGTCTGAGGTTGTTCAGAGTCACTTCAGAGTATATAGTACAGATCGGTTTGCTCCAACCCTGGTCGTTCTTTCAACGCTGAGCAAAATGTTCTGTACACAATATTCACATGATTTAAAAAACAAATTCCGAGTCATGTTGAAAATACAATTTTTGAAGTATTTGCAGTCCAAGAGCAATTGTACTGTTACTATCCAAAAAGCCTGGAAGGCTTCTTTGTTTCACCCCTTCGCCTCAAATCACATAGATTGGTTTAGCAGCCCACCGTGTCTCCCTAACGAGGATGTATGCAGACCTCTTGGCAGTATGGATGCTGGGGCCCATGAGTGGAGTTTGGGCATTGGTCAGCTTTGCCAATGACTGTGATAAATTATCTGTAATATATGGTATGTGATATGGTCAGTGGAGCCAAGCAAGTCACTCTGAGAGTGAATTATTGGCGTTCTGGACAGAAAAGGTATTGGGTCAAATCCAAAAACAGCACTGAATTTTCCTACTCTGTAAGCAGCAAGAAAAATGAGGGCCAAAGTGACCACAATCCTATCTAACTTCTCTATCTCCATTTACTAATATGTTTTTAAAGTCGTTGATGTGAACTCCAGAAAGGCAGTGAAAATGGAGCCAACACAGAGAATTGTAAAGGGTGTCTTCCTGTCTCTTGGGATGGCTGGGCAGTTAGGCAGACAGGCCAGGGGAGGAAGGGTAAGTCAGCCTGCCCAGGGAGACAAGGCAGAGGTAAGACAAGGAACTGAAACTACTCCATAGGCGGTGTGGGAGTTTAGAAAATTAAAAACAGCTCCAGGAAGATGCGAGTGAGGAGCGCTGCTCCCTAAGGTCCACGGACCTTTCTTTGGTCGCACACCCTCTAAAACCATGGGTCACACTGAGTTCTGCAGCCCCTTGCCTGTGACTGAGTTTTTGCAGCTTTGCCTGTGTCTACATACATTGTCCTCAGCCTTGTCTCGGATGAATCTTTCCTTCTCAAAGCTGATTCAGTTCCAAGTTCGCAGAAAGAGCAGAGGAATGGAGAAGGGAGCCGATTATAGCCACCCCCCTTCTTTCCTCTGAAACTAAAGCTGGTGTTTTTTAGCCCAGCACCTTCAAACAAAGGGAGAACGAGTTAGTTTCCTTCTGGGAAAGGAAGGAACCCAGCTCCCTATGGCTTAGGTCGTGCTTGCTACTGAGGCATTAATCAGGGTCCTGACATAGCTGGAAAGGGCTGGTTTCCTATTCATGTATAGAATCATAAAGGGGCACAGCATTCAAACAAAAGGCCAAGGAAACCTCTCCCAAAGATCCTATCAACTCAAGTTATGGACCAAGCGGTCTGGCCAGAAGGGAAAGCCCATTTTAGAAAAGGAGCCTGTTTTTCCAGGCAGTGGCATTCCTGTTACTCCGGATATGACTATAGTTCCAAAGAGGTCACTGGGGTAGACCTTAACTTCAGCTGGCTCTCAGGGAGAGGCCAATTGCTTGCAGCAAGGGCTATTTTTTGTCATCTCTAGCATTAAGGAGCTCAGCTATACTAAGCTTAAGATGGTGGCCATTGTGGTCTGATTGCTCACCATCCACTTAAGCTCTCCATCATTGTTTAGCAAAATACAGTTTTAGCTATTGCTTCGAGCTCCAGCAGATGGAGTCTAATTGGCCCGAGTCAATCTTAATAATTTTTATGCCCCTGGGATGTTTCAGATATACCTGGCTTTAGTACATAGCAATAAAAGCTAAAGGAACATTTGTGTGGGTTTCTAAGGAAATGTTTTTGCATCTCACATACACACCCACTCACACAAAATTTTTAAGAAAAAAAAAAAGAGGGGGAATGAGCATTGGCTGTACAGATCTGTAATCCCAGCTCTAAGGAGACTGAGGCAGGAGGTTCAAGAGTTCCAGGCCAGTCTGGGTTACATACTGAGAGTCTAGCTTTCAAAAATATCAAGAGGACAGAGGTGGGAGAAATGGCTCAGTGGTTAAAAGTACTTGTTGCTCTTCTAGAGGACCCAGGTTCAGTTCCCAGCATCCACATGGCTGCACATAGCTGTCTGTAACTCCAGTTCCAAGGTACCTGACACCCTCTTCTAATCTCCACGAGCACCAGACCTGCACACACTGCACATACATAAATGTAGCCCAAATACTCATATGCATAAAAATAAACTAAAGAAATCTAAAAGGAAAGGGGTACACTTATCCATTGCTGGTGGGAATGCAAACTTGTACAACCACTCTGGAAAGCAGTGTGGCGGTTTCTCAGAAAATTTGGGATCAACCTACCCATGGACCCAGCAATACCACTCTTGGGAATATACCCAAGAGAGGCCTTATCATGCAACAAAAATATATGCTCTACTATGTTCATAGCAGCATTGTTTGTAATAGCCAGAACCTGGAAACAACCTAGATGCCC
>NW_026068075.1:378170-408357 GCF_014885135.2 Alexandromys fortis
AAAAAAAAAAAAAAAAAAAAGAAATCTAAAAGGGCATCAAACATTAAGGTTCTAAATACTATATAAAATGTAAACTATTTAGAACAGTCTTACTTAGTATACAACAGTAAACTTGGGGGACAGCCGCTTTACGGTGGGCCTCGTGTTAAGCTCCCCACATATATTAGATAATAATCCGAGCCACAACCCAATGAGGTAGATAGAATGATGATTATTATCATTCCTGTTTTAGAGCAGTCGTGACTGAGGCTTGTTAACATTACTTCCAAAGACCGACAGCGATGGTCTTGTTTCTGAGAACCTCGTTATCTGCCGTACGTGTGTCTTCAAGACCTGTTCTCACTGGTTTCAGTATTTTCTGCTGAGGAATTGCCTGTTCATGCCTGAACCATGCATCTTAGAAATAGATAATGTTTGCCTTCATTATTTATTTTTATTTTTAAAATGATTTAAATTGTTATTACTATTAGTGTGTGTGTGTGTGTGTTTTCATATGTCTGTGCACTCATTTCCCTCTATCACGTGGGTCCTGAGAATTGAACTCAGGTCTTTAGGCTTGACCGCAAGTGCCTTTGCCCACTGAGCCATCTTACCAGCCCTGTGTTTTTCCGCTCTCATTGTTTTCTGTCGGACTCTTTGCGCTCCCCACCTGGTGAGCTCCTTGCAGGTATCGACTGTGCGTTTTGCTTCCTACACTCTCTGCACAGCACCGAACAGAACGTTGAGCACACAGTCCGCATTCAGTGCATGCTGATAGAATTGAATTATGAACCATTGTCTCATGTTCCGACTTTTCCTCAAGGGCTTTTAGTTAGAACATTTGGCTGGAATGCCACACAGACAAAACTGAATTAGGGGAAAATGCACAGTCCATGTTGTTGGAGTCGAGGTCTCAGGCTGAACACTTCACATTACCTAATGCTCCGACTTCTTGTCAAGCTGGCTACTTTATTATCTGCTCTCACGAGCACTGCTTTTCTTCGCCTACCTTCTGCGGAGGCGTTTTCTTCACGTGCACTCTTAGCCCCCCCCCCCCTCTCTCTCTCTCTCTCTCTCTCTCTCTCTCTCTCTCTCTCTCTCTCTCTCTCTCTCTCTCTCTCTCTCTCTCATCCTCCAGCACGGCTTTTTGTCTTGCTGAAGAAGTCGCTGTTGTGGCCATCCAAGAGTGACTTAATTCGGAACATGCGGCGTTTCACGTCTGTCTTCACTTTCCTTCATTTTTTTTCTGGTGTCCTTTTTTTTTTTAAATATTAACAGCTGGGTGTAGATGACAACAGCTCAGAGGTGACAACAGAAATAGGAGGCCCAGCCCTTTCTGTCTTTGTTGCTTATACTCAAAGAGGGGGAAAAGACAGGACATTCATACAGAACAAAACACACACATTTGGGGAGTCCAGCGTAGGAGGGAACTCAGAGGACTCATCAATTTGAACCTAATTTAGCCTCTCACGGAAGTCAGCACCTAACTCATTGCCAAAAGTTGTCTTACTCGTAGTTTGTCATTGTTCTTAGTTTTTAAATGTTCTTTTAATCTTATTTTTTAGGTACCTATTTGTTTGACTTTCTAGGGCAAGGTTTCACTCCGGAGCCTTGGTTGGCTTCAAGCTGACAGTGGTATTTCTGCCTTTGCCTCCAGAGTGTTGGGGTTACCCGTACAGCACCATACCTGGCTTGTGACGACTCTGGGCTTTCAAAGCCCTCTCAGAGTTGAAAAAGAAAGCCAAAACTCTATTCTTTCATTTTTCTTCAATGTCCCAATCAGTGTGATCACACTCTTGCTTTCTCGGCGCCAGAGCAGGCAGTGAGGGAGGGCGAAAGCTTGCGTGGAGGCAAGAGTAGGCCCATCTTCAGTGATGCTCTCCCCTTGAACTTACAGATTTGATCATTGCACTTAGGCAGCAATGCCTCCCCCCTCCCCCGCCCCCGCCAAACAGACGTGCGTGAGAGCTGCCTGAGCGAGAGTGGGAAAACACCCTTCCCCAAAGCCCCTTATTGAAGCTTCCAGCCTGGCCCTCTCTGCACCTGTGACTGTTTGAAATCTGCACCCTGCCAGCTTTGTTCGTCAGTAATCCCTGCTGAGGGAATTTGGGCCTGCTCTGCACAGCCACTTCCATCTGCACTTGGCTTTCGCCTTGAGTCCACAGTTCTGGCAAGTGCTAGCTTCTTCAAAGCCAGGGAGAGGAGAGTGCGCATTCGAAATCATCTGCCCGGGGTTGCGGGGGGGGGGGGGGGAGTGGAAAATGGGAAACATGCTCAGTTTGGAGGCATTTCATTCTTTGGAAAAATATGAAACCTCCACTGGTTTATTGTTTGTCGGCTGCCAAGTGTGTTCTCCTCCCACCCCCCACAAGACAGAGGAAACTGTCTCTGAATCTCAATTTTTTTCTGAGACAGGGTTTCTATGTGTAGCCCTGGCTATCCTGGAACTCACTCTGTAGACCAGGCTGGCCTTGAACTCACAGAGATTCGCCTGCCTCCCGAGTGCTGAGATTAAGGTCATGAGCCACCAGGACCAACTTCTGAATCTCATTCTTAACCATACACCAATGATATGGAAAGTTTCTGCTCCAACCCACACCAAAGTTATCAGATAAGATGGAGTTAGGCAGGGTTCGGAAACAATTGTCGGTCATCACAATGGGGTCACGACTGCCCTGTTGCAGCAAACATAAGGTACTGGCCACTCTGAAAGTGTCTGCTCACAACTCAAAACTTTCAGACACTTGCCTCTTCACTATTCTGCCGCCTACATCAGCCGAGAGAAAAATCCGTGTGATTTGGATGTTTGCACATTGCCTCTGGCATTGTGGTTTTATTGTGCCGGAGTGGGAGGAAAGACTGGTAAGGGGCATACTTTTGTGTGAAAGGGCTGGCTTCAGATGGAACCTAGGGCCTCATACCTGCTAAGCAAACACTCCACTGCTGAGCCGTGTTCCTGGCCCAAGGTTTGTGTGTGTGTGTATGTGTGTGTGCACGCGCATGTTCATGTGTGTATGTGCACGCGTGCATGTGTGTGTGTGTTTCTTTTATTTTTTATTTGATAACCAGGAGTTTCTGGGGCTAAGGCTGTAGCTCAGTTAGTAGATGATCTGCCTAGCACAGACAAAGCTGGGTTGAATTATCAGCGTCACATAAACTGGGCATGGCAGCGCATGCTTATATAACCCAACAAACTGGAGGGAGATGCAGAAGGACCAAGAATCTAAGGCTTAGAGACGGCTACATAGTGAATGAGTTCGAGACCTCCACACCCCTGCCTATACGAAACCCTGTCCAGAAATTTTAAAAAAAAGCACAACAGGATGCCTCCTATTGTATAGAGCAAAGTTTAAACACAAACAACAAAACCTCATATAATTCAAAGGAAAGGGGGAAAAAAAAACTCATAAAGCCAGCCTCTGTTTATTCAAAGTGTTGAGTACTTGGAAAATAGATTACAGAATCATCGACTTTTAAAATGGATTTTCACTGAAGTATAGAATACATAGAAAAAGGAATGCGACTCATTAGTGGACAACTTGAACTTTTCTTTGCTTTAGATGAAGTGTCCTTATGCTGTCCAGACTTGCTTCCGTCTCCTGGCTCAAGATATCCCCCTGTCCAGCCTCCCAAGTAGCTGGCACTGAAGGCACTCAGCACTGTGCGCCACTCTTGAGCTTGTTTGGAAACGAGCTGCTCACCTTTGGAAGGACTGTCCACAAATGTAAAACTCCATTTGGTGTATTCCTTTTTAAAATGGGCATACAAAATAACAGGTTTCATTATGGCATTTTCATGCATAATCATGGTAATTTACCTTCATTCGTGCCCCTACTGCCCGAGCCCTCCTCACTCGACGGTCCCAATCTTCCCCTCCACCGGTCCCCACCTGCTTTCATATCACAAGCATATGTCTACATAGAAAAGTCTAGATGCTATCCACAAGAGGAAACATGACATTCTATCTGTCTCCCATTCTGCTTACCAGCCCCCCACATTTCTTCCTCCTCTTCTAGTAGTCTCTTTTCTCCCTTCAAATCACATTTATGTTTATATTAAAATCCAGATTTTACATATTACAGAGCATGCAACATTTGTCTTTTTTTAGTCTGGCTTATTTTGCTTAACATGACTTGCCTAACATGCTGGATTTTAAAAATAAATGTAGCCACGTAACCAGAACAAGACACAGGATTAACTGCGTTAACTAATTAGTCCCTGCGTTAACTAATGAGCTGTGACTTTGGCAAAGCGACTTTCATTTGGTGTCTGGAAACAACAAAAATTAAGCTGGGTATGCAGTGCACACCTAGAATTCCAGCTCTTGAGGGGCAAAGGTCGGAAGGGTATCAAGGGTTTAAAGGTCACTGAGCTATCTAGAGTTTGAAGCTAGTCTGAAATATGTGGCCCCTTTACAAAACAAACAAACAAAAAAAAACCAACAAAACTGAGAGGAGTGTAGACGATGCAGTGGTGGGAAGAGCTTCCTCACAAGCCCAAGGAGTTTCGAGCCTTGGAACACACAGTACAAAGGGAGAACTGGCTCTGTTTTGTTGTTTTGTTTTGTTTTGTTTTGTTTTTTGGTTTCTGTTTGTTTGTTTTTTGAGACAGGGTTTCTCTATGTAGCCCTGGCAGTTTGGGAACTCACTCTGTAGACCAGGCTGGCCTCGAACTCAAAGATCCACCTGCCTCTGCCTTCCCAGTGGTGGGATAAAGGCGTGCACCACCACCACCCTGCAAGAACTGACTCTTGAAAGTTGTTCTCTGACCTCCACATGCGTGTCATTGCGTGCACGCACACACACACAAAGAGAGAGGGAAAGAGAAAGTAAAAGGAAGGAAAGAAGGAAGAGAAGAAAAATGAGAGAAAGAAAGAAAGAAAGAAAGAAAGAAAGAAAGAAAGAAAGAAAGAAAGAAAGAGTACTTATTTCATCACAGCTCTAGAGGCCAGAAATCTGAAATCAACTTTACAGCAAGACTTACTTTGCTTTCTCCTGGGACTTTAGAGAAATCTCCTTCCACAGCTCTCACGGTTCTCAGTATGCTTTGACTTGTGGCTACGTCAGTCTAAAACTCCCTGCCTCTGTCTTCTCCCTCTGTTGGACCTTTCCTCCTTCTGCCTCCCTTATGAACCCTGAACATTTGAGCCAAGGGCCTCCTCGGATGATCCAGGATGATCTCATCTTGAGATCCATAGCTTAGTTACATCTGCAAGACCCCTTCCTCAGGCATGGGGGCTCGCACCTTTAATTGCACACTCAAGTAGAGACGGGTGGATCGCTCTGAGTTAGAGGCCAGCCTGGTCTACATAGAGTTTAAGGGCAGCCAGGGACTCAGTTTTAAAAATGTTCTTCCTCAAACAAGGTCAGCTTCACGTTTGAGATGTGTATGTATCTTTCTTGGAACCACCATTCAATCTCCTATATCCCTCATCTGTCCTCCCAGCCATTCCCCTGTCAAATCGCATGACTGGCCTGGCCCCTAACAGATTACTTTTTCTCTAAATTTGAACTTTATTGAGATGGAATCATAATAAGATATTCCCTCTTGCTGGATGGCTTTTTTTTGCTCAGCATCATGTTTGTAAATTTAATATATTATCTGTAGCTCTTGACCATGCTTCTTGCTGCCACATAGTATTCCACGGGTATTTGCCACTACTGCCCTTTCTCTTCTTGATACAACTTTTGGTTTGTTTTCTGTCCTGACTAATATACTGTTAGGAACATTTCTGGTTTTGTTTCTTGAAAACCTAGGCATGCTTTTGGGTTTACCTGGGAATGAAATTCATGGCTCCTAAGACGTGTGCATAGTCAGCTTAGATACACAACGTCAAAGAATTGCAGGTTGCCATTCTGGCTCAAGTATTTCATCAACATGCGGGCCCAAACTCAGGCTGGATTGCCGTTATCAGATGATGCCATTGAAAGAGAGCTCAGGGATGGGGCGTGGGTAAAGCAAGAAGCATACTGTGTGAGCAAATGTGGAAGACAGGCTTAATCACTTCTTCCCTACAGTTAGGCCTCTCGTTTGCTGGCTTAGGATTAAGTGTCTCAGGCAAGCTCTCTCCCTCACTTGTGTGGGCAAGGGAGTATTATTCATGAAGGACTTATTTATTTGTTTATTTATGTATGTGGTTCTGGGAATGGTACCCAGGACCTCACACATAGTAGACAAGCCTTCTATCACCGAGCTACGCTTCCAGGTTCTGAATGCCTTCATTTAAAGAAATATCTGTTTAAAAAAAAATCCCCATCTTTTGTACCCTGAGCTATGAAGAGCCAAAAGCAACTTTAAGTTGAAAATTATAAACAACAACAATAAAATAATTTAGCAAAATACCTTTCCCACACCCTACTGTGTTACTTCTTAAAAAATGATTTGGTGTAGCGAAGTTATTACTTCCCAGAATCTTTTTCCCCAGGAAGAAATTTAAAAACTGAACATTTTGTGTCACTGTTCCCACGAATCTTTTTTCCAATTTGTCTTTAATAGTACAATATAAAACATGTTTTCTCGATGGAGTTATCTTTCTTTGGGATAACAAGACAATAAATCCATAACGACAAATTTTTATGCACAGTCTTACCCTGAATTCTTCATATAGATTATCAGACTTCCTTGACTACGGTCATATTTTTCACATAATAATTTCCTGTAAATTTCCTAATTATTCCATCCTGTCAGATGCCATCGGTCCTGCTGAGGGACAATTGTATCTAAACAAATCAACAGGTTTTGCGTCACTGTGTAAACATGAGGGAGAATCAGCCCTAAACGCTATGCTGGCACTTGGGTGGAAATGAAGCATTCTAAATCCCGTGCTGGGAATGCCTCTTTCAAGCTCCCTTGGAAGCTAACTTTCCTAACTTGTGGAGCCTAAGACAAAGCCAAATGAATTTTGGAAAGGTCAGTGGGAACGGGATTGGGGTGGGACTTTCCCAGAGAATGTTTGAGCCTTTTTGCTCCAGGAGCTGTCTGGTCACTGCACAATTTGTCCTTCCCAGAGTGGGTGGAGAAGGGAGCAGATGCAATTCTTCTCTCTTGGTACCTGGGCCCAGAGGGGCTGGAAACCTAAGATTTTCCCAGCTGACCCCAGGGGGAGCCATCTCATCCTGGGAAAAAGCTTGTTTGAACCCCTTGAACAGTATACTTGTGTCAGGAACCTTGGGGAGGGAGCGAACAGCTGTGGGAAGGAAAGCACGGAGAACTGTGCACCGTGTGTGCTGTCTCCAAAAGGGCTGCCCAAGCGTTTCACACAGTCCGGTTCTGTGCACTGGAGAAGCTGCTCCCTGAGGTCAGCTCCAGGAGCCCCTAAGCTCCAGTGCTTCTGCTGAGGGATCCCAGGCATTGCCGTCAGGAAACCCCTTTCCAACAATAATTGACCTTTCTCCTTTACTTTTTTTTTTTTTTCCAGTTTTTCCCTTTTGCTCACATCCCATCTTGTTCCCACTCTGTGCTTTTCCCTTCATCTCAGTGTTCTCTTTATTTACTTCTACCCTCGAAGACGCGGCCAAGGAATTCTGATGGCTCTCAGGGTTACAAGGGAGCTCAGGTCTATCGGTCTGCCAGGACTCAGCAGTTGTGAGAAACCAATGCCTCCCCAAAGGTGCTTCTCCCTGTTGGACTCTGTCAGCTTCACCCTCTTCTACTCATCTGCTTTCACATTCTCTGTTCACCCATGTTCATGTGGAAGTGAGTCTCTTCAGAACCTATAAGCACACACCTTCAACTACTTAACTCCCACTCGGTTTGAAGCTCAATCTAAAGGGAGCAGGATGAAAAAACAAATCGTCCCTCCTTTTCCTCTACTCCCCTTGATTGTCCATCCACCCAGCTTGCTTCCTACAATACTTTGGTATGTACAGAGTTTCTGCACCTCTTCCTCCACATCCCCCTTGCAACGTCAAGCGGAAGTATAAAGAAACACACCATTGTAGTTGGGAATCAGGGGTGCTCCCCATCAGTTTGCAGGCACATTCATGCATTTCCTGGCTTCTCCACTGGCCCTGGTCCAGAGTGCTAGCAAGCGAGTCACAAGGAAATTGTGTGTACGTGAATGTCATGAGTGAACCAGCAGGTGACTTGCTTCAGAATTAGGCCGTGGCAACCCCTAACCCCCAAGCGGCCATCCAGTGTTGGCCAATGTAACCACACTAGTTAACACCCCAGATTGGGTTGGACTTATGAATGGAAGGAAGGGAGATCCCCATGCAAAGGAGCAGCTGTCACTTTGGTTAATTCTTGGGATCCACAAGCCCATCCCCATTGCCAGGGCTCCAGTGTCGAGATGATGAAATAGGTGATTAAGGGACTTGGAGGCCAGTCCACACTGCAGCTTTGTCTGGAGTATTCCAACGACAAGTGTTATTAGTCCACTAATCATAACATTGCCTGCCGTGGAATTTCCTTGGGAAGGAATGGGGCAGCGCCTCTATGCCAGAGGGCTGCACCGCGTGAAAATACTAGCACATCGCAGTCGGCTGTTCTGCGAGGAGAGTCCAGCATCCAATTCAGGAAATAGGTCACCGGGCCGCGAGATGCGCTGCTATTTTCATCTCCTTCCTCACACTCCTGTAGTTTTTATATACTTCCCTCTGGGGAGAATCAAGCTCCTTTGAGTCACTGGCTTTTTGGAGTACCATACAAAGGAAGATGCAAGGAGACTGTGAAGACAGAGGCGTGGGGTTCTGTGGCCAGCCGCGTGGAGTCCAGTGGCTTCTAGGAGTGATGGCTGGCTCTCCAAGGCGCTCCTCCACTTGGTCCCTTTCAGCGGGGTCTTCCCCAGGTCTAGGGCCATGATGGCTTAGGCGGCCGCAGCTGTGTCTGCCAGACAACAAATGTTTAGTGAGATGATGAAGAGGTACAAATGGGTTGAAGGGTGCCAGAGCCTTCTCGTAATGAGCATAGCAAATCCTCGGTTTCCAAGGATCTTGGGAGGACAAGATGTTCTCATTTGGAGGATTGGGCTGCCAGGACTGTTAGTACCAGCTGTTGGATTTAGAGACCACCCCTGGAGGTGGGGTCAGGGGCCCAAGCAAGCTTTCCTTTTAGTCTATACTTCTAGTCACTTGGGCCTTCAGAAATAGGAATCTGGGGGGCCCCTAGGTTCTGCCGCCAAGCAGCTGCCTTTCTTTCCTGGCTCAGTCTAAAGTTCCCCCTGGCTTTTCCTAAACCCAAGCAGTTGGCTGTGGCCCTGCGGTGTCAGCAAAGGACATTTGTGAGCCCACAAGGATTTGTAGATTTCATATTACATCCCACCCCACCTTTTTAAAAAAAAGACAGACAGATGATCTGGCATTCGAAGAGACTACCTCGCCCCTGTTTGTTTTTAACCATTCCACTTCTGGGTGCTCCTGGAAGCACACTGTTGTGTTGAACAGACACAATTCGATTTTATTGGGGTATAGTTTCTGGGTCTCAGCTAACCAGCTTAGCGCCATCATCCCAACCTGATCTTCCAGGAGCTGAGGCAACGAAATGATGTGGGAAAAATCTGAAGAGGTTGCTTGATGTTTGAGAGGAGAGGCCTTCCACGATGGCTGTTTTTCTGAGACCTCGCCTCAGTTTCTCTGTGTGTCTCTCTATGTCTTTCTCTCCTTTCCTCAATTAGTAAGGACCTAGCTAGGCAAATAAGAAAGAGGGATCTATGTGCTTTGAACCTCAGAAGAGTTTCAGTCTTTTAAACTTGGATCTAGTCGGTTGCCAGGCATGGTGGTAGATTCCTGAATCCCAGTACTTGGGATGCATAATCAAAAAGATCATCACAAGTTCAAGGCGGCTCTGGTTTTCTGGTGAGTCTTGGACTGAAATGAACAACAGGGTAAGACCTTGTCTCAGTCAAATTCTAAGTAATTGATGAACACAGTTTCCATCCTTTAGCCATGTGTCTCTCTTTTCAAATGACCCTTTAGAGAGCCAGTTGTCATAATTGATTAATGGAAGGCAAATCTCTAAGTCAGCGTGGTGGCCTACATGACTGTCATCTCCACACAGGGAAGGCTGGAGGAGCATTACTGGGAGTTCAAGCCTAGCCTGGACAACGTCATAAGTACCAGTCAAGTCAGGGCTACATAATGAGACTCTCTCTGAAATAAATAAGTAGATAGATAATAAATTAGTAAGGAGCAAAAGAAATAATGGAAAAGAAGCCCGCGGGCAAGCTCCTTCAAGGATGGCCCACAGGGCCGAATGTTTACAGTAGCCCTGCTGTAAGCTGTGTGGGAACTTGTTGCTCACTAGCTATGGAGTTCCTTCCCCTGCAGAGGGAAGCATGAGCTCTCGGGGCCAAACACTAAGCGAAGAAAATGCTTTCCACATCCTGAAAACTGGCAAAGTGGCCACTGAATATTGTCTTCGCTCGCACCGAAACTCACCTCGTTGGCTTTCTCATTCCATTTCCTGTTTAATAGCAACTGAAGGAGTTACAGGAGATGTCCCCCTACGTGTGTGTGTGTGTGTGTGTGTGTGTGTGTGTGTAGCAACTGAAGGAGTTACAGGAGATGTCCCCCTACGTGTGTGTGTGCCCGCACACACACACATGCACACACACACATACACACACACACAAACTCACACACTGGAGCCTGGCTATTTTCGAGGTTCCATTTGGAGTGGGAAGGCCCCAGCGGGGCTGGGGGTGGGGAGAGCTACGGGGAGGGAGGCATTATTCTCCAGCTTGCAGCTGTGGCAGCCAATACAGTATCCCCCACATGCCAGATCTGGGCTGTGGGCCAGAGGCTCCCCACCCTGATTTATAGTGTGGACAGAGATGTGGGTGTTTTGTGAATATATTTTGATGATGATAAAAAAAATGCGAGAGGGGGGAAAACACCATTCCTTAAAAATGTGCTGAGGGAGAGAAGCGGAGGCCTCACCACCAGATTAGGGTAGCTCTGCTGTTAGCAGTAGCGGCTCCTTGGACTAAAGGGTCTTGAAAGAACGCTTCATGAGAGGCAGTACCCCTTAGAAGGCAGTGAATTGTGAATGAGACCCTGTATGCCAGTTACTGGGGGTAGATTACGCTTACTGTCCCCTCTGCAGGTGTGGAGTGGAGGGGATTTGGCCTGCATTTTAACTCCTGCCAGCCCCCGAGAACAGAGAAAGGGAGCTGGCTTGCTGAGCTCTGGGGACACCCTGAGTCCCACGCTTTCCCAGACTCACGGTTATCTAGACACTAGCAGGCTTTGCTTTTGGGATCAAGCCCAGGTTGTTGCCAATGGGCAGTGGACAATAGGTTAAGTGTGAAAAGGCCACCAGGATGGAGTCTGGGCAAAAACAAAGAGAAAAATAAAACAAAGGACAAAAAAAAAATCCACCTCAACACAACAATTTATTCTCAACCTTCAACTCAATTGGTTTGAATGGGGTCCCAACTAGGGCTGAGGAAGTGGAGTGGAAGCAGAGAGGCTAAGCAGGGTCTGGGAATGGAGGCTCCCACCACAATGTTCCTCTCCCAGGCGAGGCGGAGCCAGGCACGGGTTTCCTTATTTTCCTCAGGAAACACCAGGCGCAGCTGCCTGGCTTTCTCTATTGCATCTGGGCAGGAACCTCCAACAGGTTTCCTAGGACCCACACGGGTCTTTGAGGATGAGAGATTTATTCTACAAAGGCGAGGCTACCAGTCGGGCCTTGTTGTGTTGGACTGCAACGATCAAAATCACATCAGTCTACAACCCCCCAATACACACACACACTTACACACACACATTCACACACTCACACATACTCACACACACACTTACTCACTCATGCACACACACTCACAGTCACACACACTCACACAGTCACACACTCACACTCATTCATACACTCACACACACACTCACACACTCATATACACACACACACACACAGAGGAGGAGCAGTGGACATTCTCATACCTGCAACTTGTAGTTTCTATCAAGAACACCCTGCTCTCTTCTCTGTCACTCACACTCCTCCTCCTGGCCTCGGGTCCTCCAGGTCAGAGGGTGCCCTTGTTCCTAACACCCCTGCCACCTTGCCAGGCTCCTGCTTGTCTTTAAGCAGCTGCTCCTTCTGGGATGCTCCCTTTAAGTCATGTCTTCTCCATCCTCATACACGTTCTGCTCTCTGAGGAAAGAGGGTCTCGCTAGCCTCTCTGGATTACCCAGCCTGGGGCTTTGGACATCTCCGCCAACTCCAAAACTCCCTGCTAGTCAGAAGACCCCCCCCCCAAAAAAAAACAAAATAACAGACAAAGATGTATGAAGGAAAAAAAATCTGCCTCTGCAGACCTAGCAAGAATCGGTGACTGGAGCTTTTTCTTTTGTTAGTTTCCTCACCAAAACACAGACAGACCCACGGCACCCACAGGGCAACTGTGGGGTTATTGAGCCTCCAGGAGGCAAATCTCCTGCCTTTAGCCCTGGAAATTTTCTGTTTTACATCCAGGATGAACTCGAAGAGTCCATGAAAGGGACTCTGGTCTATATCACTCAGGGCTGACTCCTTCGGCGGATGGCAGGAAGCCCCCTTTTTTAATTTCCCACTTCCTGCTTCAGAGCTTAACAAAGGACTTGTGTATAGGATGCATGTGTGCGTTAATGTGTGTGTGTGTACCATGGGAGAATGTACACAGGACCTTTGTCAATTCATTCCATTTTGGGGGGAGAGGAAACAGAAGTGGATGTCTATTCCTGGCACTATCAGGGAGCAGCAAGGGGGCCCCTCTCACTAGCTAGCTTTCCTTGTAGTTCATTCCAAATGTCTTTTTTTGTAACTCTGGGGTTTGAAGCCACATCCCTGCCTTCTGGCTATCTCCCACCCCTCACCAGGCACCCCCAAAGCTGGACTATACACCCTGGGGCCACGTTCTCGAAAACCTGGGAAGACACCATTGGCCAGGAGGGCGAGGAGTAGAGCGAAGCCCATTTACAGACCGAATGTGCTAATTGTAAATGTTCTTATCTTGTCATTAAAGTGAATCTGGCAGGCCCAGTACTTGGCAGCCCCTGGTTAGCTATTAGGTCTATGCTACTGTACTGGCTGGGCAGTCATAAAAATGTATCTCTTTGAAAAACGATCCATCATGTACACCAGCCTCCTCTGCACCCATTAGACCAAATTGGGATGACTAGAGAGTTCAGTCTTGGCTGGCCAGGTGTTGGAGTTCACATCCCTCTGCAAGAGTAGACAGACAGGGGGCTACAGAGCTGCCTGCCCCTTGGGGCACAGTAGGAAGACAGGCCACAGCCCAGGCTCCACCCACATCACTCCCCTGTCTGCTAGAAGTCAGCTTTATGGTTCCAGTCCCAGGTCCGGGCCACCCCCACTCTGTCCATCCAGCCTTGGTAAGTAACTCACTAGTTGGGAGTCCTTGATAAGGACTTAGGACAGGACTTGCAGACACTGCAGCGTTTGAATAGGGACCTCAAGGGAGGTAAGAGGGCCCCCGGGGGTGGAGACCAAAGTGCTCATCTTATGGATATTTTCTTAACTTTCTCCTTAGGAGACACTGGGAATTCCCAGCACCAGGAGGAGTGATCGGGCCAACAGGGCCAGCCAGGGCTTTGGTGTGCCTCAGAGATCTCACATAATACAGTCTCTGTCACATGGCGCCAAGCTCTCTCTTCCCTCAGACAGTGTGCTAGGCATATGGCCTTCACAGGGGACACTCGGAAAGTGTGGGATAGGGCATGTGTCTGTGCATACCCCGGAGGAAGACAACGCTTGAAATAGCCTTCGTTTGATTTAAAAGTCTCAATAATAGAGAAATTACCTAACCCCAAAGACACACGGAACTTGGAAATCAAACCTGGCCACTGCTGATTTGCTTTTTTTTAGTTTTTAGGTTTTTGGTTTTCTGAGACAGGCTTTCTCTGTGTAGCTTTGGAGCCTGTCCTGGAACTAGCTCTGTAGACCAGGCTGGCCTATCATCTGCTCACTTTTAACAATTGAGTATTTCAGGCTAAGTATTAAGCATGTGCCAGGTGTACTGCAAATCCTCTGTGTGCTATGTAGGTACAGTTACAGACTCCTTTTGTAGATAAGTAAGCAGAGGCTCAGACACATTTATCTGAGTCACACTGAAATTCAAAGCCAGAGGAGCTTGGAGCATAGATTTCAACATCAGGCAGCAGGAATATGCTTTGTTTTATGGACAGGTGTATGAAGTTAAGCCTTGTCTCATTTTGTAAGTGTTCTCTGGGAGAGGCCGTGGCCTGGCCTGAGACCAATGGCTCTGCAGCTCAGAGAGGCTTAGGGAGAGAGAGACATGGGAGCCTTTACGGAGACGTCAGGAAAAATGAGCAGCCAGAAAGACTTGTTCAAGGTCATGGAAGCTGTCAAGGGCAGAGCCAAGTTCTGGCAAACTCACGCCCTCCGCTGCAGCTCGCACCTCAGCCTGTGCACACACCCGGAGGCTACCCCGCCTCTGCCTCTCCCCTTCCCTCTCCCTTTGCAGTCAGAAGGGACCTGTTTGCCAGGTAGCAGTGACAGGCTTGATTGACACTTCAAGGGTTTTGCTGAGTCGCAGTTCCCAGCCAACCGAGTGAATTCTGAGGTAAACAGACAACTCTTGGATGTCAGCAGTTATTCCCCTGGGGAAACCTTGCTCCAGAGCTCCCACAGAAAAGCCTTTCCTTGGGAGAAACTCAGTGCTGGCTGGGAAGATGAGCTGATGAGCTTCCAGAACAGTGACTGGCATTTGACAAGGCTGAGCTTATCCAGAAGGGGCATTTCTGTGGATTGCGGCTATCTAACTCTCTTCTGTGGATCCTCCATCCCTTCTTGCTCTCATTGTCCCTTCATGACTACCCCCCCATAGCACTGCGTCTTCCATTGTCTGCCTGTACGCGGACAATAAAACCATCTCTAGCGTATCATAATTCCTTCATTGCTTTCTTGGGCCTGGGTTTCGGGAATCAGGGATATTAAGCCAAAGGAACAAATCTCTGAGAGAAATTGTAGACCTCAGTCAGCAGGCCAGTGGAATAATCAAGAGGTAGTGAAAGTTCTTGAAATTCTATTCCTGTGTCTGAATGCCTGCACCTACACCCCATTCGAGAACTAGGGTCTGTAGTGGAGGTTACCTCAGCCAGGACTGACATGATCAAGTCGAAAGGCCATGAGCGCTGGAAACTGCCACGGATAAGTTACTGTGTGGTGCCTCTGTTTCTTCATCCTGTAAGTGGGATAGTTATTATTCCTAATTCACATATAAATTTGGTTAACTTGAACATGTGTGCTCATGCATCTGTGTGTGCGCGCACACTTGTGGCACAAGGGGAGGTGCTTAGTGTGTGGTATCTAATCTTGCCATTTCTTCACTAAAATTACCTTAACCTTCAGGTTCCTGAAAGAGGTAAGAGTGGGGAAGGACCATTGGCAGGAACTATTGCGTATCTGTGGCGGGCCCCTACCGCGCTATGTGTGAAGAACATAACCAAAAGCCATGAAGGAAGGAGCCTCTTTGGCGGCATGCTTTGAACTTCCTCTCAAAGCCCCAGCTGGAAGCTTGGTGGAGAAAGACCCAGGATTGTTCCTTACATAGCACAGGAAACAGTTTCGAGGCTAGTTCTCAGCGGTCCACAGCCAGGTAGGTTTGTGTTCAGTCCTTGTCTTTCCTCTTTGATTGTGGCGTGGTCCTAGGCAAGCACACTACCTTCTCCTGTGTGCCCCTCTGGCTTTATGTATCGTGTGCTCCAAACAGATCTGTAACTTCCACTCTAGACAGGGGTCTCTTATAGTCAGGACAAGGGGATTGTGAATATAGATTTAAACCTTTAAATTTTATCTTATATTTAATATACTAAACTAATTTTGAAATTAAACTATGATTATATTATTTCCTCCTTCCATTTGCTCTACTCCAACGCCTCCCCTGTTCCTTCTTACCTATAAGCTAGATGTGGTGGCACATACTTGTAATCCCAGCACTCAGGAGGAGGAAGCAGGAGGATCAGAAGTTCAAGGTTATCCTTGGTTACACAGTGAATTTGGAACCAGCCTGGCATATATGAAGCTGTCTCAATAAACAAAAGAAAATCGCTTTTAAATATTATTTTTACAAGCATTCTTTATTTCTCCAAGTGGGTTCTTATAGCTCTTTAGTATCCTTTTATTTCAAATGTATATATGGGTTTGTTTCATGATATAAGGTGCAAGCTGCACTGTGTAGGCCTCTTTCCCATGTATATATTTATTTTTGTCTTGGAGGTAAAAAATTAAGAACAAAATAAAGTTTACTATCTTAATAATTCTTTCTCGCTCTCTCTCTCATTCTTTCTTTCTTTTGTTGTTTTGTAAGACAGGGTTTCTCTGTGTAGCCTTGGATGTCCTGAAACTAGCTCTATAGACCAGGCTGACCTTGAACTCACAGAGATCAGCCTGCTGCTGCCTGCCAAGTGCTGAGATTAAAGCTGTGCACACCCACCGCCAAGAAGGTATTTCTTTTATTATTTTTAACTGGACTTTAAACCTCCTTTACAATTATTTTTGCAGCTATCATACAAAGTAGCAGGTTAGTTTCACTGCGGCGTTCTCATACATCGAGAGCATGAGACTTCTTTCTTTTGTCTTAGCTCTAGGGACACCTTCACAAGTCTCCTGGCAGCGTAATCTCTCCCTTTTTGAATATCCAAAATGTCTTCATATCTCCTTCGTTCTAACGGATAATTTTGACTCGAGATAGAATTCTCACAGTTCTTTTCTTTCTTTTCCTTTGGTTAATACTTTCAACATCTCTTCCCATTCCACTGCCTTGTGGCATGGATCGTTTTGAGGAGAGCTTTTGTAGGTAAGGTCTCATGTAGGCCAGACTGGCCTTGAACTCCCTATGTAGCCATGGATGAGCTAGAATCTACTGCCTGGGCACTGGGATGCCAGGCTTGGACCACCACAACCAGCTCCTGATGAGAAATGAACTGTTCGTGTTATTTCAGATCTCTTTTAGGTGATGCATGGCTTCTCTGTTTCTGCTTCTGAGGTCCTCTGCATCTTTGGCCTCTCACAGTGCCATGCTATCTGAGTGAGGGTCTTGCAGAGATCCTCCTTCTTGGAGCTGATTTGACTTCTTTCACATGTAGGTTAATGTTTTCCATCCATTTGGGGAAAGTTTGGACTATTCTTTGTTCCAATAGTCTTTTTTTTTTAACCACTGTTCTGCCCTCTACTCTTTTTGTGATTGTTTGTTGTTGTACTAAGATGTGTCCCATGGGTCTCCTGCTGTCTTCCTATCTGCTTCTCACACTGGATTATATCAATATCTTCAAGGTTTTTAATTCATCCTATTGCCTGTTAAAACCTACCGTTGAACAGCTCTCGTAAACAGTTCATTTCTATTATTATATTTTAATTCCAGATCTCCTACTTTTATTTTATTATAAATCTCCATGCTTTCCTGATTGTCCCTCCTTCCTTCTTTTCTTTTTGGTACTGGAAATTGAACTCCGAATCTTGCATGTTCCAGACAAATACCCTACCACTGTGTTCTATCCTAGCCATCTGCTTTCTTTTCTAAATGGGATCTCACTAAGTTGCCCAGACTGCTCTTGAACTCACTCTGTAGTCCAGGCAGGCCTGGAACTTTTGATCCCCTGCCTCAGCCTCTTTAGTAGCTAGAATGAAAGGTTTTTGACAATGGGTCTGAATCTATTCTCTTTTGGGTAAAATATTATTCTCATATCTTCTTTTAGCTCTTAGACATGATTCTCTTGAGCCTTTTTAACATACAAAATAGGTGAATTTTAAAACTCTAAAAAATAAGCTTCTTAAGTATGTTTTTCTCCTTCCTTTCCTGTCTTTCTTTTTCTTTCGTGGATACACTTTCTATTAATTAGTTCTTGATCTTGTGTATGGGCTGTTTATCTACAGGTAACAAATTCTTCGGAAACTTGACATTTTGAGTGTGATGTGTTGCAGTCCTGGAAGTTGGATTCTTCTCTCCCAAGTTTGCTGTGGGTGCTGCTTGTAGTAGCGGGTGCTTGTTTGCTCGGTGCATTCTATTTGAACGTCTAGCCGAGGCGGTAGGCCCTACCTCGTAGCTGTAGTTTATAAAGTAGAACTCTCCCTACTGTTTGCTTTGGCTGCTGAACAACTCTTTTGATGAAACTCGAGGCCAGTCACTTGGAGAAGAAAGTCATAAATATTAAGCTTTTCTTGATGCCTCTTAGATCTTAGCTGAGCAACCTCCATTCAAAGAATTCATAAATCACAAAGCCAATCAGTATCCATTATCTGCCTTCATGTCAGGAAGAGAAGAAAATAACAAGAGATTTATAGGCACGAGAGGAGCTCTCATTCCATTCTTCTCGAAAGCTAGAAAAGACCCCAATGAAAACAAACCACAAAGCGGGAGGAAAAATAAAATAACCCAGGGAAGATGGCCCTTACCCCATTTCCTTCCATTCCTGAGCTTCCCGAGTCATGAGGGAGTATACTTGCCTAGAAACTAGAGTTGTGTGATCTTGCCAGAAACAGGCACGCAGACTTCCCCTCCACAGCAAAAGGGACAGACAGCCTTGCTGTCAACATGGAGGGGAGTGTGTGCGACAGAAAGATTGGAAAGCGTGGTCAGAATGTCTCCAACACTGGAAGATGGTGGTACCAGGGAGAGAAAGGGATTAGTGGGGACAATAATTAGTAGAGACAAAGAGTGGTCAAAAAATACCTTGCCTCGGAGGCAGGCTTTGAGTAAGAGCTAGTTGCCTTTTTTTTTTTCTTCTTCAGTTTCATGTTCTCCCCAAGTAGTTTTTAATATTGTCATCTGGGTTCGTGTAATATTTCTCAACTATCACCTGTTAAGACTCATTTAACAGATACTAGTCAGGCACTGGGAATACTGAAATGAATAAAACAGATCCTTCCAGGTTGTATGGGAAACTAGTATACAGAAAATAGTATTATAGCGAGGGCAAGGCTGTGGCTGAGGGAAGCCTGGGGAGCGGGAGCCCTGGGGAGGCCCCTCACTCTGGCTCCGGGTGGGAGTGAGGGTGGGCAGCAGGATTCAGTATGGCCTCTGGCAGATGATAAGCATGGACAGAAACTCATCTGACAACTTTGTCAACTGTTGCTGGCAGGAATGTGCAAGGGTGCAAGCACCCTAAAGAAAAGAAACAGTAAATGTAGACACAAGTCACGGGGAATTTCTCGCATATTCATTTGGGTACATTCTACAGTGGGAAAAAATAGTTTTAGAAGATGAATATGGGATATACAAAGGATTCTAGAAGGAAATGAGATTAGAAAGCTAAATAAGGCCAGATCACAAAATACTCTGCATGCTTTGAGGAGGCATCTGCACTTCATCTTGAGGCTCGTGGAGGAGTCAATGAAAGATTTCCCAGGGGAATGACCTGGATAATGGCAGGGAGGGAGTTAAGAGTACAAACTGAAATCCTGTCATTTGCAACGGCATAGATTGAACCGGATGACATTATGTTAAGTGAAACGAGCCAGATGCAGAAAGACAAACATTACATGTTTTCACTGGTGGAATATTTAAAAATATATATATAGGGAGTCAAATAGTGGTTACCAGAGACTTCAGAGAGCTAGGGCAATAGGATGGGTGGGGGAAAGTTGGACAGTGAGTCTTGTTAATGATGGAACAGTAACAAGATTTTCTGATGTTTAATTGCGCAGTAAGGTGGCTGTAACAATAGGAAATAGTTTTGAACATCATCATCATTAAGAAATAGTAAAAGTAGAAAGTGTTGGGTATACTAATTAACCTGACAGTATCTATCAAATCTGTATTTATTATTATTTATTATTAAATCTATGATCCACTATCTATCTATCTATCTATCTATCAATCAATCAATCATCTACCATCTCTCCATCCATCCTCCTTTGTGAATTGGACATGGGCTTCGCACATGCTTGGCAAACCAAGCACTTGACTACTAAACCTATGTCCCTAGCCCAGAATGTGTGTATGTTAATCAAAATATTATTCTCTACCCCATAAATATTATATAGGATAAAGAATATTGTTAAGAATCATAAATATACAAAAAAACTTTTTAAAAGAACACAGAATTTGTGATTGTTGATTTTAAAAATGCGGTCCCTGTGCCAGCAGCCTCAGTGTCATTGGGAACTTGTTGAAATGTTAAATCCTTGGGGCGGAGATGTGGCCGGGTTGGCAGAGTGCTTGCCTTGTGTGCACAAACCTCTGGGCCTGACTTCCCAGAAGGTGTGGTGGCATGGCCTATGCCTATAATCCAATCCCAAGGCTTGTGAGATGGAGAGGCAGGAAGGTCAGAAGTTGAGTGCCATCTTCTGCTACATTTGAGGCCACCCTTGGCTACTTGAAACACTGTCTCAAAACAAATTCGCAGGCTTGGACTCCATTCTAGTTCTACTGAATTGGCAGCTGTCAGAGGTGGGATCCAGGCATCTGCGCGTGAGCAAGCTCTCCAGGTAACTGTGACGCCTCCTGGAGTGGGAGAACTGTTTCTTGGAGAGACTCCCTAGATCAGAATTCTAGCCCTCCTACTGGAAAATCTTGGGCAACTTTGACCCTTTTAGCGGCCCACTTTCCTCTACTATAAAATGGGGGTTTTCAAGTTGTTATGGCAATTGGGTACATCCATTCACATAGGTGCTGAGGGTAATACCTGCTCCACCGCAAGTTATGAACAGATGTGATGGTGAATGAATATTGCATGGTTTTCCGCACCTGCAATCCCAGTACACAAGAGGTAGAGGCAGAAGGATGTCCAGTTAGAGGCCAGCTTGGCCTTTGCAGTGAGGTCCTGTCTGTAAAGGCCAAAGTTTTGGGATGAACTTCAGTGTAGAGTGTTTGCCTGGCGTGCACGAGGCCACGAGGTTTGAGCTGCAGCACTACAAAAACAAACAATTCCTTCTCAATGCCTAACCCTTTTTTATATGGCTTATGAGCCTTAGTTTAGTGTCATAGCTCTGCCTCCCTCTCCTTGTCTCCCAATAAAAAAATCTATTAAACGTTTATTACAAGCTAGGAGGTTGCTTAAGGGGAATTAGCCTAGAGAGGACCATAGCACTATGGAGGGAGTCCAGATCCACTCACTTTATAGAAAGGATAGAACTCAAACTATGGCATTGGACAAGTCCCTGTCCTCCATATGCTCTGGCATTTGGTGACTGTTTGCCTTTCAATGAGTCACACACGACAAACATTTATTGAGGTCTGTTCTCATAACATTCAGGGAATCTGATCACAAGCCCCCGAGATAGCTATAATTCTGTTGTCTCAATACAAAAGGCAAATGCAGAAACCTACGGAAGATAAGTTTGCCTGAAATGGCACAGCGCCCAAGTGACAGGGCTAGGGTGAAAGCAGGCCCTATCTGAATCTGGCACTGCGTCTCTCCTGCCAGGTCACACTGCCTCCCGCAGCACACCGAGGATTCCTCCACAGAGATAAATGTTCACGGTCATGCCATTAAGCAAGGGGCAGAGAAAAGACTAAAGTCCAGATTTTCTGACTCCACGGCCAGTGTTTGGTCTACAAATCACAGTGGCCTCGAACAATGAAGGCTAACAGCATGTTAACTGTTGGACAGATGAATGGTTTGCCTCTTGCCTCCAGGCTCCAAGAACCTTAAGTTAATAGACAACATACAAGCTGTGTAATGAACAGCCACATGGCACAGAGGTCACCAGACCCCTGCAGGAGTCACTTTGAAATGCCTGGTGGGATACACGTAGTTTGAGATGGACTTCCTGCCCTAGGATTGAGTCAGGAGCAGTTTGAAGGTGGGAAAACTGGCGTGCTGGTTTTCTTTCTAAGAAAGAACATAAATAGAGCCTATTGGCCATATCCCTGTTTAGTGATTTTTTTTCACAGTAGTGTGGAATATTGGTGTGCAGAAAGAAAATAGTGGAATCCCTTTTCCTTATCCTTTTTTTACCCTTTGTATCAGAGTTTCTCTATGTAGTCCTGGCTGTCCTGGAACATGCTATGTAGACCAAGCTGCCATCAAACTAACAGAGATCCACCTTCCTTTGCCTACGGTGTGCTAGGATTAAATGTTTGCCACCATGCCTGGCTATTGCTTGTGTTTTGGACGACTTTTAAACCTCTAGTTTTTATATATATTTATGTATTTAATAATATATACACATAAGTGACTCAGAAGTACCAGTTTATAATTTACAAATCACAAATGCACATGTAATATCTCATTTTCTGTTTTGTATATACTTTATGCTATCCACAGTTAATTTATTAGTATATAGTTATAATCCATTACTGTAATTGGTAAAGTAGAAACATGTATTCATAAGTTACGCATACATGCAGTGATGAACAAATATTACAATATCTATTTGTAGGTATATTCAGAAGCTTTTGTTCCAAATAGGGCTGCGAGTTAGACATAGTAGTCCTCCAGCATCCATGAGGAGTTAGAGTGTGCTGAGGCCTGGTTATGCAGCCGTGCAGTGGAAGCCTCAGCTTCTTTCACGTTTCCTAGCCACAGCTGTGCATAGGCCATGCGGCCTGACTCAAGAAGCTACTCTGTGTGTAGAGACTGGCGGAAGAGAGCAAGTCCTCATCCCTACAGTGGCTGATACCGAGTGACAAAACCGCTCATGTGCTCCAGTACGAGTTTGGGTTGATCCACACAAGGGCATGTTCTCTCGTAGTTGAAAACAATGTTAGAGACTGTCATGCGGGTTATACAGCCTTATGGTAGTGAGAAAAAGTGGTTTGTAATTAAAACGGGATTAGTATTTGTATCAAAGGTCCACATACAGTTCTCATATATGGAAGGATTAAGAGGAAATAGCCCAACTTGGGACCACTCCTCTTAGTCTGTTTTTTTCTTCCATGACATTGTTGCTAATTAAGATAATCTCAGCAGCCCCACTGTGGAATGTCCCTCATTTTACAATCTCTCTGGGGTTATGGCCTTTCTGGCAAGAATACCAAAGAAGTGACATCACGCTATCCGTGACGCTCCTTGATCTTTTAATAGCTGTGTCTCCTTGTAAATTTTAATCATGTAATTTAAAAATCGTAAGTGTAAATGGTTGCAAAGATGCTATTTTTCAATCTTTTATAAAGATCAGCATTTAAAATAAAATTGTTAATTTATTTGAAGTGAATTCAATGGCCTTAAGTACCAAAGTGCGTTTATCCACCATCATTTCGTTTTAAAAACTTATGAGCACAGTATTTTAAAACATTTACAGTTGGGGGGGGCACTCGGTGGGTAAAGCATTTGCTGTGTGAGCATGAGGACCTGAGTTCAGGTCTCCAGCACTCATGTTTTTTTTTTTTTTTTTAATGCTGTAACCTCAATGCTGAATGGTGAAGGGTGGATAGGAAGATTCCAAAGGCTTGCTGGTGACTTCCAGATTCAGAGAGAGAACCTGTCTCGAAAAATTAGGTGGAAGGCAATAGAGGAAGATACATTTATTTGCGTGCTCTCTCTCTCTTTCTCTGTGTGTGTGTGTGTGTGTGTGTGTGTGTGTGTGTGTGTGTGTTTTGGGGGTGGTGAACGCATGTCACCATGCACCTGTGGCAACCAGATGACAACTTTCAAGAATGAGTTCTCTCTCCACCCTGTGGATTCTGAGGATCGAACTCACGCAGTCAGGTTTGGAAAACAAGCCCTTCTACCTGCTGAGTCATCTCTAACTGGACCATCTCTTGCATTTCTATGTGTTAGGGTCTGCATGTCAATTAATTAATCCAATTGACATTTTTAATTCAGTATTATATCGTACCTCTAGGTCAATTTCAAGAGATGTAGTATTTTAGTAACATTAAAAGTCTTTTGGTTAGAAAAGGCACATCTTTCTCTGTGTTAGTCTTCTTAAAATTGAAGTGAGATCACCCTAGAGATGCCTGCACATCCCTGTCTATTGTGGCATTATAACAATTGCCAAATTATGGGATCAACCTGGATGCCTACTATCAAATTAAAAAGAAAGAAACTGTAGTACATATGCACAATGAAGCTGATTCAACCATAAAGACCAGAATTGTGTATTTTTAGGAAAAAGTGATTAAAACCCTGCTAAATGAAATAAATCAGACTCGGAAACACAAATATCACATGCTTTCTTTCATACGTGTGATATGCTTTCTTTCATACTATTGATAGCGTGAGGGGAGGGTGAACAAGAACGCAAAAGGGGTCTATTAGGGATATGGAAGGGGAAAACAGGGAATAAGAAAGCCTTAGGGCAGTGGACGGCATAAATATGCGCACAGAAACCTATGTGCACATATAGAAATGGGGCAAAGACCGTTAGTTTGTATTATTAATGTGTGCTAATGATGAAAGTCTCCTTTAGTCTTCTCAGTGATACCTTGTAGTTTCCACTTTACAAGTCTTGTGCTTCTTTTGTTAAACTTAATGGCATTGTTTTGGTCTTTTCATTGTTTCATTCTTTTTATTGTAAACACAGTTGCTTTCTTGCTTTGTTCTTTTTATTGCTTTTTTTATGGTAAACACAGTTGATTTCTTGCTTTGTTCTTTCTATTGTAAGCACAGTTGACTTCTTATCTTTACACTCAGACTGTCCATTGTTAGTGTATAGTAATCCAGTTGGCTGGTACATTTTCTTGTGTCCTAGAATATTGAGGAGCTTGACTTTGAGTCTCTGTGGATTCTTGGGAGTGCTTTCCAGAAAAGATCATGACATCACTGAGTAGAATTAAGTCCTTTGCTTTATTAATGTGAAATGTTTTGGGTGAAAATTCCCCTTCGCATTTTGTCGAGGGCTTTTTTCTTCGTCTTATGATAAAATGCACGTAGAATTAGAAAACTCAGTCTCTGCAGAGACTTCGTGGTGAGGATTTTCCCCTTCAAGGAGGCTTCCTGGCTCCCAGTTCTCCAGACTCTAATGACATGTCCAGATTTGACGTGATGTCACAAGGGGATTTTCAGATAGACTTGCTCTGACCTCATGTGCTTTGTGTTCCCAGCTGAACTCAAACTTTCCAGAGCTCAAGTTAATTTACTTTTCACCAAAAATTCACTTTCTTGGCTCTCTTTCGAATGACGCACGCGCTTCTAAGTCTTCTTGGACATCAGGTACCAGCTGACCAAAAGTGTAACCCATTTAAGCAGGGCCAAAGTGACTGGCATGTCTTTTGAAGTTCAAATAGATTTGGAAATGTGTGCCATGTTGCTCATGTGATGTCAAATCTCACACTTCTGACATATAGTGTGTGACATTTGACAAACTCAAGCTCACAGTGAGGTGACCATTCTGTTTATAGAACCAAAAACTCCACTTAGGAATAGGGGCGTGTGTGCTGCCTGGATCCTGCTTCTCTGATGACAGCCGTCTCAGACTGAGGCAGCCTTTGATAAAGAATCAGAATACGGGCAAAGGCACTTGCCTCAAAAGTCTGGTGACCTGAGTTTGATCCCAGAACCCATGTAGAGGTGGAAAGAGAGAACTAATTCCATGAAGTTGTTCTCTGACCTCCACGCATGTGTTGTAGCATGCATGCCCAAACATATGTATGAAATATACTAATAATAATAAACAAATCAATAAATAAGACATTTACAAAAGATTCCAACTCTTCCATAAGTAACAAGCTATTTGGCGGGTTCCACAGTATTAGTAGGCCCCACTGCCCATGACCCTTGCTATCATTCTGAAGGGCAGCCCCACTAAAGGCAAATCTTCCCCATGATCTGTGTATGCGGTTGATGAAAGCTACCAAGTGTATCATTTCACAGTGCCTATCTATTCGTTCTTCCACGTGTTCAATGAGGACTCGTTTTACTGTATGCCCTTCCAGGTCCTGGGGCTCCAGCAGTCAGACAGCCTCACCCAACACAACTTTTAGTCATGTGCACCCTTGGGAGGATACCATCTGGAAGAAGATGTCATTACAGTTAATGTTCTATCCATTTACTCTCAGGATGTGGGACTCTCAAAACTGTGAGACGCTCAGACTGACACACAAGGCCTATATGAAAACCTTAAGGCTTGGGGAAAAGAGGCAATGGGAAATTGATCCTGTCCTTGACCGGGCCTTGGGTGCTTAATATAGCTTGTGACCCGTGTTCCAAAGCTTGAGGTAGATACCATGCCTCATTGATCTTCATGACTCTGTGAATTTCAGCCACCCAGGCCCCTCCTAGCCATAGGCCAGTCTTAAGTTTTCCAATCACGCCATGTCTGCCTGCCTTTTTTTTCCTGTTAGCAGCTGAATGTGTGAAGTTCATGGTCCCCTGCAAGGAACCCTGGGGGTGGGTCACATGTAGGGCTGAGCTCACCCTTCCTATAGATCAAAGGACATCTGGGCCTGCTTGCTTGCTAAGGAGACCCAGGGGAACTAGAAAGGAAGGGGCAGGGGGGGATTAGGGCAGGCTGGAGCCAGCCCTGATTGATTGACTTGTTTTGCTCTCCTGTTTACCCAGCTGGGCCTGCCCCCGCCACTGCCCACTCTGGCCAACGTCTGGAGCAGTGTTGGAAAGACTGTGGCCTTAGCCAGCAACTGGCAAAACGGAGGCAGGGGACTTTCTATCTATGTCTGCAGCTTTCCTGCCCTGCTGGGCCCCTTTTTCCACCTCCAGGATCCCTTCCCTTAGTTTCAGCCATAAAAATCCTGCAGCCTTTCTTCCCATTTATGGAATCTAGTGTCGCTCAGACATCAAGACACTAATAGGTGAACATCTGCCCCAAACCCCCAGGCCTGATTCTTCTAGCCTTTTAAAATGCTGGTCACCTCTGCAATTAATTACTTCATTTAAGGTAGGCAAGAGGAGAAAGCTGCAGGAGAGGAAATGGGACAAAGAGTTTCGGAAAACTCGCCCATCTGAGAACACAAATCAAGGCCGCTGTCTCCTATGTTGGCCTCTTCTCTGCTCATTGCAAAAACAATGTTGCAATGAATTTTGGTTTTCAGTACTGAGCTCTGCGTGCTTTCTGCATCGAAAGTTGGACAGTTGTTCCTTCTAGGCACATAAAGCTGGTGGCTTCTTGGTGCCTACAGTCAGCTTGGCTTCTCTTAAAAACTAGCTCCAGGAAACCTTGCCTGGCCATGCCACCCCTGTGCTCCCAGGCCTGGTTCAGGTCGAGGATCACCCAGCCTGGTGAGCTCATCAGGGCTTCACCCTGGCTGCCAAGGAGGGAGAATCAGACTTGTACAGGGATGAGTCCTCTGACAGCTTATCCCACCCCAAGTCATCAGCCTTAAAACAACTAAAGGGACTCATAGTGTATGTGTGTGCGTGTGTGGATATGGATATGTGTGTATTTGTGTGTGCATGTGTATATTGTGAGTATTGTGTATAGGTGTGTATGCATGAGTGTATGTGTACATATGTGTGTATATGTGTGTGTAATATACCAATAAATAAGAGATCATGAATTTGAGAGGGAGGGAGGAAGACATAGGAGTTGGAGGGGCAAGAAGGTGGGGTAGAAATGATGTAAATACACTACTCATGTATGAAATTAACAGAAATGAAGTAAAAGTAACTAACTCTACTCCATACCCAACATAGGCAATCGGTGGCAGAGGGTCCCTTGGCTTTCTTCAGGCACTGCCTTGGTGGTCTAACACGGGGACTTTGAGGTGAGGAAAGGCTTTGGTTTTTTGCTGAACATTTATTTTGAATTGTGTGCATTATGTCTGTGTGTATCACATGTGTGCATGTGCCTGTGGAAGCCAGAGGTTCTGGAGACAGAATTACCAGTTGTGAACCATTTGATGTGGATACTGGGAATTGAACTCTGGTCTTCTATTTAAAAAAAAAAAAAAAAAAAAAACAGTGCGCTGTTACCTGCCGAGCCATGTTTCTAGTCAGAGCGAAGCCTTTGTAACTGTTTGACCCTGGGCATGTTGCTTAGCTTTGCTGAGTCTCACCAACCTTCTGCAGGAAATAGGAAGTGACCTACTCACTGCCTTATTAGGCAGATAAAGGAGGCTAAAAGCTTAGCAACCAGTCTGTATGAGCCGTGTCTATGTGACTGTGATGACCAGACAGAAGGACCGTGGGGACAAAGGTGAGGCAACTAGCTCGTTCAGTCCTTTGACTGACGTGTTCACAGTTCAGAAGTTTGGGAGACAGAACCAGCCCAGCAGTCCTTCAAGGGAAGGCTGGTGTTCTCTTTACTTCTGCTGCTGTGGTAAAATAGCCCAGCCTGAAGCCACTTGGGGAAGAAAGGATTTAATTGAGGGGAAATCAAGTCAGGAACTCAAGCAACTAGTCACACCACATTCATTCATAGCCAAGAGCAGAAAGAAAGCAAAGAAGCCATGGTGCCTGCTTGCTCATGCTTTGTGCTCAGCTGGCCTTCTTCACATACTCAGTCCAGGATCACCTGCTGAGGGAATAGTGCCAACCACAGTGGGTTGGGTCTTCCCACGCTAGTCAGAAGTCTAGCTAATCTCCCATAGGCCAACCTGATTTAAGCAATTCCTCAGTTGAGAATTTATATATGAATATATATATATGTGTGTGTGTATACATATATACATATATACATGTATACATATATACACACACACACACAGAGGGGAGTATTAGGCAGTTTTTGAAAGCAAGAAAATTCCGACTCATGCCTATAGACAGCACAAGTGAATCTTAAAGCTACTATGCTAAGCAAACTCTCATTAAAAAATAGTACATGATTCTACTTATTTGAGGTATGTGGACTAAGTCAAATTTATAGCAACAGAGAGGAAAATTAGGGTTGCCAAGGACTGTAGAGAGGAGTTATCTTTTACTGGGTTGTTTCAGTGATGAGGGCTGTGTGTGCATGTCCGTGTGTGTGTGTGTGTGTGTGTGTGTGTGTGTGTGTGTAAGAAGGGGGAAGGGAGGAAAAGAGGAAACACTTGGAATGGCGTGGAACTGTCGTTAAAAAATACGATAGGGTGGAAGTTTCTGAGCTCTGAAAAGGCAGCAAGCAACAAGTGTAGATTTCATCCTTAAACTCTGATCACCTGGGATGAGCCCTGAACTGCATTTGGGCTCCAACTGTGGCCAGGCCCTGGGAAAGAAGGAAGAGAGAGGGAATTCGGACTGGCTTGGGGTAAAAAGTGCAGAGATGTGCAAACACAATCAGCCCAACTCCCCACCACTTCCAGGGCAGAGTGGGTGGAACCAGCCTCCCCTCTTCCTCCAATCCCACTCCTTCCAGGCTCCACCGGGGCCCCTCAGGGCTGCTCTTCTTACTCGGTTGGGCTGCCTGATTTCCCTGGAGAGGAGGTTTCGGAGGTGGGCCAGTCTCCACAGCCCTAGCCAACCAACCTCTTCAGTGGACCAGTCCAGGATCCTGCACACGTGGACCCTGTCTGTGCAGACCCACCTGAGTCCAGGAACGACAGCAGCCGCAGGGATCCTAGCATAGGCACGTCTTCTCTGCTCCTGAAGTAATGTTTATTTATCTTTCAAATTCTGCCAACCAAAATGGCTTGGGCTGTGATTTACCATCTCACCATTATGTCATACTTCCTTATGGCTTTTATGACCAAGAAAGACTCCAGGCACAGTAGCCATATTATGTCCCAGCGAACCCTTGCCCAAATTAAGTCACTGTTTCTGGTCCCTGTCGCTGGTCAAAAAAAAAAAAATGACATCCCAGGGTAATTACTGTTTTAAGGGCATATTTTAAAGCAAATGCAAAAAAAAATGCATAATGAATGCACCTATTTTCTGACCGAAATTTGCGTGTCTTTCACTCTCTCCTAGCAAACATGGTTTATGTTTATTTAAACAGCCCTTAATAGAAACGTACAGCTGCAAAGCATCTTGCTGCTCTATGCTTTCTGGTCAAGAAAATTGCCCATAATCACAGTTGACTTCACTATTCATAATGGGATATTATTTTTGTTACTGCACAGCATGGTTCAGCCTAGGAATATTCTAAATGCAACTGTGAGACTTATCTGAAGTCACAACACTTCATTCATTCATTCATTCATTCATTCCCTCAATCAACTTTTTGGAAAACATTGCTAAAAGTCTTTAAAATAGAGGGAAAGAGCGTCCACAGAGGCATGAGATTAGCATGGCAGGTCACCTGTGTGACAAGAGTAGCTATTGTCACACACAGCTACAGAGTAATTGGTTACACATAGTAGTTAAGGTACTGATGTTGCCGGATGGTTTACTTCAGTTATAAATTGAAATGGATTCAAGATTTTCCTGGTCATACATGCTCTCCTCTTACTTGTGTACATTTCAGCATTTTATAGTGGCATGTCATTTTTTGGTGTTGCATACAAGGCCTAATGTAGCTCACGAGGGCCTCGCTCTGTATAACTAAGGGTACC
>NW_026068075.1:408573-573986 GCF_014885135.2 Alexandromys fortis
CTCCTCTCCCCCTCCCTCTCTAATCCAAAGAGCAGTCACGGTTCCCTGCCCTGTGGAAAGTCCTAGGTCCTCCTCCCTCCGTCCATGTCTAGGAAGGTGAACATCCAAACTGGCTAGGCTCCCACCAAGCCGGAACATGAAGTAGGATCGGAACCCCTTGCCATTGACCTTGGCTTCTCATCAGTCCTCATCTCTTTTCCTTTTTTTAAGGCAGGGTCTTGCTATAGAACCAGTGCTGTTCTAGAACTTGATTATGTAAATCAGACGGGCCTCAATCATGAGGTCCTCTTATGCCTTCCAGGTGCCAGGTATGTGCCATGCCCGGATCTCAGTATGCTTTAGTTCTCAGTGAGTAGCATGTCAAGAATCATATCTTCCCCAAAGGCCATTTGAAGACGTGTTTCATTCCCATGTGGGTCGTTTGTCAGCCACATCACAGATCAGCCGTGGGCACCTGTGATACGTGGGAGTGTGGACAGAGGGATGCAGCTTTTCCTGACCTGCTTTTTAGCTTGATCGGACCCCAGTTTTGTGGTGCTGGTTGTCATTTATATTATAGGGATACTGGTTGCTCTGTTTCCAGTATTTTCCCAAGTACAGAGGCGTGAACTTTGAGAATTCTGAATGCCTCTGAGCGTCCACCCTTCTGCTCCTCAGGACCACTCCTAGCACTGGCTTCACTAAATGTTAAGCTCCTTAGAAATGAGAGTGAGCTCCAAGGGGGAACTTTCATAATGTAATAGATCTCACATACCAGCTTCGGAACAAAGACATGCTTGGTTGTGAAAAGGGAGTTAGTTACTACTGAACAACTAACTAAGCATGCTGTCCCCATGAGGGGGGGGGAGGAGGGGACGGGACAAATAGAGGTGTGTGGCTGTTGGATACAGAGACAAGGGTGCCTATGTTGCCTTGATTTTCCGATATAAAACGGATTTCTGAAGTTGATCAGAAGATACTAGGAGTGGTATATTCCAAGCAAATAGAACAAGCAATCGATTTGACATCCTTATCAAAAGGCTGCTAGCAATAGTTCCCAGACCTTGAAAACACTTGCCTTCGCCTATCTGACTTTACCTGTGTTAGACGATGTAGTGAAATAAATACATTGCTTCAAAGCAACGCCTTGCCAATCGCGGTGACTATTATTCCAGATCCGGAGAGTCTCAGGCAAAGAACTGTAAGCTCAAAGCACGCCTGTGCTATGCGTCGCCAGACCTCATGTCAACACAACGAAATGAACTCTAAACCCATACATTGTCCCTTTGAAGTCACTCTTTTTCTTTCTCTAATGCATGCTTTGCAAAAGGAGGCCAGTTCTTTTAGAGGAAAGAGACGCATTAAGGAAGAAGATGGAATCCTGCTAGAGCTGTTAAGGAGACCAGTTGTATGGAGATGCAACCTTGGTAATTAATCAGTGAGAATCCCACAGCCAAATGGGGAGGGAGGAGGCCCTCTCCTCCGGGATGGGGAAACGACTTCTCCCTTCTGGCTGAAAAAGCTCCATCCCAGGCCTTCTGGCTGCAGACATGTAGATGTACATCTGGCTGTAATCTCTCACTCCCTGCTGGCCTCTGACAAACTGTGTGGAACAGAAATCCAGTTTCTCCCCCATGTAAAAGAGCAAGAGAGAAATTGACGAGCTCGATGGTTAAAATTCTGAGAGCTGGCTAAGGAGAAGGAACATGCCCAAAGCAATAAAAAAAAAAAAAAAAAAAAAGCCTCTCGCTTGGAAACTGGAGCTGCAGAAATCTTAGAGCAGGGTAATCAAGCAGTGGCTTTGACCGAGGTGAAGGGAGTTGGAGCCTACAGGCCACAGACAGCCTTGATACTCCACAGATGAGTGAGAGATATTTAAATTGGCTTAGCTCTACCCTGGCCTGATGACCAAGATAGAGCGGATCTTGATAATGTCGGAAAGGGTTTCTTTGCACTTAGGTGTCCGCATTTCTATAAATCTCACTCTAAATTTTATGTGTGGGTGTTTTAAGCACCACTGTATTTATAAGAGATGAAAGCAGAGTTGAGGAGGGAAATGTGCTCTGGTCCCTCTCTGTGTGTTTCCGTTCAGGGGATGCCATGGTTCTAGCAGAGGAGTGTCAGCTTACCTAAACTGCAGAGATGCCAGTGGCAGCAAGGGACACGATTGGAAACTCAGCCTTGGAAACTCACACTGCGTACGTGACAGCAAACACCACAGGGCTCCAAATTTTTGAAATTTTTTTTATTTTGTTTCATTTCTTTTTTTTTTTTAAACCAGCAGATCGTGTCTGGTACCATTAAGTTATTTTTGAACAAATCAAGTTTGTGTGGCTCTCCTTCCTCCATCTTCCCTATCCCCCTGCTAGCCCTGCTTTTCGTTTGTGGCCTCCCACCCCCATATTCTTCTCCTCTTTCCTGTCCCATGTGTCCTGTGCCCACTTCACATCCTTCCTCATCACTGAGGCTCTATTTTTGCAGCCAGCATTACAGCCTTTGTGTCTTCAGGTTTTTTGTTTTTGTTTTCGCTGTTTGTGGTGTCGGCGCTAACACCGGACCTCAAGACATCATGGTCTACCAGCTGAGCTCTACCCCCAGCCCTGAATCTTTCTTTAAAAATTAAAATGTCTCTGGGAAGGCCAGCATCTAAAGCTCCTGGATATTTAGTCATTGAGTACTTAACACACCTTTCATTTCTAGCCAAAACTCAAAAAATATATATTCTTCTGAGAAGAATATAGCAAATTACTTAAAAGTATGTTGCTGTATTTTTCTTGTTTTCCATTTGTAAAACTTTCCTTTTGTAATATTATAGAAATTAATTCAATACCCAGTGTGTGTATGAGAGAGAGAGACAGACAAACAGATAGAGACAGAGAAACGGTGACAGACAGAAGAAAGAAAGAAGGAAGGAAGGAAAGAAGGAAGGCAGGCTGGCTTACTTCCAGGCCATGGATAAGAAGTAACATGGTTTTGTACATTCATTTTTGTTTTAACTCTGTACCACATTCTTGAGTATTCTCATGGTTTAAGACACTTTTAGTTTTACTTATTCCCCAACTGATGAATATTTAGGTAGTTTTCAATTTTTTAGAAACAATATGCAGTATACACAAAATAGGACATTCCACAGAAATTCTTCTTTTAGAAAGTTAAGATTGGGATTGGAGAGCTAGCTTAGCAGTTAAGAACACTTCCGGCTCTTTTAGAGACCCAAGTTTGGTTCTTAGTGCCCATATCATGTGCCTGACAACGACCCATAACTCTAGCTCCAGGGTCCTGGATATCCTTTTCCAGCATCTACTGGCACCTCGTACAAGTGGTGCTCACACACACACACACACACACACACACACACACACACACACAAATCCATAAATAATCAAACAGAGAAATAAATCTAAAGATAAAAATGAGGATATTATTGGTCTACAGAATATGCACATTTCTACATTTGAGTCTGAGGATTGACAGATCTCTTTCCAACATAGTTCACCTGTCCACAGTCTTTCCAGTGGAGGATGAGTTGCCATAACACCGTGACACTGACATGGTTCAGTGTTTGAGTATTCATTTTGGCCAATCTGATGAGTAAGATAGCATCTCATTTTGGTTGTGGTTGTTTATTTCCCTGAGTACATACAGTATTTCATATTAGAGACCACACGCAGAGGGCCTCGGTCGCTCCCATGTAGGCTTTTAAGGGCCATTTTTACAGAAAGTAATTATCAATTTAACATAATGAGCATGGTGAATGGGACCACGGTCTGCTAACCAGGATCATGGGGGTTGACAGGCTGGTAGTCTATACAGCATGGATATGTTGGACAAAGGGATGACTCCTGTCCCAGGGAGGATGACACAAGACAGCAAGAGAGTTCATCGCAATACCCAGAAATGTGAGCAACTTAAAACTTATGAATTTTTCTCTCTGGAATTTCTCATTTAAGACTTAGAGTATATGTTCATAACTCACCAGTCAACCGGCGCCATCATTTTACATGCTAGAACAAAGTATAAAATCTTTACCTCCCTTTGCATCCATTTTTCCTCTCCAACTTATAATTATTCTTAAATGTTTCCTGCACATGCATTGAAAAACATATCAGACAAATTTTATGTTTTTCTCTGTCAACAATAATTTAGGAACCTCAATAGAGGAGGAAAGCCTATTGTATTTGCCCGGGTTTTTTTTTTTTTTTGTCCTTTCTTTGTTCTTTCTTCCTTCCTGACCCTCTAAGATTCTTCCTTTTCTTCATTTCTGTTTTGAGAGCTTCCTCTAGCTATTCTTTAAATTTTCGTGTGCCGATGATAAGTTCTTTGAGTTTCCCTCATTTTGGTTCCTCATTCCAGGAAGTTTTTTTTTTTTTTCTGGTTGTAAAATTCTTCACTGGAAATTCTTTTCTCCCAGCCCTGGAAACAGGTTGTCTGCTTCCTTGTCCACTCTGTAGGGTCTGATGAGACATCCGGTCGTTGCTGATTATCCTCACATTAGTGAGGAGCTGCCATCTCTTGCTACTTTCCGGATGTCTTTCTTTTTATTGTCAGAATAGTGATTTGATGGGTCTTGCCCTAAGTTTCTGTGGGTTTATTACCATATGGTGTTTGGGCGTCTTCTTAAATCTGTAGCTTTATTCTTTTTGCCGAAGTTGTGAAAATTCCAGCCGCTGTTTCTTTGAGTGCTTTGTAATCCCTGTCTTTTGTCTGTCTTGGTTCTTCTGAGAGAGGAGACAGACGAGAGAGACGGAAAGACAGAAACTCACTACAGAGCCCAGGCTGGCCTAGAACGCGTAATGATCCTCCTTAGTCTCCTGAGGTCTGGGATTGCACGCACTGCTCTCCCTGGCTAAGATCGCTGTATCCTTTGCTAATAGCTCTCTGGTGCTCTGTTCATAGTTTTTCAGCCTACATGGTAATTTGTCTTCTTTTCATTATTATTGTTTTAAATGTAAGTAGATATTGTGCAATGTGCATAAATTTCCCTCGTCCTCCTGTACCCTTCCTTTTCCACGCCCACTCCTCCCCGTCACTCCGCTGGTCACTTCAAGCACGTGTTCTGCCCTCAGACCTGCTCAAGCTTTTCTCCGTGAACCCCTCTGCTGGTGAAGCCTACTGAGATTTGGCGCTTGAACTTTTTCTAGTTAGGAAATTTCTGTTTGGTTTTTCTTTATGTCTTCTCCTTTGCTCAAGACTTTTGCCCCTTTCTTTCAAATATCTTTAGAATGGCCTGCCTACACATTTTGATGGGCTGCTTACCACTTTTGTTAGATAATTCTCACGTGTCTTCTCGGTCTGGGTATCCGCTCATTGTCTTTACAGCTTTATGTAGAGATTTTCTTGGCTCTGGTACAATATGGGTTTTTTTTTTTAATTAAAATTTTGACATTTGGAATAATTTATCAAGAGACTCTGGCTCTTACATCTTCTGTTTGAACAGACTTTCCTAGGCACTAATATAGCGGTAGAATATAGGAGAAGGGGCACCACACTTTGAGTCAGACTGAAGCAGAGAGAAACCATTGCTAAGTGTTTTCTGTCTGACTAGGTAACTTCTTTTTTTTTTTTTTTTTCCTTGCTAAAGGGAGTAGGCTTTTTCCTGGTCTATACTTATTGATGTTCTTGCACTGCTGGCTTATCTGTCACCCTACTTGGGATATATAAGGTTAAATAGAAACCCGAGGAAACTCAGTGTTTCCTCAGTTCCCAATATCCTTAGCTATGTGTTCTCTTTTCCATGTCTCCTCATGCTTGCTCTATACACAGTGTTCAGGGTCAACTGTACTTGGCAGAAAGAACAGGGGGAAATACTTTTAATTTATCTCATCCTAGAACTAAAAGTGCAAGAGCATCTTTTATGATTTTTTACAACCATTTTCCTCATAAAATCTCCTATGATCATTGTGTGTGTAGCCGTACTATTAGTGGAGGCTGAGTGGGCAGAAGTGGGTACCACTGTATAAGGCATGCACTAAGATGCCTAAAGCAACTTGTGACACTTGACTCAAACCTAGTGCCTTACTAAAAGCATACCGTTTGAATAATAGCATTCCTTTAAGATGTCTGTGTTCTAATTGGTTGTTTCTGGGGATACATGATACTGGTTCTTCCTATTAGCACATCTAGTATCCATATTGGATGCTCTTGTTAGTTCTGCTTCCATCTTGGTCCTCTCACATTTTCTGTACAGGCAATCAATGTCATTCTCTCTCAGGCATGAAGTTTTTCTTTTTTCTTTTCTTAAACTAGTATGTTCGCTAAGATTTATTTAGTTACTTCGTATTTATCTATTTACTTGTGTGCTGGGAACCAAAGCAAGGGCCTTGCACACACCAGGCAAGCAGCCCACAGCCTGTCCCCATCCACAGCCTGTGCTCGCTGCGTCTCGATTACAGCGTTAAACTGAAGCAGGAATGGCAGGCATCTTTATTTGTTTTCTCTCGCATTTTAAGATAAATGTTTGTAGACTCTCTTCGTTATGTATGATGTGTGTTGTACAGTTCTTGTGGATTTTTTTTTTTACCAAACTAAGTAGATTTTCTAATGCCAGTTTTCTGAGATCTTCTTATTACACATGTGGATTGCATCATTTTTTCATATAGCTGTGCTGGCCATTTGCTTTCTTCCCTTTCGCCTGCTCAGTGGGGAGTCCTAGCATGTGATTTTCTAACACGGAGCATTCTTGGAGCACATCTTGGATGGTCACATGCATGAGGGGATTTGGTGTCATCAGATTATTTTTCAAAATTTTGTCTCTGTTCATGGGAGGATTTGACCAATGCCTTTGTTCCTCGGACTGTTCTTTTCTGGTTTGAGGACCGAATTGCAATAGTCTTACAAATGTGAGCTATTTTCTTCTCTTCTGCTCTGGATTGTTTTATCCACTTTCAATTTTATTGGCACAGAATTATCCATAATATTATAAGATCTTTATAGCTACAGTGTTTCCATTGCCAGATACATAACATTTGGATTATTACACCATTTTATTGAAATTTTCTCTTTAATGGGTAATGATCTGTTTAATCTCAATGATACTTTGCCAAGATGTTTTAAAATCTGAGGTGAATATAGTTTTATGCCCTTTCTTCGGGTTAGTGTTTGCCTGGTTTATACTTTCCTATCTTTTACTTTTCGACTTTGTGTGGCGTCCTGAAGGTAAGGTGGTCCTGTCTAGGCAGGATGCTTTGCACAAACTGTTCCAGTGATCTCTCTGCATTTTCCTTTACTTCCTATCACTGCTTTGTAGAGTTTCTCTATTATTCTTCTCTGGTTTTAATTGGGTTAATCAATTTTTTTCTCCTCCACCTCCTTCTAAATTTTGGAAATTGAATTCAGCTCTGTTATGTAATTATTCTCAATTTTTGCATGTAATCTCTAGATTACTTATAATAACTGTAAAGTGTAAACACTAAGTAATTGCTACAATGCATTGCTAATCGAATAATAAGACAAAAGTCTGTTCAGAATAGGTGCTACCATTTGAGACCTAGCTACAGTAACAATCTAATATTTTTTAATCCATGATTGGGTCAAATCTATAAATGACAATTTTATGATAACAACATTGGAAATCAGTATCTTTAAGGAAACAATTAAATAAACTGTGGTACATATAAAATAGCAGGCAGACACTAAAATTAAGCAATTAAAGGTATTTTAGCCAGGCGGTGGTGGTGCACGCTTTTAATCCCAGCACTCGGGAGGCAGAAGCAGGCGGATCTCTGGGAGTTCGAGGCCAGCCTGGTCTACAAGAGCTAGTTCCAGGACCGGCACCATGCTACAAAGAAACCCTGTCTCAAAAAAAAAGGTATTTTAATTGACATATGAAGACATCCATAATATATTACTACATGAAATAGGAGGCCCATATATAGTGTGTGCCATATATAATATAAAATCATACATGTGTATGCTTGAGTGCTTTTGTAAATAGGATCATGAAGATAGGTGTTTGGGTGTGTTTTTTTTTTTGCTTTATTTATTGAGCATAAAGTGGTATTTGATGTCAACTGTGCACTGATATTTATTTGTTCAAGAAATAGATAAATGAATAAATGAGGGCCTATTATTACCAAAATGCTAACAGTGAATATTTAGAGCCAGGACGAGGGCTTATAGGGTAAGGCCACTTGTCTCAGAAGCCTGAAGACCTGTGTCACCCTAGAACCCATAGTGGAAGAAGAGAGCTGACTCCCAACAGCTGTCCTCTGACCTCCACATATGCACTGTGTCACATATGTATGCACACGCATGCATACAGACACACACATCATACACATACAATGCTAATAATAGTAATAATGATGATAATAACGATAACAGTGGTTATCTCTGGGTCTTGTGATTCGTGTTATTTATTTCCTTTCATTTATACTTTGTTCAATATTTTTATAATAAGCATGCGTCTGTTTTGTCAAGAAGAGGATACTTTTTATATTTTGAAGCCACCCTCACCTTACAACTTCCAAATACCTCCCCCCATTTGTCTGAATTCCAAGCAAAGCAATTTCTTTGCCATTGTAAATTCATATTGGCAAGAAGATTGGGACAGTAACAGAGACATGTTTGCGCTTGGAGATCTGGAGGCAGAAAAAGTGAATTAGGAGAGGAAGTGCAAAAGGAAGGCCGGTGCCTGAAGACAGAAGTTGAGCCTGGTTTTTCAAGGCAAAACAATGTAATATGGCACCTGGTGAAGCAAAAGTTAGGAGGAGTAGAGCCTGTGGGGCCCAGAGAGCACAGTGGATGCTCTGATGTAATTCTAATCTTTTCAAAAGGATTTGGTTTTGTGTGTGTGTGTGTGTGTGTGTGTGTGTATGTGTCTGTTGGCCTGCATGTGTGTATGTACACCACATGCATGCAATGCCTAAAAAGACTGGGAGAGGGTGTTGATTCTCCTGAAACTGGACTTAAAGATGTTCTCAAAAGTAAGCCCAGGTCCTCTGAAAGAGCAGCAAGAGCTCTTCCCTGCTGAGCCTTCTCTCCATCCCCCTCTCAATCTAATTCTTGGCCCCCAGTTGTGAATGGGTTCAGCAGTTCAAAAAGAAGCCAAGCCATAAGACTCCGGGATTGTACTACCTTGTGTAGTAACACCTCATTTCCTTAGTTCTGGATTTTTCTTTCTGAGGCTATGGAATTGGATGTTGGATTGTGGTTTGGTTTTTTTTTTTTTTTTTTTTTTTGAATGACTTACTGCACCTTCTTCGGGATGCCATGGAAGTGTTTGCCCAATCATACTCCATCCCTTCCCATCACTGGACCGAACCAACCTAGCTTTCTCCAGTGTGGACAGTTAATCTCTTTCTATCATTTCTCCTTTCCTGTATTATGCTAAATGAGTGTTCATTTCCTCCTTGGCCTTGAGTTACAAAAGTCTCTCTTCTTGCCCAAATCTTAGAAAGTACAGGCTCTAGGGGAAAAAAAAAGTGGTGGTAGAGACAGTATTGCCAAATAAAATACGGGGCAACCAATTAAATCTGAATTACAGATAACCAATACAATACCTAGTGCATCTATACCCTCACCTATGTATTTATAGCAAAAATCAGCTGTTGTTTATCTGAAATTCAAATTTAACTGGACGCCTACTCCCCTTTTCTCTAAATCTGGCAACCATAGATGGGGAGGGGGGCGGGAGTGGGAGTTAATCTTGTGATGCAAACGTTTTTCTCAGTGCTTTTCATCCAAAATTTACCAGATGTTTCTTAGACAGATTTTCAGTTTACAAAAGGGTAAAATAACTAACTGATTAAGTCAGGATTAGACTGCAGAGCAGTGCGAGGGCTAGAGATTTAAGCTTGAACTTCTCCAGCATATGATCTAATTCAGTAATCTCTTTATCAATAATTTATTGACTGGAAGAAAGTAGGAACAGAATGATCACAGAGGCACATGTTTCCATGGAAAGCAAAATTTCAAAAGAGACTAAAAGTAATGACTGTTAAGGTTTTGGTTTTCTTTAGACCATAGCAATGACTGGATTTAGTCTCTTCTCTAGTGTTTCTGAGAGCATGGTCCCAAGACTATCTATGTCAGAATCATCTATAGGGAAGTGAAGGTAATCGATCCTTCCAAGGACTGAAATCATAGCCTTTACCTCATTGGTGCCACAATCACTTTTTTTCCAGAACCTTTACTTCTACAATGGCTTTTGTCCCTAGGGTCTGGATGACAGGGTCATTGGTAGGTATCTTTTTGCTTCATCTGTTCCATCACATATTATAATAGCAATTCAATGAAAGGCAAAATTGAAGAGAGACTTGATATCCTCCAACACACCCAAATAAAGGAATCCAAAAGAACGTCTGAATGGAAAGATGATTGACTTGATCTCTACTAAGTCACTGGATTCACCTTGATCTTGAAAGCTGAAGACGTTTCTGTGTTCTTTCTTTTGCAGTGGTATCTTCATATTCCTTAAAACTAATTCTCTGCTTTTCCTCAGCCTGGCTCCAGGACACCTAGTAACAGCTAAACAATTGGCTTCAGAGCTACAGTATGAGTGCCTTTGGTCAGCATTGTACTTACACAATTGGAGGGCAGCAATGCTCAAACTTTAAAAGAACGTGGTCAAGAGACAGTTTGACTTCCAAAGCATCCCTCAGACACGCATAACTGAGGTGATTTTTTTTTTTTTACATCAAAGAGTCTTTTCTTTTAGAATAGAATTCATGTATTTGGTCAATTCTGTCTGTTTATAGCAAACAATCTTTTCGTGTTTGGGCAGTTCCTTAATGACATGCTAATAAAAACTCTGTGAGTAGCTTAGTAACTTATCCCCTACTATTAAAATGTGAGTAACCCAAGATGACTGGGCTCTGATGTCCTCCTCTCCTTGTGTTACCGGGGACTCAATTCTTTTTAGTGTGTGTGCTGCCAGTTGATACTTGCCTAAATATTTCTTTCATACTTAGGACACTATAGTTACTTTTTCAGGCTTCAAATATTTCCACCTAATTCTAGAAACACGTGTGCTACGCCTGAAATGCTGACAGCTGTGACTTAGCCTCAAAATAGTCAGGTCTGCTCAAGGAAATCACTGAGCAAACAGAAGCAGGAGGAAGACGCTGACAGCTGAACAGGCATCGGGAGACAACTGCCAGGTACCCGGATGACCAGCCTTGGGGTGGTAACAGACAGATTCCATTTCTAGAAATAGCACAGAGGGTGCCAACAAGTCTTGGGATACACATGGTAGCATGAATCTTTCTTTCCATCTCTGGAGAGCTTGGCAGGTATCTCAGGAACTCTGAGTTTGCTGGAGAAATGAACGTGTATGGTAATCTTTGACATGGGCATGTTGTGAATCCATTGGTTTTTTTTTTTAAAGCCACATTCTCTGACTGACTTAAAGAAGTGTGGGTCACTGTGGAGACCCCAAATGTAAGACACTGGCTCTGCTCCCACAACTTTCATGCCAGTGGAAGAAATAAAACAAGAATCCTAAGGGCCTTCCCTAGGAATGGTTAGGTCCTTGCTAAGAAAAACAAATCATTTGTAGACAAAATATAGCCTCAACAATTCCTTCGGGTGATGAGAATGCAACTCAGTTGACTGAGAATTCATCTAGCAAGCAGGAAGCCTTGAATTTGATCCCCAGCCCCAAAGGAAGAAAAACGTCCTTTAAACGGGGCTACACAAGAGCCAGATGTATAGCATTTTTCAGGAAGTCAAACGTGGATCAGCTACCTCCAACATGATGCCACATGGCCATGTTTTAGTCAGGAACCAAGCCAATTAGCTTGCACTTATGAGCTACGTTGAAAGTGGGATGTGGTGGTATATGCTTGGTGATTTTAGCACTAGAAAGAGGCGAGAGAACCAAGAACTCAAAACTAACCTGGCCTACATAGCTGGAAACCAAGAGAAACAAAAGAAATCTGTGCTGAAGTAGGAAAAATCGTACTGTAGAGAGCCCGCAGGAATGGGGGCCATATAAGCAAACCACAAATTCCCACCTTCCAACTCAGGCTAAAATGGGAGCAAAATAGGCTGTGGGGGACAGCAGAGATAATTGCCAATGTGACTTCCAGTTGATCTCTTCTCTCTTTTCTTTGTGCATTGGCCAGTTCCTATAAGAATGGCAAGTGTGTGAGCTTGCGATAGGTCTCTTAACACTCGTGTGGAAGTTAGGAGAGGTCACAGGAAGGTGAGTTCTACCATTTACTGATTCAATCATTTTGGCAAAGTGAATCTTTCCGAACCTCTGTTCTTTTAACAGTAAAATGATGATAAGAGTTGCCGAGAGGATGGTCCTATGGATTACATATAAGGATGCTTGGAAGCACTTGGCCTTGATGCTCAGGGACACAAAGCCCTCAGCAGTTGTTCACCTCTCTAGCAAGTAGCTTAAGTGTGGTGCATCAAATGAGACAGAGACCTACGAGTAGTAGGGATTCAAGGGTACGGGGTATACAGAACTGGGTTGACAGAAGTGGGTTCATGAATGAGGTGACTTTTGAACTTGTTCATACGTGCGTAACTGTGAACTGGAGGGAAGAAAATGAGTGCAAGCATGTTGATAGCCAAGCATTGGGAGATGAGCAGAGATGCTCCAGAGACCAAACATATACGGAGCATGGAGGAGAACCAATGCTCAAAGACAGTGATGAAATGAGAAGACTTAATTGAGCTTATTTGTCACGGCGCAGCTTCCTATGAAGTCACTCCCTACCAGAGACCTTACTAGGCCACTTCTCCTCACGAACCCCCATCTTGTCTTTCCAAACACTTGTCACTGAGAGTCAACCCCCACCTAACGCTCTAATAATTTTGCACTGACCCCTTTCTCCTCCATCTTGTGAGCTACATGTTTACTCTGGAGACAGGTCTCTGCCTTTCCCTTCCGCTGACATGAGAACTTAGCACACTGTGGACTCCAAGGGAAGCGTTTGTGAATGACCTCAGAGGTTGATTACAAATGTACCTAATTGAAGCACAAACTTAAGTATCTCTTATACCAGGCAAGAACTGGCTGTGTGGGGAAAACAGTAACAGAAAAGAAAAGTGGACCGGCTCTCATGTCGTGGCCCATTCTTGAAGAGCCAGAGCCAACCTCTTTGAACATTTTCCTAAACATCTTTGCCCAAGTTAGCTGAGGACATGCCAAGGCAAACAAAGACTGGCTGGCTGACCGAGCTCACTGGTGCAATGGCTGCAGGGAACGAAAGGCTGGCCCAGAAGAGACGCACCAAGTGCAGCCCTGAGGGCAGACCAGCTTCCTTTGCACTCAACAGCAATTCCTGGAGCAATCTCTGCTAAATGCAGCCTTCTCTGGGGAGGGAGCAATAGTCTTTGCCCCCCCCTTCCAAACCTGAGATCAAACCTAGGAATCAAATGTTGAGGTGATTGAGGAAAACCTAGGTATATGAAAATGGAAAACCTGTTGCACCCTGATTCCAGGGAACCGCATCACCATGCCTGTCATGGTCTGTTTACCAAGTACTCGTCAAATGGAATAATAACCCATCTGTGACAAATCTTCTTTTGTCCAATGGGGGAGCTTGGTGTTTTTCTAATGCAGATGTGCATGTTAGCTCTGATTTGCAAAACTTCCATGCACATCAACCGAAGACGCCAGTTGAAACAGATTCCGGTAAGGACATGCCCCTTCCTCATATTCAGAATGATGTCCCTGCTGACAATTGAACACCCTACTGCCTGCTACCCTCTCTAGGTCCTCAGCTGTCTTCTAGATTCCCAGTAGAAACCTTTTCTAGAGCTCCAGAGTCATTGGGTTTTGGGCATCTACTAACCAGAGTCCCATCCCTCAGCCTATCCTACATAACTGTATCCTATCCTACGTAACGGTACCAAAGGACTCAGATTTAATGAAAGCACCCAAGGTGCAAGTGAAGTCAGACACAAACTAGTGCAGGTGTGTTTGCCTTTCCACACAGGCCATGCTAAAGAACAGACTTCTACACAGGCAATTTTCCAGAGTTCTTTTGCAGCTGATGAGACAAATCTCAGTGGGCCAGCTGAAATATACCACATGGGTAACTGCCTCAGCCACGTTGGATGCTGTTCTTTTCCCTTGGAATGTTCTGGCTTCTCCGCTTTTCTCTCTTCAGATCCTATTTTTCCTTCAGGGCTTAATTCAAGTCTTAAGCATGCAGTCTGCCCAGAGTGCACCTGGACCAAATGCCTGCCCCACTCCGAAATCATGGCTCCTCACTTATTCCATCTGGATTAATTTGCTTTCCCCCAGCAGATTCCAAGCTCTGTGAGAGCAGGAGTTATGTTTGAATCTTCCTGTCTGTCTTCCACAGCACTTAGCCTGGTGCTTGGGCTCGGAGGAAGTGTGCAATACATTTTCACAGGCGCCGCCATTACTTTTCCACATATGTGTGACTTAAGCCACAGCAAGGCACATAAAGTAGGGTATCACTGTCCTATTTTTTACAGGAGAAGTTCTAAAACAAACCAACAAACACCACCCCCTATAAAAAGTTTATTTAAAATCCAATTTTCCCTTTATTTCTAGACATTCTCAGTTTATTAGTCAATATGATGTCTCTGAGTCAGCCTCTGCACTGGGCACTGTGCTGCTGGAAACAGAGGAAGAGCAGAGAGCTTGGAGCTCTGCCTTAAAGACATCCACAGAGCAGTGATCCCCAAACCTGGTTGAGGGTCAGCAGTATCTCAGGAGCTCGTTGGTGTCCAGGCTATGTGAGGACTGTGTGTTAGCAGACCTGGAATAGCGCCCGGGTATGTTCTCAAAGCCACCTGAGGAATTCTGATAATCAAGCATGTTGAAAAACCAGGGCTCCAGGGAGCCATAGATTTTCATAGACAGAATCGAATCATTGTTTCCAGACAAGTGTGAAGCACATTGCTGGAGGAGCTGCAGGCATGAATATTTGACTTTCTGTGTTTATTCTGTGTGTCTTGAAAAGACTAAATATTTTATAGAACCACGAGTCCGGAAATGATGCTGCCAGTTAGCTGAGCCTTGAGAATTGGTTGCTGTGTGAAATAAGCTAGCCACAAGAGGACAAATAATGAAGGGGTCCACTCATCGGAAGTATCTAGATTAGTTTTCAGGCCTAGAACAGTGGTTGCCTGGGCGAGGAAGAGGGGAGAAATGAAGACTTCGTGGCTAGAGAGATTTGTCCAGGGAGATGAGAAGAGTTCTGGAGATGGAGGATGGCAATGGTCACATGACATGGATGCACTTAACACAGCTGGACTAGTCACTTAAAATTGCTTCCATTGGTAGGATGTTTTTCTGTGTATTTTGCACCAATGAAAGTCTATTTAGGGCTTGGGAGATAATAGCACAGTCAGTACAGTGCATGCCATCCCCACAACCCATGTTGTGTTTTTTTAAGGAAAAAAAAAAGCTAGGAATGGTGGTTATGGGCTTGTAATTCCAGCACTGAGGGTGCAAAGACAGGTAGATCCCTGAGACGCTCTGGTCAGCCAGCCTACCTTGCTGCAAGTGTTCCAGGCTCTCTCAAAATGTAAGGTGGATGGCGCCAGGAGAATAACATCCAAGGTTGACCTCTGACCTTCAGTGCATGCACACACATGCACATGCATCCATCCATACACATGTGCTTCCACCCACCCATGAATACACACATGCACACAATTTGTCTATTTCAATAAGCCAGAATATATTTAAAGTATATTTAAGTAAATATTTAAAGTGGATATAGAGCTGTTTAAATCGAGGAAAATATACATATGTAATTTGTGTGTGTGTTTAAATTGGCCACATAGCAAACCTTTCAAAAAGTAAGTGTAGAGTCAGACTTCAGTATGGCAAATGAAGATGCTATGCAAATGATATATGTTGGAGAACTAGAGTTTAACTCATTTTACTTAGAAGGACACCAAAGACCAGGGAGGGGAGAGAGACCTTCCCTATGTTACATGTTGAGTCTGTGGCAGGGCCCAAATTATCATCCAAGTCCACCGTATAGGCAACAGACATGGGAAATCCTCCTGTATGCCAGACAGCTAAGGGCAGGTCCTCAGGGAGGACCTGATAATTCAAGACCACCCGTAACAAAAGAAAAAAAAAAACCTAAAGGAATGAAGGGTTTCTAAATCCGGGAATCTAGAAGGAGATGTGTACACAAATAAAGGTTTTCAGCAAGAGAGGGAATTTTCTCATCTGTGAAGATGGCGCAGATGAACTGGCTTACAGAAGTAGGCTGATGCTTTGAAATGCCAGAAGCTATCTGGAATGGTAGATGGACTCAGATTTGCCGCAACCTTCAGCAGGGAGCCAGTGGGGAATTTTAAATAAACATGTGACATGCTGAAAGTAGAGGTCTCGAAACATTAATCTGACAGGGGGCAAATGTATGGCTAGAATAAAATCAGACCAGTTGGGTGGGCTTTTCTAGGAATCCAGCCGTGGTATGTATGACAAGGACCTGAACTGGGATGGTGGCAGGGGGAATAAAGAAGCAAACACAAAGCCAAGTCAAAGGCTGCCCAGCCACACCCAGTCCTCGATGAAATGGCAGGTAAAGGAAAAAGGGGGAGCCAAGGTTTTCTGGCCTGGGTAATGGGGTAGTGCCCTGGACTGAAAGGAAAACCATAAAAGTGGAAGGTAGTTTGGGGCCATGGTGAAGCCTTTGCTTTGGGAAACAACGAGCTGGAGGTTGTACTGGAAGATCCAAGTAGAGAGAGTTTCCAAGCAGTTAGAAGTATAGGAACTTAGGATTGAGGTCAGGAGGTCATTAAATTTTCATTTTAAATCTGGAAACTTTACCCAGGATGATGTTCCAGTGACAGTCTCCTTTTTATTTACTGTTAATTTAAAAGACATATTGTTTTCATAAAGCCGTTGTGGCGTAAGGCTTTAAACACAGGGGAGCAGGCATGTAAGTGTCTTCAAAGCCAGAAAACATCAAGGAAAGGGTGGGGATGGCCCATGTGAGTAATTCAAACTTCTCTTTTCTGGAAATAGAGGAGAGCAAAGCCATGCTGTAATTTCCAGTTGTCCGTTCTTGGGGCACTAAGCCATGCAAGGATTTAGTGTCCTTGTCACCCAATGCAACCTTTCAAAGAACTGCTGGCTAGCTATGTAGTAAGGAACCTTTGGGGGCCCCTTGTACGGAATCCAGCACCTCTGCGATGAATACTGTATGGCAGCTGCGCCGGTGACTCATAGCTCAACATCACATCACAGCAGATCATTTGACCAAGCGAGGAAGGGAAGAAGCTTGATAACATTTGCTTTCTTGCCAGTCGCACACTTGCTCAATGAACTAAAGGCTACCTCCCTCCCCCAGCATCGCTAACAAACGCTTTTGGACTTTGTAACCCCATCATTTCATCCCCGATTTCCATGAGGTGAGCTGATTGGAGACTGTCTGCCTTGACGGAAAGCAGCAGCAGGTTTGAGTGTCAGAACAAGAGAGAGCGAGAGTGGTTTTCTGCAGGTGTATTTTCAGAGAAGACCGCCAGGACTTCGAAATCTGCTTGGTGGAGTCAGGCTTGGTGGTCAGGGAGACACATGAAGTTTCTCTTAAAGTCTTTCTACCTCTCCCTTGTCTCCTGTCAGTCTTCTCACAACGCTTTTTAATAGTTCATAAGCTCACCTCCAACTTCCCATTCCAGATCCTACTGTGAGACCTCTTAAAACTTGGAGTAATTGCCATATATCGAGACTGACAGTATTCCAGATGTCACAGTCGGGGGTCTTACATATCCCTTAGCTCTATTAGACCTGAAGCAAACATCTGAGAAAGTAGCACTATGTCCCTCACTATAGAGATTAGAAAGGAAAGTCTTCAAAGGATGGTAGATCCCAATAAAGAACAAAAGCAAGCCCTTTCCAGTCTTCCCACTGTGCCATTGGCTTGCCATACAGTGACAGGGAAGTGATAAAACCAGGTCCAGCAAAGCAGCCAGGTCGGCCCTAATGAAGAGAAGACTCTTACACCAGGTTTGTGAGCAGAGCTTCCTAGAAATCCTTGGATTTGCCACCTAGTGCTAACTCGGCTGGCGGTCTAGGCAGTGCTTCTCAACCTTCCTAATGCTGTGGCTCTTTGATACAGTTCATCATATTGTGGTGACCCCCAGCCCTAAAATTATTCTGTATCTGGTTTAGAACTGTGATTTTGTTAGTGTTGTGAATTGTGATCTGAATATCTGTGTTTTCCGATGGTCTTAGGCAACCCCCATGAAAGGGTCGGTTGACTCAAAAGGGGTTACAACCCGAAGGTTGAGAACAGCTGATCTAAAGAAACCGGAAGGCCCCTTCTACCCTTGCCATGCTCAGGAAATGCTAACACACATTTTCATTGGGTGTTTTCAATGACTTTGGTTTTGTTCTATTATTCTATCCATGATAGCCTGGTTTGTGGCAGAGCCCTAGCACCAACATCCCTTTATAATCCCCTTTTGCTAATTCACCATCAGCCATAAGAGAGGCACAGGACTTGAGGCACAGTGGCAAGCCTCATCGTCTGCGCTTACCCCCTTGTTAACTTTCATGTCCCCACTAAGGGTATGTGATTGTTTCTTCCTACAGTTTCACCTAATTCCTTGCTGGCATTAGTTCACCCCTACTGACTTCCAATAAGAAAGCTAAGAACTATGAATCTTGGTCATATTGTGAGCAGGGGGGGGGGTGCAAAAAGCCACACTACAATTAGGGCTCTGGGAAGGGAACCATCAGGAAAAGCCTAGATCCTTGGTCAACTTCATTAAAGGTCACATTAGCCCTGAACCTAGGACTAATTCAGGGCTTAAAGGAAGATTCATCTTCTATCTAGGATTCATAAGAGACTGATGCAGAATCTTTTATGAATGCGAGTGTTGCCCTCCATTCGGCAGCTGTGATTGGTCCAGCCTAGATTTCATGACATTTATCCAGCGGTGCATAGGGCTGAGCATGTCAGAATCATTCGCCTTGTCTTCCTGTGCAGAACAAGATGGCTGCCTGAGAGGAACAGGTATCAAGTCAGGAGAAGTCACCCTTTCTTCCATTTAGTTTTTTAACAAAACTGAGCAGCCCACAGAAAGAACAAAAACAGTAATTTTGCCTCCTTGGTATCCCTTGTGTTTTTAACTATCCCCTGCAAGAATTACTCTCTGACTTAGTATGTGTCTCATCAGTCAGCATTTCCTTTTACCTAGTCCTTAGAAAGTAGGAATTGCGTGTGTCTTCAACACAAATGCTATATGCTAATACAGAAGAGTTTACAAATGCAGGCAGCTACAATGGAAAGACAACTGTTAATACAATGACACAGAGACATGATTTTTAAAATAATTTTTTTAATTTAAATGTTTTTATGCTCATGAATGTTTTACCTGCACATGTGTCTGTGCACCATGTGTATGCAGTGTCCAAGGCCAGCATAGCATACCAGACCCCATAGAACTGGAGTCACAGATGGGTGTGAGCCACCGTGTGCATGCTGGGAACCAGATATGGGTCTTCTGCAAGCGCAGCCAGTGCTCTTAACCACTGAGCCATTGCTCCAGCCACAAGACAGATGTTTTTAATATTGTTTGAGTGCATTTATTTCGGAGCTTTAAAATCTGAGTGTATATTTCATAAGGAAAATTATATTTTAGATTCTATCTAAAGCATACATTTTTATTAAACTGTATCAGAGTTACTCTTGCCCACAGAATGCTGGAGCTGGAAAGAACTCCTATGTCATCAGGTCCCACCCTTGATTGTCTAGATGAGCCTAGAGAGCTCGAGAAAGAATGGATTTCCTCAAGGTCATGCAGTGACTGGGTCCTGGGCTAAAACCCAGATGGTCTCTGCATGAGCCCTTCTTGGGCTCCACCTCACTGTGACCTCACCAACAGCAGAGCTTGGCTTAATGACCTCCTGGTTTTCATTTACTTCATATTCCAAAGCGGTGTCTTCACTGGCTTTGGGGACTCCCTTGCTAGTCAAAGCTGTTTGGAGAGTGCCTAGCTGTCATCCTGGATCGTTCTCTTCAGATCGGTTGCAGTCTAGGCCAGGATGGAACACTGCCACAAAATCTGCCCTTCCTGGCCTCTGCACCATGAGTAAAGGAAAACCAATGTCTGTTTTCTGTAAACGCACGTCTGTCTGAGCATTCGTCCTGTTGCAGAGGAAGTGTCAGTTCGAGCCCCGATGAGGGCTCTCTCACAAGCTTTTAGTGTGAAAGAGCCGGTGTTGTTCAACTCTGCCACATCCCCACACCAACCACGTGTGCAAAACTCGGAATTTTCCTTTTCCGTTAGGCCATGTAGTCACCAATACATCTCCTCTTCAAGGAAGATGTATATCATCCTCTCCAACATGAAGCAGCCTTCTTTTTTGTCTTAAATTGCCTTTCTAACACTCAGGATTTCTAGTCTTCCACTGGGCATTTGATTCCTGGAACATACTGTTCTAGAAACGCAAACTAACCAATATTTCCCTAGAGTCCACCAAGAAAGAAGGGATGCCATTTTGTCTGCCTGCTTTAGTCTGTGTATTTTCCTGTTTCACCTCCTGGCCTCCTGGCCTCTGGCCTAGCCTGGAAGCTATTTTGGGATCTAACCTAAGCAAATGATGATAGCATTGGGCTGAGGCATTTGAGAAGGGGCACCTATGTATCTGGTCCTAGGCTCAGTTCCTGTTTCACTTTAAGCCTCAGCCCAGCGACACTGTGGCATTGCCACCGAATGCTGCAAATATCTAGTTCCTGATGGATCCGCTTTCAGCAACTCAAATTTAGCAGGGAAACAAGCTGGAGCATGTTTCTCAAGAAGTGCACATGCCACATGGCTACTCACTCAGCAGGGACAAAAGTTACTGCCCTGCAGAGACAGACAGCTGCCCTATTGGGGCCCCTTGGAGGCTAAGTACCCTTCCATGATCAAGGGAAAATGTTTGTTCTTTTCTACCAATAGACAGATTCAGGGACTGACTGTCCTTCTTCTATGTAGTGCAAGCTCCGGCTGGCCCTGTATATAGTCTATGAGGTTCGAGGGGCATGTCACTAAGGTTAGGTTTGAGCACAAGCTGACTTGGACAGCTGTCTCCATGTGTTTTTGTCTGTGGACTGTCCGGTAGAGCTCTAATTATTGTTCCTCCTCAGCCATTTTGCTGCTTAAATTCCACACCAGACTTCTCAGCCACAGAGACTGCCGTTTCCACCACATCCATGGTCTCTTGATGAAGAAAATGTCCTGGCAGTGCCAACTGGAGGGGTTTTGTTTGCTTTGGCATTTTTGAGACAGGTTTCCCTATGAAACCCAACTAATCTCAAATGTTAAATCCTCCTGCCTCAGCCTCCTGGGTGTTGGAGTTCCAGGCATATACCAATGCATCTGATTTAGAGCATTTTTTTTTATTTTAACAATAACACTTGATAATATTCTGGCTCTGAAAAAGATGACATTTTACTCCTAAACTCTCTTGGTTCCTGAATGATGCCAATTTGTGAATTCCCACTAGAAGTTTCGAAGGAGCTGTCATTTGCCTTCACGTGCATGTGTGGTGTAAAAGGGAGTCCTTCTCTTGAGGGCGATGCGGAGAAAGTTTTAGCACCAGGTGGGCTCTTTTCCCTGGGAGCTTTAATTAACCATTGGTAAGACTGCTAATCCTTTGCATATTATAAAGACACCCTTCCCTCCATCCTGTTCTCTCATTCCACCTCTCCATCCAAGGTTGATCAGGGACATGTGCTTATCCTCTCTCTCTTCCTGACTGGGCACTCTAATGCAAGTCAGTCTAGCCAGACAGTTTACTGGAGCTGTAGTGGCCTCGCCAAGTACGGTTTTTCCTACAGATGGAGGCCAACATGATTGGAGATGCCCTGCGCAAGTTTCTTGCCTTGTGCTTGGTACTCACACTGATTGACAGGGACACGAATGAGGTCAGGCACAAAGCCAGTGTTGACTTTATGTCAGCTCCTGAAGCAAAAGGGATTTTGTAGAAAAGTAAGTGTCCTCCCAAGCCTTTGGCCACAATAAGTAGTGTGGATGGCTTCTCAGCATTTTTTTTTTAAGCCACGCGGGCACTCCATATTCAGGTTCAGTGTTACAGGCAACACTCTAAGAGAAGTTTGCCCCCACTTCTAGCAAATGTTGTCCCCATCATCTGTTTTCAATGTGAGTTGAATTGGGCAGAGAAAGATAAATGATACAAGACAACTGTCTGAAAACCTCTGGCAATTCATGTTGGAAAAGACTTATGAGACTTGGATTTTTGTGCCATTATATGGTGAGAGCCAACTATTATGTTTGCCGTAAGAGAAACCCATATTTTAGCCTTCATTAGTGGTCTCATGTAAACCAGTTTATGAAATTTTCTTCTTGACTCTCTTCTTTCGCTGTGTCTTCCTTTCCGTCTCTCTGTCTCCATCTGCCCATTTGTCTCTCTGTGTGTCTGTCTGCCCGCACCCCAAGCTCTCTGCAGTTAATAGTGGAGGGTAAGTAGGCCAACAATGATGGACTGAGGAGGTCTAGTATCTTGCAGAGGGAGACCATGGAAGAGCTGGGATAATTCCAGAATCCACCGGATTTACCTAATGCCAGCTCACCGATCAACCTCCAACTCTGGAATCAGTTTTGTAGTTTCAGTCACAAATAAATGTAATAATGTGGAGACTATATGTTCCTACATCTTTCCAAGACTTCACAGGAAGTTCTGGACATAGAGAGACGCATGAAGAAAGCATAGAAATGAAAGAAATAAATCAGATATAAAATAATATTATACATAGTTCCTGGTATTAGCTCTACCACGTATGAACTGAACAAGGATCAAACTAAATCCTGACTTCATAGTTGAGTTCATATGTTTCACTGTAAGTTTAGGGACTATGTTTGGCTATGTAACACTATTGATGGTCACGAGGTAAGTTACCTAGGAATAAACTAGGCCAGTTCCTCCAAGGGAAAGTAATTTCCAGCTTTTCTAGGGCCCTATACAAGCACTGATGCCCTAAGAATTCACCTCACCTGTGCTGGGATTACAGGCACAGTTGCCACACCCAACTTGTTACATGGATACTGGGGATCCAAATTCACTTCTTCCTTCTTGTTAGGTACTTTACCAACAAACGCGTCTCTGCAGACACCAGGACGCATCTAATTTTGATAGCATGTTCAAGGTACATCTTAAAATTAATATAACATGCAAGGTCTGAAACACTAAAGCAAGGTCTGGAGAGGTCGGGGAGGCTTGTTAATGACAGAGGGACGCACAAGGGCAATGGTTTTAGAAAAAGATTGTTCTTGGCATATTTGAGGGAAAGCACAGAACTAGCGTGGCTTCCTGAAAGGCCGGCCTTGAAACCTCTAAGAAAACATTCTTCTTCCCTGTGAATTATTTCTGTTGAGGATTCTGTCACAGATACAAAGTCAGAAGAGGCAGGAGGAACAAGCTTGGAAGTGTTACTAAGAACCAAAGCACGCAGAGTTTGACCGTGGAAAGGGCGTTTGGTTTTATTCTCTGTGTGATGGGGAACCTTTAGGGCAGTAACATAACCTTATATGAAACATGAGAAGTTCAGGCAGGCCGCTGTGTGGAGAAGGAAGTGCTGCAGTGACTGTAGAGGTGGGTAGGGCAACTGGGGAACAGGGGAGGGTCTTGACTGTGTATAGTGGATCGACTGTATGTATAGTGGGTCAGCTGTATGTATAGTAACTTGGCTGTATGTAGAGGTAGGTAGGGCATCTGGGGAACAGGGGAGGGTCTTAACTGTATATATAGTGGTTTGACTATATGGAGACGTAGGTAGGGCAGATGGGGAATAGGGGAGTGTCTTGGCTGTATGTATGTATGTATCCCAGCACTCAGGAGGCAGAGGCAGGTGGATCTCTATAAGGTCGAGGCCAGCACGGTCTACGGAGTGAGTTCCAGGACAGACAGAGCTGTTACAAAGAGAAAGACTATCTTGGAAAGAAAGAGAAAAAGAGACAGAAGGAGAGGGAGGAAGGAAGGGAGAGAGAGAGAAAGAAAACTCTAGAAACATGTTCAGCCATCTTATTACTTGCAAGAGGATAGAGGAAGAAGACACTATTTAAAACTTCTCATTACAAAGGCCGCTTGCATACCTATGAAATCGAAATTTCCTGGGGCAGAGTCCCCAAATCTACATTGTAATCAATTATAGTTTGTAACATATGTAGCAGTAACTGTTCATGCTTTTGTACACACAGTTTAATCATTTAAATATTTCTGTTTTGGGCTGTTGAGAAGGCTTAGCAGATGAAGTTACCTGTCGCCAAGCCTGACAGCCTGAATTCAGTCCCCAGGACCCACATAGTAGAGAGAGAAACAACTCCAACAAGTGCATGCTGAGGCTTGCACACACACATGCACACACGCACGCGCGCGCGCACACACACACACACACTAAGAAAATGAAATGCTATAAACCTGTTTCATTGATGAGGAAACTGAGGCAGAGAGAGGTTCAGTCATTTGGCCTCGGTTTCCCTCACAGGAAGTGATGAAGTCTAGGACTTAAACCTAGGCCATCCATCCTCTTACCCACCTTTCTGCGCTGTCTCTGTGCAGTGGATTCTGTTATCAGCTCTGTTTAGGGCCCACAGCTATGTTTTTTTTTCCCAGTATAGACACTGAGGCCCAGACAAGACAAAGGACCTCTTTAAAGGCATAATCAGGCTTGAGACAGGTTTTGTGTTCCCCCCATCTGAGGAGCATTCCATTCTGGCCAGTCATCCTGAGCCCTGTGAGAAGCAGGGCTCGGGAGTCTGCTGCCCACATAAAAACCCAGGCACAAGAGGATATCTCCAACTACTTTTGCTGTCAGCACTGGGTGACAGAGAATGCGGGGACATACCCCAGCACTGGGTTGTCCAACCATATCTTGGGGACTATAAGCTTCAAGTTAGACACTCCCTCCCCCTTTCCCTCAGAACCCGGTTGGGAAGCCCACTCTAGAGAATGCCTGCTGCTACAGGCTTTAGCTGAGGATGGTGTGTTCGAGAAGGCTCCTAACAGCAGCCAAGGGAGCAGGACATTTGGTGGGGCTTATCTGTTCCTGTCACAAAAATGTGCCAAAGCCTTGGCAGCTCCCATCGAGACAGCCATACGATGGCCCAGCCAGATGACATGCCTGGGTTCTTCTCCAAGGAGGCCCTGAGCCAAACAGGCTTTTCCATCTCCAGATGCTTTTTAATTAAAATAAAGGCCACTCTGTAACCTGACTTTGAATGGACAAAGTTTCCTTAGTAGAGTTGACTGCGCAAGTTCGCCCTTTTTCCATTACTTTTCATTGAGCGACTGAACATGTGCAACTAATAATTTATGGCCTCAGTCACATGGCAGCAAGAAACAGGGAAGGGTTAAGTGACTTGTGGAAGGTCACTGTGCCAAAGAAAGCCTCTTTTGTTCCCACATTAACCTAGTCTGTGTTCTGCCTTTGACTGAGACATGGCAAAGAGGCCGGACTTGTCACTTAGAGCACTTGAGCCCCATGTGGTGATCTTGTCGACCTGGGAATTCACACTCTTCCTCTTCACCCCAGAAGGAATCTCGTAAACTCAGAGTCTCTGTATCAGTTGCCCACTGCACTTCCCTCCTCTGAGGATACAAACAGAGGGACGGAAACAGGCACTTTTATTTGCATTCTGGTCAGAGAGAGTGGAGATGTTTGGGGAGGCCTGTTTGGAGATGAACAAACTTCACCAGCTTCTGTCTTGGACTTGCTTTGTCTCGAATTCCAGCACAGGAAAGGCGGAAGAGGCCAGGCGGCAGGGCAGCGCTCTGCCCAGATGGGATTTCCTTACTTCTCCTTCTTGAACCTGAGCCAACTCTTGCACGGGCAGAGCAGAAACAATGGGACGGTCGGTGGGCTAGGGACAAAGCCTGCAGATCCTAGTTCTCAGAGGTAGACTGTGTTCCTGGGTGGTGACTGAGTTCCCCTGCCTCAGACAGCTCCTCACTGCAGTTCTCCCGTTCTCCTCATACTAGGTAGATGGAGGCCCAAGTCGTTATCAGGTTGGTCTGAAGTGAGGACAATAAACTTTGTTTTCCTGATTCTCCTTTTCTTCCTCAAGCATCCACGAAACCCTGTCCTGAGGATCTTTTCATGGGAGCAGAGTTTTTGCCAACATCTTTTTTCTTTCCTATTCCACTGAAAGATTGTTGGATCAGCATAGCTAGCTGGAAAAGCAAGATGAGAAAGGCAACATGGGAAGTCACGTTCTGGTTTTCCTCCCATGTGTACAAATAGTTCCTTTTATTACCGGGAAGCTCCAAAGCAATCAATGTGGTCTATCCTAGGGCACAGCAACGCAAAACCAATATAGGCATTAGAAGTGTTGAGCCCAGTCAGTCATTGTTCAAGAGGCCCTGATGTTCGTTCTTTCTTTCTTTCTTTCTTTCTTTCTTTCTTTCTTTCTTTCTTTCTTTCTTTCTTTCTTTCCTTCCCTCCTTCCTTCCTTCCTTCCTTTCTTCTTTTTTACAGTTCTGAATTCCCATTTCTGGGTGCCACACGAGCCTGTGGGTCATGGCGGATGCAATTGAGGTTATGGAATGAATGCTATAAGAACCAAGTTTGGTTTTGTTCTTGAGACTTTTCTCATTTTGGACTTCTTTTATTGGTTCTGTGAGTTTTCTTGTTTGGATCTCTGAAAGAAACACACTAGCATCCCCAAGTACCTATTTTTTTTCTTTCTCGTTTTTGTTTTTTGAGACAGGGTTTCTCTGTGTAGCTTGGGAGCCTGTCATAGAACTCGCTTTGTAGAGCAGGCTGACCTCAAACTCACAGAGATCTGCCTGCCTCTGTCTCCTGAGTGCTGGGATTAAAGGCATGCACCACCACCACCTGGCCCCACTCCCTATTCTAACCCTCCATTACATTCATTTTTTATATAATTTTTTTTAATTATAATCGCATTATTTCTTCTTCTCGTCATCCTCTCCTCTTTATTTGTTGTGTGTGTGTGTGTAGATAGATTACATATATAGATACAATCTGCTCAACTTGTGTAGTGTTACTTGTATGTATATGATTCCCATTACACTCTTGAATACCCTTACGGATAGGATATTCTAAAAAGTATCCCTTCAGGTCTGTTTCAAAATTCTCAAGGGTCTCTGAGGCATGAAGCTGATAAATATATTTTGAGAAATTGGAATATTTTATATATTTTATCCCAAAGATAGAATCCCTGAAGAAATATCCATAATACTATGTCCCTTTGGGTTACTTTAGGATCTTGCAATAGCCATTACAGATGTGAAATGTCACAAAAGGCTCAGATTGGAAGTGGTTTCCAAGTAGGATATTGGACCAACATTTTGGTGTCTAAGGCAAACGTCTTGTGTTTCCTTTCATGGGGAGTTGAAATCATAGCCAACAGATACATAATTCACAAAAAAGCAAAGAATAGGCATCTTTGGAGGCAGCCATCTGTCGACCATTGTTCCTTTCATCTCTCGGAGGCATAGAGATTGTATGGACAATGCTTCCAGGCATTGTATTAGCTCACAGTGACATTTGCTCCTCATTAATAGAAAAATAGAGACAAATGAAGACCTGTGGATGACTGATCCACAGGACCCAGGTTGGTTCAAGTGATATTTTCTGGGCTATCACTCTGAAATTAGGATAATCTTCCCTCCATAGGTGTGGAGCAAAAGGTAGTATACGCAAATTTCATTGGATGAAAAGGTAGTGTCAGGTTTACCATCCGGAAATCTGTCTAACGAGTGAGTTGACACTCTCAGTTAATGCCTTTCCTCTGCTAGGGAGCGTTCCTTAGGTAAGAGAACGTGGGAACCAGGGTGGGTTCTGCCTTTTATGCCACCTTCTTTTGCAATCATTTGGTCCACTAAGCTCCATTTGCAATATTTAGTTTGGAGGTCTGTAATGAGGATTCACGTGAAGGCAGTGTGGATTTTATTTTATTTTATTTATTTATTTATTTTTTTTAGTTGAACTTGTTGCTTGCTTGGTTGTTTTAATTACATGCATTTAATCGGAGAGCATGGTGTCTGGGTTGTGTGCCCTGGCACATGTTGTCGAAGTCAGAGAGCAAACTGTGGGAGTTGGTTCTCTTCTTCTACCACGTGTGTCCAGAGATCAAATTCAGGTCATCAGGCTGGCTGGCAAATGCTTTCACCCACTAAGCCAGCTTACTGACCCACTTTGGGCTTGAGAAAGAGTCTCACTCTGTAGCCCAGCTAGCCTGGAACTAGCCCTGTGGCCCAGGCTGGTCTCAAACTCAAGGCAATTCTCTTGAGCGCCAGGAATACAGATGTGAATCTCCAAATCCAACTAGAGCATAGTTTTTTGTTTGTTTGTTTTGTTTTTTCGAGGATAGAATTTTTTAGCTGAAAAGAAATGGCCACAGAAGGATTGATAATTCCCTTTCTCACTCCTGTCACAAAAAGCCTCTCTGCTTGTCCTCCCCACCATTCCCACTCTGTCCTTCCCTCTGCCCCCCCCCTCATTTTCTTTAAAGAGTTGCCCTGCAGAGGCTCACCCAGGATAATTCCAACAAGTTCACAGCCTGAGACATTTCTCTCTCACACACCTTTTCCCTGTCAGCGCTGATAGGATTCCCCCCAAAGGACGGTTTCAACTTCAACAGACACAGTGAGTGGGAAAGTACACCCTTTTGTGGCTTCCACAGAGGCTGCGAGGCTCATCACAGCCCCCAGAAAACCAGAGTCTAGCTGAAGGAGCCTTCAAAATGCTAAGAGTCCAGGGATGAGGACAGGGCACAAGGGGGCATGGGAGATGAAGCAGCACCGCATGTTGTACACCCACTAATGAGGACCAGTACGCCAGCTTCAGCCTCTGGAGTTCCACGCCTGGCTTCCATCCTCATGCCCAGGGGTTGCCTATTACAGAGCACTCTACCGCAGCTACTTCTGCCCCCTGACTCTTCGCTGCTATAATATGAATTGTTTGTTAGAAATGAAAGTATCTTCAAGGGTAGCACTCATGACTCATGAATGAGTTTCTTCTCTTCGTCATTATCATGAAGGGTTTTTTTTTTTTTTTTGCTTATTGTTTGTTTTGTTTTTTTCAAGACAGAATTTCTCTGTGTAGTTTTAGAACCCATCCTGGAACTAGCTCTTGTAGACCAGGCTGACCTTGAACTCACAGAGATCCCCCTGCCTCTGCCTCCCAAGTGCTGGGACTAAATTTATTCCTGCTCCACCATCACCCAACATAATCATGAATTTTTAAGTGAGGTTTTTATTTAGGAGGGTTATAGGATCAGGAGGACATGGGCCTGGCTTTAAGCAGCTGGTTTGACCAGCAGCAGCACCAACTCTTCGCTGAGCAAGAGGACTGAGTACTGGCTGAGTACTGAGTGTGGCTGCCACAAGCTGCTCCAGAGAGCACTTGACGTGTAAATAGAAGGGAAGCACAAGAGAGAACTCAGGATTCTCATGCCTCTGCAAACCCTGACAGCTAAGGTCTTGGGATGACCCAGAGACACCCTGTCCTCCCTTTGCTCACCTAGTGGACATCGTAGTATAAGTCTTGGGGCTTATCCTCAAGATCCTTAGTGACTCCTGAACCTCGCCCTCAGCACATGGCTGTCCCTCTGGTCCTTCTGCCCCTCTAATGGCAGGGTCGACCCTATCTGAAAGGATTGTGGAAGTTTGAATGATTCAACCGAGAAAGCTTTCCGTTTCATGTCTTCAGCCTCTCTCTTCTATTTATTGAACATCTAATATAGTCTTTGGTAAGTACTAGATTACACGCTGAGGATTTGCCAGCGGGTACAACAAACGGGTCCAGAGAAGACAGATAGGACATGAACATAGCTCCTGCCACCAAACTACATCACTCTCTGTCCTCTTGCTCATCGGTTTGTCATGCCCTACAAACTGATTCAACACAGCCTTGTTTAATGTATGGGGTCAGGGCAGAACCCTTTGATTCTGAAGACCAGGCATTTATGAACCGAGCATGAGAGCCCTTATGCATTTTGCTCCACTGACTACATTATATATTGCTATAAACAGACTGTCAATAGGGACCCCTTCCCATCTTACCCCACATCTTTTTCTTTTCCTTGTCTATCATTAAGCCAGGGTTCTACTGCACTGTTTGTAAAACTGATTTTCAGACCAAATGAACTTCACCTTTATGTCTGGTGAGTTTTCTTTTGCTAAGTACTCTCGCTGTTCTGGCCCGCTTAGCTATTCTGTAGTTCACCAGGATGGAAAACACTTTGCTTGTTGACACCCGTGGGAGGCCTGTCTGTTTCTGGACAATGAGGAGGAATGGGTGGCAGGCGTAAAGGAAAGACGGAGGGAGGGTGATGAGGGGAAAAGAGGAGGGAGAGGAAACTGCAGTAGGGATGTAAAATAAATGAACATTTTTAGTTAATTAAATAAAAAGAAAAGACTTTGCAAAATTTGCTAAGGAGCCTATGGATAAAAATTTTCACATTGGGCTATCACAGGCAAAAGTTAGAAGTCTGACCAAATCAAACTTCAGCCTGTCAGAGGAATGTCTTTGTGTAGGCTTAGATTTGTTTTTAAGAACTAAGGGGGCTGGGTAGTCATGAAACTTAGTGTGGAGAACGGCTAAGCTTGTACCCTTCACAGAAGGACCTGAAACTGCTCCATGTAAGCTAGGGCAGAGTTTGGGAACTGCAAAATGCACTCATGTCCTTGGTTAGGTGGTAATGGGGGGGGGGCGGTTAACATGCCAGAGACTTAAGACAATAGGACATTCCTGGAAAAGATGCCTGAAACTGCGTTCCTGACCCGACCTATGAGAGCTATGACGTCCTTGTCTTGTTTACATGGTAGGGCTGGGGACTAAGCTAGGACTTAGTTCCATTGGAAAACAAAAGACCAGTCAACAGAGAAGCACTCCATGGAGGCCGGTCCGCAGAGGGCAGGGGTATTTTGGTGGTCTGCTTAGAGCCTGGAGTTCATTGACATTGGACTCAGCTAAGTAAGCTGGAGAACCTCGCTGGGGCCGACGGCCCTGACCCCCTTCTTTCCCTACCCTCGCCCCCAGCCAGCCCACCTTCTTTAAGGTTTTTGTTCTCAAGCCTGAGTGGAAGATTGGCTGCCTGGCTGCTAATCTTGGAAGCTGCAGGCTACGAAGTCTGCAAACTTTAGCACACATTAGCCCAGAAGAGATGTTGACTTCTGGGAGCCAGGAGGCTGGAGGTGGGAGGGGGTTCAGGAGACATTCCTCAAGCATGAGACAGCTGCTTCCCTTGGCTGGCTGGATCTCTCCGCAGGAAGGTCAGTAGGGAACCATTGGATCAGGGACAGTCCCCGAAGTAGAATGGGACCACCCAGGGGAGTTGAGCATTGCAGCGCTCTTTCTCACGTGAATCTTCAAGGGTGTTCAAAGGTTCCCAGGTAACAAGAGCTGAGGCTTGTGGCTAAAAAGAACAAAAAAAAAAAAAACTCAAAAAGACTTCCATCTGCCACCCAGCCAAACTTCGCTTGCACACATGTTTTCCAGAAGCAGAGAAGAATGTGTTTGTCGAGGTGGGGGTGGGGTGGGGAGACTGGAGTGACAGTTACATTAGCCGTCTGCAGGGCCATCTCCAGCACCTCAGCATTTCCTGGACTTGGGTGCCGCCTCTTGTGAACCCAAGCCAAGGTTCTATCATGATCCAGGGCATACCCCAAGGCCAAAAAACAGGCTAGCCTGACTCAGAAGTAAGAAAGGGAGTGTAGCTGGGCTCCTGAAGTCCCCTTTTGTAGCCAGTACCCACTTGATTCTGGGCCTTGTCTTCTACTTCCTGGCACCTCCAGCTGCAACCCCATTAGTTACACCCCCCCCATTTTCCTATGTCAAGCCGTTTCCTCTCTGCCATGGTAGATATTGTTCCCTCTGTCTCCAATGCTTACTCCTCCATGTATCTCCACCCTGATCCCCACTCGTCCTTCAAGACTCCACTCTAGTGTTCCCTAGCTCACAAAGGATCTGCTTTCTCCGCTGCGAGGCCACAGAATACTGTACTTTCTCTAGTCATAGCGTTTCTCTCTCTTGAGAGCCGGAGCTCCTGTTTATGTCCAGCTTTCCAATGCCTGTGGCAGGCTTTCACGTCCTTTGGTGTGTGTCACTGCTGAGGCAGAACAACTCCATTGTGTTCTTGGTAACTTGCTTTCATCTAGAAACTGAGAGATCAAGTGCCTTGCCCAGTATCACACTGCTAAGGAGCACCAAGGCCTGGATTTGAACCTAAGCTGTCTAGCTCAGGAATCAGTCGTACTGGAAAATGATCTCATTGCGGGCAGATGAGTCAAATCATACCTACGTCATGATAGCACGCACTTTGACAATGCTGGGTGTACATAGTGGAACCTCTTGGGATCACTGAAATCATGAAAGAAGAGCCCAAAAGATGAGAAGGACCAAGAAAATAGGTAACCTCTAAAACAACCCTCCTGACAAGTCTTGTAGATAGATAGTCAGGATGAGGTCTCTGTGGTCAGCTTCTCCGCCCCCCCCCCCCCCCCCCGCCGCCTCCTGGCTAGGGAGCACCAATGGCCTAGTCTTACCTTGGGAAGCCATCTCTGGGAAGGTATTTCCCAAGGCCTGACCCATTTCCACCACTGAACCATCGTGCATCTCATCACACATCCCATCGCGCATCCCACCGCGCATCCCATCATGCATCGTGTCACCCAGTACAAACCAGGCTACTCATTTGGTTTTGGTTAAACACAACAATGTACTCTCTGCTCACTGGGGAAAGTGGGAGGGGTGGGAAGGGGCTTGGCTCCTCTTTGTTTGGAGGGATTGCACTTAGCCCATCCCAGGGAGATTGAGAAAAACCAGAAGATATATTAAAAAAAAAAAAAAAAAAACTTACCTCATCTCAGAAGATTCTGCCTTCAGTCTTGATGCCCTGTGTGGGATTCTGGTAGGAAAATGTGAACTAAGCTGGACAGTGGTGGTACACGCCTTTAATCCCAGCACTCACGAGGCAGAGACAAGCAGATCTCTGTGAGTTCAAGGCCAGCCTGGTCTAAAGTGAGTTCCAGGACAGCCAGGGATACACAGAGAAACCTTGTCTCAAAAACGGAAAAAAAAAAAATGAAAGTTTGAGCTGGCTATTAGGACCAAAATCTAAACCTGCCACCTCTCGTTCCCTCGGTCTTTTTGATAAAAAAAAAAAAAGAAAGAAAAAGAAAGAAATCAAAGCAGAACATGCTACCCAGAATCCAGAACACTGAGTTGAGCCTGGACATCCATATTCAGAGCAGCTTCTGCTGTGGGTACCGGAGGGAACTTGACAGGTTGATATCTTAGCCCCATTGTTTGGTGGCTATATGGCCTTGGGATGCTCACCTGGAAAATGGGAATAAAAAGAGCCCTCGCCTCTCAGATCCGAACCACTTACTGCAAACAGCTCCTGGCACTGCCGTCATAGCTGACCCTTCCATCAACTAGCTCATAGCCTTCAGTAATTCTTTTCTTTTCCCCGTCAGTCTAATTGTCTGTAAGAAAGAGGGTAGGGCATGGTCCTGAGGGTGCTTTCCAGATTTCATTTTCCACAACAATATCCTTTCTGCCTTAGATGCAACTTCAACTTGGTTACAGTATCACCAAGTTGACCAGCCTACTGCTATGGGTTACTTAGTTTGGTCTGTATTGTGAAACCATGGTAAAAGCGATTGTCCCAGCTCACTGTTCCACCAGCAGTATGGGAGAGCCCCATCTTCTGTATACCCTCAGAGGTATTGCCAGCTAGCTTGTCTTACCCATTCTGAGATGCATTCTTGACCACAGCTTTCTCTGTGTTACCATAGCCATGACGTATCCTTGAGACTCAACGACCAGCCACCCTTGGATCTGAGAAGAAAAACACTCCCAGCCTTTGCAGTAGGCACTAAAATTGAAAGGGGAAAATATCCAAGAGACACATTTCCAAATTGGCTTCCTAACAGTGGCTTGTCCAGAAGAAAAGCTATAGTGAGCTAAAAAGCTCTTAGAAAAATAAGACTTGGGAGCAGAAGACAGAAAGCACTTCTAACCTTACTTAATTCCTGCTTGAGCCGCTTTTTTATAGGCATAGGAATGAGAATTGAGTAAAAGTGACCACCCACCCAGGGAAGCTCCAGAGGAAGCCAAGGGTGTGAGGGCCACGTGGTTAGTGACCCACAGCGATTTTCATAGCAGCTTCATGGGCATGTGATTCACCTACCATAGAATAGTCCCAATGTTGTGCAACCATGGCCACTGATTCCAGAATATTGTCAGCACCACACAGAGAATCCGCATGCCTATTAATCAGTCACTCCCGGTCTCTCCTCCCTCGGGCTCCTGGCAAGCCTTCATTTTCTTTCAGTTTTTTTAGTGGATTTGCCTATGTGGACATTTCATATAAATGTAAGCAGGCTTTGAGATTGTGTGCTTTCACCTAACATTGTGTTGTTAGGGTTCGTCCATGTTGTGCTATTGATTGCTGAATAATATTCTCATCATGTAACTATTCCATTTTGCCTGTCGATGAGCTTTGGGTGCTTTCTGTTGAGGGCCATTCTGATACACACACACACACACACACACACACACACACACACAATGTTGCTATGAATATCCACACACATTTTGTGCAGTTGTGTTTTCAAATGTCCCTGGAATTGCCGGGCCATGGCATAACTTCATAACTTCATATTTAACTTTCTGAGACACTGCCAAACTATGTGCCTAAGCTGCATGACATGACAACCCCATTGACAATTTATATGTGTGTCTCTTTTCTCCAGATCCTCTCCAGTATTTGTTATCTTTCCAGTTTTTGCTTTTTTAAAAAATGTATTTAACTTTATTTTATGTGCACTGGTATGAAGGTGTCAAGAACTGGAGTTACAGACAACTGTGAACTGCCAGGTCGGTGCTGGGAATTGAACCCTGGTCCTCTGAAGGAGAAGTCAGTGCTCTTAACTGCTCAGCCATCTCACCAGCCCCATTTTGCTTTTTGTTGTTCGCCTCCTAGTGAGTGGAAAGTAATACCTCCCTTTACTTTGACTTGCACCAGTCTAATGACTGTTGATGTTGTGTGTCTTTTATGTACTTATTAGGGATCTGAATATCCTCTTGGATTCTCCCTTTGATCCTTTTGAACTGGGTTATTTTGCCTTTTTTATTTTAGGATGGAATTGGTGGTGCTCTGTGTATGCTCTAGATACAAGTCTCTTACCAAATGTATGATTTCAAATGTTGTCTTCCTGTTCTGTGGGTGGTCTCCCCACTTTCTTCATTGTGAATTCTGAAGTCCAAAAGTTCAATTTACCCATTTTTTAAAAAAATTAGTTGCCTGTGCTTTGGGGTCAAAGTTGAGAGACCATTGTGTACTGCAGGGTCAGAAAGAGCCTCCCCATGCTGCTTCTAAGCTGTGTGGCTTTAGCTCTTGGATTTAGACCTTTGATGGAGTTTGAATTAGTTTTTGTGTGTGATGCAAGGGAAAAGCTTAACTTCATTCTTTTCGAAGTGGCTATCTAGATATTGATAATACCCTGTTTGTTTAAAAGACTATTCTTTCTTTCCACTGAATGGTCTTGACATCCCCCGAAAGTAAATAGATCATAAATGTGAGGGCTTGTTTCTGGCCCACAGTGTTGCTAATTGACAGAAAAGGGCAGTCAACTCACTATCCACCTCAATACCTTGGCCCAGCCCACCAAGAGAAAAGGACATTGCCCGGGGATAGAGTCGTCACCGAAATTATATCCAATGACCCAACGTTGGAGCAAACCATGTAGAAATGGTGTGTGTGTGTGTGTGTGTGTGTGTGTGTGTGTGTGTTTCTAGAACCAGTCTCCCTTTCTCTGGAAACTTACAGTTCATTGTAGACCCCACTCTTCTTTCTGAGCACATTGTTCTGAGCTTAAAATATTTCCCCTCCTTCTCTATTGCTTGGGTACCACATTGCATGTTACATACTCTGTGCTTAAGCTAGAGCCAGAGACCAAGGTTTCAGAAGGCCAGTTTCACAGAATCGTGTTTCCCCAAAACGTTCTTCTTGTACCTTCCTTGTCAGTCACACGGTGTGATACCTTGGGTGCTGTTGTCCTATCCCCACCTGGAGGTTCATATATTGAGAACTAGGTCCTCAGTTTGGCAGTTTTTGGAGGTGGGGGACCTAGTGGGAAGCCCTCAATGGGCATTTGCTCAAAAAGAATTTGGGAAGTCTAAATAAACCTCTGTGTTTTCCTGCCTGCTCCCATCATTGCCATTTCCCTTTGCATCTGCCCCAGTCATCCTGGGTGTGAGGTCTTGCTGTGCATTGCAGACACCAAGATGTGTTCCTTGAACCTTGCTCCTGCTGTGAGGGGTTTGGCTGGCTGATGACCTCCAGCTGTTAGCTCTCTCCTAGGTCTGCCTCAGCTTCTAAACCAAGGTCCTGCTGTTCTTGAGGTGAGTTCTAGCCAGTGACTGATCTGGGAAGTGATACAGGACCCATTTTGGCCAACGGGAAGACTCCTACAAAAGGCAGGCTGTGCTCTGAAGCTGCTGGTCAGAGGTTTTCACAGCTTTACCCTGTGCACTGGGCTACTCTTGCCCATTCTACTGCTTCCAGCCTTCTTTCTCAAGTATGGCCCTACTAACCCTTTTGAACTCCCAATTGTCACAATGTCTGTTGTCCAAAGAACTCAAAACCCTTTCCCCATCTTGCCCCCATCCTGTTTCCTCCTCTGTGAAAGGAAAGTAAGGACATGGGGGTCCCAGGAAGATTGAGACTAAGTAAAATACCTGACACATAGTAGGCATTTTATTAAAAAGGGTCTACTACTCCTGGGGAACCTATGGTTTCCATGGAGACATATTAACATTTACTGGTATTAGAGGCATTTCTAATGGCTCAAACCTGGAAAAAGCCTCAATGACCAGCAAGGAAAAAAAACTGAGAAATCATAGTGCGTCCATAATCAGCAATAAAATGTAATAAACTTTTGTTGTACATGACAGTTTGAGTAATTCTTAGTATTATTAGAGCAGGCTAAAGAAGAGAGAGGGAGAGAGAGAGAGAGAGAGAGAGAGAGAGAGAGAGAGAGAGAGAGAGAGAGGATAATTCCATCTCTCTGAATTTTAATAATTGACCAAGCCAATTGATGACAGAGATCGGAGACTGGGGGTTACCTCTACTGGAGTATTTGGTCAGCTTTGTGACACTGTAACAAATACTTACTATGACCAATTTTGGCTCAGAATGATAGAGATTTTAGTCCAAGATCCACTGGCCCTGTCTCTTAAGGGCCTTGTAGCAATAGCCATCGCGGGGAGCACTTGGGCAGTGGGAAGAAGAAAGGGCTGGGGCCCACAATTCCCATGAGGATCACGAGGGTCACACACTCATTCAATAAGACCTCCTCCCCAACTCCACTTCTTAAATATCCCACCACCTTTTAGTAGTAGCAAGCTGAGAAACAAACCTTTGACAACCTTAGGTAACATTTCAGATTTAAACTAAATCAGGGAACAGACTGGAGGGAGGCATGAAGGAACCTTCTGGAAAAGTGGAAATAGCTTCCGTCTTAATCTTGATTACAGTCACACAGATACACACACAATCATGAAACACACACTAATATTAGTGGGCTTTATGCATTTAACTGTATCAATTATGCCTCCATTTTCATAAAAGGAGAAAGGTCATGTCTAGTTTATTATTGGTGACATAGTTACCTATTAAGTGTTTCTTTCTGAATGGAGAAAATACAGTGGGATTGAAGGAAAAAACATCCCTATGACTTCATCCTCCCCTCAAAGGTAACCTCCAGGGTCACTGTAGACAGAAATTGATTGTATCAGGTGTTCGTTAGTGACACAATGCTGACTGTCCATCCTTAAGGGTAACCTCTGAGTCACCAATCTGTGCCATCACCTATCTCTGGTCAGTTCTCGAACCTCAGAGAAATGAAGTCATTCCTCCCTCTTTTCTCCTCTCTCTGTTGTCTCCTGATCTCTCTGTATGTGTGTGTCTGTCTGTGTGTGTGTGTGCATATGCATGTGTTGGTCTCTGTGTGTACGTGTGTGCATGTTTGTGTATGTATGTGTTGCATCACTCTGTGGTGTGTGTCTCTACGTGCATGTATGTCTTTGTGTTTATGTGTATGAAATCATTGGTATAGGTCTGTGTATGTGAGTGTGTGTGTGTGTGAGAGAGAGAGAGAGAGTGTGTGTGTGTGTGTGTGTGCGCGCATACATGCATCTCTGTCTCTCTCTGTGTACGTATGTTCATGTGTGCATTGGATCCTGGAACTGGAGTTATAGATGGTTGTGGACATGTGAGTACTGGCAACTGATCCCAAATCCTCCTAAGAGCAGGCAGTGTTAACCACTGAGCCATCTCTCTAGTCCCACCCCTTCTCACTCTGCCTCTATGGTTGCACTTTGGCACATAAAGAAAGGAAGCCTCGTTATCGTGCCTACCTTCTTAGAAAGAGAGACACACAGAGAGATGTCAGAGACAAAGGTGCTCTTTTAGCCGAAGACTTTTAGATGAAAATGTCCTGACTTTATCCAAAACTGAAATAAGCCAGGTTAAAGTCAGCCAAGCTTTTAGCTGTGCTTTGTGTGAATGGTGAGCAAAAGGAAATTTGCAATTTCCTTCGAAGAGCAGAAACTGTCCAGGTAGCCTTGTAGGGAGATCCTCCGACTGTGATGGAAGCCAGGCAGCTGGAACACTGGCCTTGTCTTCCTCCAGATGCGACTCTCTGAGGAAGACTTTACCTTAGCAGCAGCCAGCATCACCTAGGAGGTGGTTGGGCTTGCAGTCGCAGGTCCTACCCTGGACCAAGTGGCTGTGTAGCTGGGGGTGAGAAGCCATCGTGTGTTAGCAGACTCTTCGGGTGAGCCTGATGCCCTAGCACATTGTAGAATCGTTTTTCCTGAGTTTTCTAAATTCTACTGCCAGTGAAAGCAAAGATGCCCTGGCCTGCATAAAATCGGCAAGCATCCTGTGTCCTTCACATGACTTTAGGGACACATCCCAGGTCCATATAACTTCAAAGCTTCATGTTCTTTCTATCCTGAACCTGACTAATGCATTCCTTTTTCCTCTCTTAGCTGAACAAAGATAAAATATAGCCCAATGTTCCCTCACCAAAAAGATTTATTAATTTGTACTAATGACTGCTCTGAGAAAAACATAAAAACCAATGTCCTCCCTGAATGTGCCTTCTCGGAGGGTAAAATGTGGATGTTATCTGCAAAATCAACAAATTTGTCACCAAAGTGAAATGTTATCTTTTCCTGAGGACTTTCCCAGGCAACTTGAGACCTCAAAGACTAGACAGCCTCCCCCTCCCCACGCTGAGAACTCACGACCGTAACTCACACGCCGAAGACAGCTCAGATGTGTGTTTGTTTTCAGGTTAGGAGGTCTGCTCAGAACCAGCTGAGAAAAGGACACCACGAACCTGTTTAAAGACTCAACGGGTTCACATAGACGGCTGACTTTCCTTTAGCTGTGGCCAGCCTACACATTGGCAAATGCTCAACTGCATGGCCTCTACAAAGAGTACACATGTACATACATATTAGGATTGCAGCATGCCGTTCACACATACTGACATTGCAATGCTGCACGGTTTGTATTGCCTAATTGACGCTCGTGGATGCCAGTGGCTGAACTTGGCCTAGCTACAGCTAACCTGAGGGGGTAGGTAAGAGACACATGTGGTTCTGACATGAGCACTGCTTGGCATCTCGGTCTGCTTTAATCGGGAAGACAAATGTGAAGCAACAGAATGGAGACCTCGGTTACTCTGCTTCACATCAGAGCCATAAGTGACTTCATTATTGAATCAGATAACGGTTTCTGAAGGCTGTAAGAATGCTTCCGCGATTGTTCTTGGCACGGCCTACAGTGGAACACCCACAGAGACAACGCAGTTCCAAACTTAACTTGCACTGACATTTTCTCCGTCATTTTCTTCAGCCTGGAGTAAAGCTTAGCAAACGTGTTCTGCAACAAGGCATATATGGTCGGGTGTGGTGGTGCATGCCTTTAATCCCAGCACTCGGGCAGTAGACACAGGCTGATCTCTGTGAAATCAAGGCCAAACAGGTCTACATAGCAAGACTCTGTCTCAAAAGAAAAAGGAGTCATATATGAAATGCCTTGGGTTTCACGGTCACGTAATTCATTTCTTTGTAGCCCTTAAGAATGTTACAAGTGTGCTTTGCTTGTCCGCGGAAGGTCTCTGAACCCTACTGAAGCCTCGGTGAAACAATAGATGGAGCTCCTGTTTGTACCATTTGTCCATTTCCATCACGGCAGTTTCCCCATTGTGGCTGATCTCAAGTGAATGTCCTTGGCAAGAGATGTACAGTCGCTGGGCTCTGGGCAGTATTTCCTCTGCTCGGGTTACGAAAGCGTCGGACATGAAATTGTATGTTGTGTCACTCAGTAGCCAAGAATGGCCTTATTTAACGTGGCTTTTCGGTTCATTGTTTTTAGCACACAAAGCAATGGGCTTCTTGTGGCATTTTTACACACACTTTGCTCTTGTTGACCCTCTTCCTCCGCCCACCTAGTCTAGCCTGTCCCCCATCCTGCTGGTCTCCTTCCTCCCCCAGCATAACTAGCTCTTAAAATGAATAATTGGTGCTTGTGAGTTGGTGTTAACACACTGCTGTGAACACACCAAATTTTAATCTTTTTTTAAAGGAAGGAATAAAACGAGAATCTTCATTTAATTTGGTCCATTCTTTCCTGTAACAGAAGGATTTACAACAGGGTTGCTTTGAAGCTGGGAGTTTCCCTGGTTCTTCTAAAATAGGAAATGATTTTAGATGTTATTTTTACATATTTTCAAAAAGAGCTCTGTCTCCATTCTCAGCAGCTTCCTGACCACCTTTTGCTTCCAAATAATGAGAACTATTTAAAGGAGAAAGGAGCTACTGTAGCGTGGCTCGAAGAAAAGCACATAGTTTGCTCTTCCAGGGGTAGTTCCACAATAGGCCTGCTCATAAGCTGGGGAGGAGTTAAAATAGCTTTCCCAGGTCCCTCCCAGGCCTGGGATTTTCCTCCCGTCTGCTCAGGTAATGGCATTCTTTGCAGTCCCTCCCTTCCTCGTTCATTCACTCAGCCCTTTGAGCATGTCCCATCTGCCAGCCAGTCCGCCGAGCACCAGGGACACATGGGAACACAGACGAAAGGCATTCGTCCCTGTGGGATAAATAAGTACAGAGATCATTATGTTCCGATAGTTTTCATAAGCTCCTTAAAGGGGATTGTATGGCAGCCGAGTCCGACCCATTTGGGGGTTCGGGATATGACATTCAACCTGATACCTGAAGAGTGAATACAAGGGCCAGCTAAAGAGTAGACAGAAGGAAGAAAGGGGAAACAGCTTTCTTCCATGGTGAAGGAAAGAGCCTTTATAATGTTCGTATAAAGGGAGCAGCCTTCGTAGTGTTCATATAAAGGGAGCAGCCTTCGTAGTGTTCATATAAAGGGAGCAGCCTTCATAGTGTTCGTATAAAGCACAGGTACAGGGCCTAGAGAAACAACTGAGCTCCTCAGCACCAAGTGCAAGGGCTCCTGGCCACCAGGAACTTCAACTCGAGGAGATCAAACACTTGTTAGAAGGCCTCGTCCTATCTTTCATGCGGTGGAGCTTCACCTTCATTTCTTGCCATTCCCATTCCTCTACCTGGACTCTGGATAACATCCTCGAATCTGGCCTACTTCATTGATCTTGCATCAGACAGGCCTGGTTTAGTTTTTGATCCCACCATCGGGTGGTGTTTTCCTCATTCCACCATTTACATAGTGTTTCCTTTTAAAGCATGCATATATTTTTAAACGCATAATAATTGCCTTATACTACTTTCTCCTGTTGTAAATCTCTTTGAACATTTCTATAATACTAGATTATTATATTATATTTTATGTGTGCTAGGGGTTGAACCTAAGGCCTCACATGTGCTCAACACATGCACAACCACTGGGTTACACATAGCCCAGCCATCCTTTCAAGTTCCTCTCAGATTTCACTCTCAGCCGGCCCTTCTCTGGTGTAAAGTCCTCCATGCATTCAGTCACTCCAATTCTGGTGTATTTGCTTGTAGACACAGCAAGCTTTAGCTGTGAGTTCATCTTCAACGTGCTAGGTATAAAGATAGATGCACCTATAAGACCTAGGTTTGGATTCTGGTACCTTGAGTAAATGGCTGGGATGTCATTTTCTTCTGTTTCACTATCTATGAACTAAGGCTATTCTAGAATGTGCGAATACAACGCCCTTACGGACTGGGGAAAATAGCTCAGTTAGCAAAACAATTTAAAAAAAAAAAAAAGCAAAGTAACAACAACAAAAAACATCATGGTGATGTGTGTGCTTTTAATCCCAGAGCTGGGGAGGTAGAAGCAGGCAGATCCTGGGGCTCCCTGGCTAGCAAAACTAGCCTACTTGGCCAGTTCTTTCCAAAAAAGAAGGAGATGGTGTCTTAAGGGCAACAGTCTACACACACTTGTGCATGCACCTGTAAACACGAGAACATGTACACACACAGGTGCATAAACACACACACACACACAAAGGAAAACACTTAGGATAGTGCCTAGCACATCACTGAACACTTGGGAAGGCCCTACATACCTTGGGTTCTATGACACCCCACTCACGCTCACAGTATGCAGTGGCTGCTACAATTACAAATAGTGCCCCCATCCCCATGTACTTGCCACCCTTTCCCCACTGCTTCTGCCTTCCTATAGGAGCTCAGATAACACTTTCACCCGCAGCCTGCTATGGAAACCCTGCACCCAAACCCAACCTGTGCCTTAGATTCCTCTGTGTGCCGTGGAGCTGCAACTCCCCTCGCTGCCGCTATGGCTTTGAGCTCCCTCCTGATTCCTGACACCAGAGAATGTTGGTTTCTGCTGTGTTTGAGACAGGGTCTTTCTTGTGCATTGTCCAGGTTGGTTCAAACTCCCAGTCTCAAGCAATGCTCTTGCTTCCCATTGTTGGAATGCACCAGCCTGCCTTGTTTGGGGTTATGTGCTAGACTGTGCCTGGAGATATATTTACTGAATTAAGAAATGAAGGAGTCCATGGGACATAGCTAGCACATGGGACATAGCTGGCACATGGGACATAGCTGGCACATGGGACATAGCTAGCACATGGGACATAGCTAGCACAAGTAGTGGCTAGCTCATCACATGAGTTCTCTAATAATGGCCACCCCGTTGATATGTCTCCCTCACCTTCTTTTGTTCCCATGAACCAGTGCTTTCCAAGTCTTATGGCTTCTAACAAGGGCAAGTGAATAGGATTCAGCTGGGGATCACATTTGGGAGACTGAGACAAAAGTATTGCAGGTTGCAGGCCAGCTTGGGCTGCACAGTAAGAAGACTTTATCTCGAAACAAAATTCAGTAGTCCGAATGACTGAGTGAGTCCCTCGGGATGAGTACTGTGTGTGGATTTCTCTTCCTCTCTAAGTTACATACCAACATGAGAAACCGTGCTGAGGCTACAGAGCCTTCTGAGGTTCGGACTATTGTTTTCAAAGGCGTGGAATAAGTTGTCAGGCAGGATGCACTCTGGTAAAGTACGTGTTAGAGCTGTATCAACACAAAGACACACATATATACCAAGCCATCGGCAGTGTTTGTATAAATAGTGCCTCTTTCAATGAAGGTAAGCGCCCCCTACCCCCACCCAGCTCCAGTGGCTAAAATACATTTTTCCAATCCCGGGGCAAATACAGATGGAGCAAGTTCCTTCTCCCTTTGGAAATTTGGCAGGCAGGCGGCTTTGTGTCTGTTGCCACATTCCCTTGGGGTTTTATGACTGTGCACATGGCTTGTGTGAAGGCTTCGCTTAGGTCACCTTATGCTTGGCAGCCATTGTGGTATATGACGACTCAGGAAGACCCTGGTGTTTCCCAGATGGGGCCAGATCTGGCCATGCAATTATTGCCCTCCAGCTGGGAAATGTGACATGGGGGTGATGAAGGGGCTGCTGAGAAACAGGCAGTTTTGACTCTCTGGCTTTGGTCTGTTCCTTATTGAACTCCAAAGATTGAACACACACACACACACACACACACATACACATTATCATAAGCACACAAGTAAACCGCTACCCAAGTGATGGGGTGCTACTTAAGAATCCATGTGAATATCTCCCATCTTTTCCCATGCTTACTTAGCATCCTCTTTTACATATCCTTGCTTCTTTCCTTTTTTTCTTTTCCTTTTTTTTCCCACTCTGGGAATGCTTTTGGGAGTTTGCATTAACTCAGATAGATGGTCCATTTATGGCCTTTGAGAAACAGAACCTAAATCCATTTCTGGGGTGAGCAACGTGGCCTCATTCTCCTGCGGCCACCGCGAAGCCTGTCTCTGGGCCTCCAATCTGAGAGGAAACAGATTCACAGACATGTTCTCTTTCCTAAAGAAGACAACTAAAATACATTTCTTCCAAATCCCAGCAACTCGGACAGCCGCATTGTCTTTCGTTCCATGAAGTGTTGTTCCCTGTTACTCCAGGGGCAGACCGAAAGAAATCTGTATGATACATTCAGACTACAGCTTCAACAGTCAAGAGCTAGGTGGCCCGAGACAAGCATCTTGTCCATTCTGAGCCCATTTCTTTACTTGTTAAATTGGAATCACAGAGAACACACATCCAAATCACTAATGCACATAATAGGTAGTCTAAAAATAGGAATAATTCCTATGATTATTGGGGTAATAGTCTCAGCAGAGTCAGAGATAATGAGAGCATCATCTCCAGTCTCTCCATTAAGAGCGAGGATTCTGAAGATCAGTTTCTCATGTTCAGTCAAATGATAGCTCTCAGCCCTGTGATTTCAGCAAAGCAGTAGCTCTGGGAACCGTAGGTGACCAACAGCTACACAGCCTCTGTCCTCAAGGATCTTGGCTATTCTATCAGCAGATAAGATGGGAATGTAAAAGTCAGAGAGCAATAAAACTACTCTTTGCTAAGTCATCTCCTGGAGGCCACAGAGGCCAGGGAAATGCAGAAAGGGGTGGGGGCTACTGAGCTTGGGAAATCTTCCTGGAGGAAGCAGGGCTGTGGTTGAGACTCAGTCTGGGTGCCCTTTAGCAGATGTCCGGGTAAAGCAAGGCATGCCCACAATAGTACTCAGCCATTGAGGAACATGAAATAGCCTTTGTAGAAGACAATGTATGGAACTAGAGATGATTCTTTGAGCAAAATAAGCAAGGTTCAGAAAGACGTGTGTTCTTGATCACATCTAGAAGCTAGCAAAGAAAAAACCTGAAAAACAGATGGGGGATGATTTGGAAGGAGGAGTGGGGACAGGGATGAGAGAGGAGGATGGGAAGCAGTGACTGTGCTGCCAGAGTTGTTAGGGTCACAGCCCCCACCTCCGCCCCAGCCCTGGTAAGCCATAACAGGCCAACTCAAGAAACAAATGTGAGTGAAAGGGGGGGAAGAAGGAACAAAGAGGTCCAGTGTCCCCTTCCCCCAAGTCTCTCTTCAGGCTTCTGAAGTGCAGGGTAGGTTTAAATAGAGGGCCAAGGGTAGACACAGCTAAGCAGCCCAGGCCAACATGTGGTCCACCATGGTCTCTCGTGCATAGTGGACTGACGAGGTATTTAGAAACGCGTAAGACCTGTTTCTAGGTAAAGCTCCTGCTCTGGCTGACAGACACCCGTCTCTCAAACTTTTCCTTCTTCCAGAATGAGAGTCCTGAAGCAATTCCAATCTCACAGGGACCACCATTTTGATAAGCTGAAAGCAAAGAGAGAGAGTAGAGGATTTTCCTTCCCGACTATCCACTCAGGAACATGACCAAAGTATGTTCTTATGTATGTACATGAAATTGCCACAGTGGAATTCTTTGTTGTGTGCAATTATTATGTGCTAACTAAAAAGCTGACGAAAGAAAGAAGTGGGAGCCTTGGAGATATGTGCTGGCCAAACCCAAGAAAGAGGCACCATGAATATTTCCATTTTACAGAGACGAAAGTAAAAGGCAAGCTGAACACAAGGATTTCTCCAAGGCCAGTCAGCAATTCCTTGGCTGTCTTGGGATATAAGTAGACGTCTGTCTCTAGCTAAGACACTGTTTCCGCTGTACTCATAACAGATATTCAGGTCAAGGTTTAGGTAAAGGAGTTAGAATACTTGGGAGGTGAGGCATTAAAGGTCTGACGCACGGTAGGGGTATAGGGGACCAAAGAGGGTGTGGAATGATAACGTAGGTCAAAGGATAAGATGAAGAGCTTGGGAATTGACAAAATTTGGAGGATAAAGGACACGGAGGATGATTAAAAGCTGATCCAGGAACCAGAAAGGTGGGGATGTTGGAAAATGAGTTCATTTGAAGGTTTCTGTTTATATAAGACAGGATCTGCTTTCTTTTTCTTTCTTTGCAGTTTTGTGAATGGAAACTAGGGCCTTGTTCATGCTAGGCAAACCATTCCACCACTAAGCCTTATCTTGAGCTTGGCTCTTTTTATTAAAGTACTGTATAGCATGCATGACTAGATCCATTCAGAAATTAAAGTGTGCTCTAAGATAGCTAAAGTGAGCTCTTTTAAAAGTCGGCGCTCGTTCTTTCTCTCTCCCTCCCTCCCTCTCTTTCACACACACACACACACAAACACACACACACAAACAACCTCTCTTTCTCTCTCCCTCCTTCTCTTTAACACACACACGTACATATACAGAGAGAGAGAGAGAGAGAGAGAGAGAGAGAGAGAACTAGCATGCACACCATTACAGCTGAAAGGACGGACAACAGAGACATAAGTGTAAGGCGCAAACCTTGATTTTCGAGTCTGAGCTTTTAAAAACTTACAAAAGATATTCAGAGGATACTGGGATAATTTGAATATGGATTGAAAAGTAGATGTTATTGGGAAAGCGCTGTTTATTTTCATAGTTAGGAGAATGTTGAATGTTTTGTGGTTGCGGGGGGGGGGGACACATTCATTGCGAAACTCAGATTGGAAATGTTAAATGAGGCTCATTGCACATGTACCTTGCAAGTAGCTCAACAAAGGAGAGCATGTGTTCACGTGTATGGAGAGCAATAGAAACAGAATTGTGTGCTTAATGTGTTGGCAAATTAGTTGTAACAAAATATTTTGTAACTTTTTCAACCTCTTTGAAAATTTTAAAATAAAAATTTGGGGGAAAATACCTACAGTACAAAGTTTAAACTCTGCTAAAAGGCGAGGAATTTATTTATTTATTTATTTATTTATTTATTTATTTATTTATTTTGGTTTTTCAAGACAGGGTTTCACTGTAGTTTTAGAGCCTGTCCTGGAACTAGGTCTTGTAGACCAGGCTGGCCTTGAACTCACAGAGATTCGCCCGCCTCTGCCTCCCGAGTGCTGGGATTAAAGGCGTGCGCCACCACTGCCCGGCTGGAAGGAATCTTTTTACTGCAAATACCTGGTACTTTCTCCTACACAGCTATTCTTCCTATTTCTTGAAATTGTATCTGTATTTATGAGTATATATACATACGTATGTATGTATGTATGTATTTGTGAGTTTTTCACAGCTCCGTGGGCTCATTCTTTGAATGTTTGTTGGTTCTCTTGTCTCTATGCTGTTCTGAGAGCATTCAGTTAACTAAAGACAGTTGAAGTCAAAGGGGTGCCATGATCAGCTAGACATCCAAGCACATTCTACATGTTGTGGGTCTAAACTGACGAGCAGAAGAAATAGAGGATCCCTCCTCCTGAAAGCTGGCACCACAGATGTCTGCAAAGTGAGCTCGCACTGTGGTGGTGGCAGTTCAGTGGTTTCTCACTTCACGAGCCTTCTTAGAGAATGTTCCATCTGACTAAGTGTGGATCTGCCTCATTCAGTGCAGATTTTAGGACAAGTAGCTTTTTCGAGTGACTATGGTTTTAATCATATGGTGCATTGGGTGGTTATGGGACATCTGGATACAGAGAAACTGCTCAGGCTTCCTGAACTTGCCTAATAATAAGAATCATTTGAATGTTTTCCTAACTAGTTCCCAAGTTCCTGGCCATGGAGCCCTAAGCAGCTGCAGAAATGGCAGGAGCTCCGGTGTCATCACTGCTCTGAGGAGAGAGAGATGGAGGTCCCACCAGCAATGGCAATTAAAGGCCCGGGTAAACATACACAGAAAAGGAAAGATGCCAAAAAAAAATTCTGAAGCTCAAGGACAGAGCCCACAGACTCTGAGACTTCCCACCCTGCCCCTCGTGGCAGCGATGATTGCCTCCTGTTGCAGTCCTGGCTGGGGGCGTCCAATTCCTGAACCATGCATAGCTTTGAACATGAAAACTCTTCCTGAGTACCAGCACCTGAACAAATTCAGATGGCAAACGCAGAAGTCAGATGCCTCCCTGCAAATGGGAGGGATTGACTGAGAAATGCGACTTGGGAGACAAGATCTAGGATTGAGCCATAAACACTTGAAAAGGAAAAAAAAAACAACAAAGCAATGGTATAATTAGCAATAGCAACAAAAAAAAGATTGGATTCCCCATTTCTTTCTCATTTGCAGCCAAAGGCTGCACAGCTTGCAAATCTTGAGAGGGGCCATCCTATTATCATTCCTGGTATGGACTGGAGTTTCTCAGAAATGTTTTTTAAAATATCTGTAGAATTGAACACCCACTAGGAACACTCCTGTTAGCCTTGATTACAGAGTTATTAGAAAAGTCCTCAGATAAGAGCCGGGACTCTGTAAAACCTTGAGCGCTCCCAGACCCACAAAGCTACACACTGACCTTAAGTCGCCAGTACTGCATCGAAATTAAGCTCAGAATACATTTCAGTATTCATTTCAGGAGACTCAACTAGCCAGAGGATCCCACTGGCTTGTCTTTCAGTATGAAACTGAAAAGCCCCCACCCACTCTTTTTTCTCTAAATCAAAATGTTTCAGAGGTACACATGGGCTCATTTTTTCCCCCTTGGCTTTTTGAGGGGGGGGTCTTGCTATGTACTCCAAGCTGGCCTCAGATTTGCGGCAGTTCTTCCTCCTTGGCCTGTCCAGGGCTGAGACTGCAAATCTGGTCTCACCAATCTTTTACATACAGTAAAAAACGAAGTGGGGAAGGGCAGAGAGTGGCGTGTCTGGGATTCAGTGTAACTAGAGGATTGAGTGATGGTGCGGAGGAAAGAAAGGAACTCAAAAAACCCTGCAAGTCTGCCCCTTGAGTCATTAGCCGAAGCCTGAACTGGGAGGCCCAGGGAGAGGCAAAGTCAGCCAGTGCCTGAGGAGCCCAGGCAGAGACTCCTCACAGGCACACACTGACCATGGTGACTCTTGGTCTGAGACGCTGGCACCAGAACTTCACAGAGGACCACATCCAGCGTTTGTGCTTTTGCTGTGATTTGCCGTAGTCTGCTTGCTTACAGCCACTTCCCCAGGCGCCACAACTCAGTGGCTCTGTCTGATAGACTGTGACGGTGGAGAGCCACTATGGCCCTCGTATCTCGGAGTGCAGACCTCAAGGCTCTAGTGTTACAGTTTATTGCAGCTCTGCCAGGCTTTTAAAAAGATCCCAATCTTGACTTTTATTTGTTTTTGTTTTTAATTGTTTTTTTTTTAACTTTTAACTGCCCTCCTTTAAAACAAAAACATATACTATGTACAAGGTGCTAGAGCAAGTCTGTTAGCTATAGCTTTTAATTAATTCTTGAATTAATTGATTGATTAATTAATCTAACTCCAGGAAACCTAGTGCTATCATCAACATCATTCTGAATAGGTGGAAACCCATAAACCAGTCATGGTGTCCTATCCCTGAAATCCTAGCACTAAGCATCTAGAGACAGGAGATCACCATGGTCATCCTCAGCTACATAGTGAGTTGTTTGAGGCCAGGAAGAAATAAATAAATATCAAACTGAGACTCAAGGCTAAGTAGCCTGAGCTGTTCACCTGTTTCATGGCCGAACTTCTGGAAGCCAGCAGGCCTACTAGAATCCTTCAGATAACTTCAAACTTAAACTCCCTTCGAGTTCTCTCCTTACAGATTCCATTCTTCCAATGGTAGAATGCAAAAGAAGTTCCGACGCAAATGAAGTTGCCTGAGAACTGGGTGGTGGTGGCACACGCCTTTAATCCCAGCACTCAGGAGGTAGAGGCAACAGCTCTCTGAGTTCAAGGCCAGCCTGGTCTACAGAGCTAGTTTCAGGAAAGCCAGGGCTACACACACACACACACACACACACACACACACACACACACACACGCACACACACACCTGTCTCAAAAACAAACAAACAAACAAACAAACAAAAAAGTTTGGCTGAGATACACAAGGTCCACCCGGGAGGCAGCTTCACCACTCACCTGGGAGTAGTCGCAATTTCACTAGGGCTGACTATCGACTACAAAACCTTTTCCAAAGAACCCATACTCCATTACTGGCCATGCTCCCTGATGATGGCTGATATTAAAACCTATCTATAAAATTTGAGCCACATGACCTGCCCATTTAAGTCATTTCTGGTAGAACTTTTCATTTAACCCAGCTACTGTGGCCTAAGTGGCTTTCAGAGTCTATTTGAACTAGCTAGATGATTGCATATGGGTCACTGTAACCCAGAAGGCCTTCATTAACATTGGGGTATTAGCTTCTCTCCTGCCGTGCTAGAAATTGTAGATATGACAAATAACAATGGAAGGACATTCGATCATAAAAGAGGTCGTGTCATAGCACAGTCCTTTCAGGAGGGGGACACACACACACACACACACATACACACACACACACACACACACACCAGCAGAAATTGAAAATTGAGGATAATAGTTATAAATGAGTATCTCTTTGTAAAGGCTGAAGACAAAGAAGCTTGTCTAACTTGAACATTTGTTTGGCTTTGGGAGGAATGATCTCTCCAAAGACTTGACTATTATTTGAGTGGCTGGGGAGGGCCATGTGAGGAGTGACTAGCAGGCTGGAGAACTGAGAAGGCCAGAGAAAGAAAAGGGATCCAAAGCAAGGGGAATAAACGGGTAGAAAAGGAAGGGATCGGGCATAGAACAAAAGAGTGATGAAAGATGTTTGAAGTGGGAGCTACAACGGGTAGAGTGTGTCACTGTCAATCAGGTCCCTGCCCCAGTAAAGTCATTTCTGTTTCTCAGCCATCACTGCAGCATTAGAAAACTCATGCCCAACCGGGTGGTGGTGGCACACACCTTTTAATCCCAATACTTGGGAGACAGAGGCAGGTGAACCTTTGTGAGTTCGAGGCCAGTCCGATCTACAGGGCTAGTTCCAGGACAGCCAGGGATACACAGCAAAACCTTGTCTTGAAAAACAAAAACAAAACAAAACAAAACAAAACAAAAAACGAGAGAGAGAGAGAAAGAGAGGGAACTCACGCCCATATTTACAATGGTGCTCATCTGCCTCTTTAAGCATCAGTACCTTGGGACATCAATTTGAGGCATACAACTTTTTAAAATAATTTGACACTCCACTGCGTTCTGAAATAAATGTCCTGAACATTTTTCCTAGAAATAGTGGTGAAATAGACAAAGAGCTTCTTTGTGAAAATCGGTTTCCCTCTCTCTCAATAGGTTTGTGTTGGCGAAAGGTCTTTAGTGTTTCATGTTGTGCCATAGCCATGGAAGCTGTAGTAGACACAACAGATTGGGCGTCTTCTTACATGCTTATTGTACCTGTAACTTACCCCATTTTGATGTAGTCATGGGATGAACAGTTTTGGTTCTTGAACTATGTTGGGCTGTGATGTAATGAAGTCTTTGAGGGTCTTGAGTGTAAGTTGGGCAGTTAGGTCTTATAGTAAAATGGCTCAAGTCATCAATTGTCACTTCATGCTGCTCCCATCATAATGCCTGTCTCTCATCTGCCTTGTCAGTTGTCTGGTGCGGGATCCTGCGGTGACCTCTCTTTCCCATAGAATCCTGGGATAATGCCTGATCACACCAAAGCCTTTCTCCTCCTCTGATTTCCAAGCAGCCTTTCCCCAGTGGTGGCCATTGCTGGATGGATCGCTTCCAAGAGAGGACTCACAGAGCTGACTTGAGACAGTGGGTGTTTAACACTGCCTCTCCCAGTAGTGGGGAACTGGAGCTCCGATTTATAACATTCTGTGGATTTCTGTGGTATAAATACTCCCATCAGGGCCAATTTCAATCTCCCAGCCTGACGTCATCAGGCAAGGAATTGGGCAAAGACGCACCATTGTACAGTCTTTCCACCACGCACATACAATAGATGTGAAGAACCTCAAGAGTATTGATAAAAGTGAAGTGTGGTCAAATAATGGGGAAGCGATGAGTTTTGAGGATTTACTAGTTTTGTCTTTAATATAACTTTATTGTACGCTCATCTAATTTAATTTTTAGTAATTGCTGTCTTTAACAAACTGGCTCACAAAATGCATGTGAACTGGTTCCCATAAGCTGGCAGCATGTGGTATTACCTCACTTTTTTCTGAGCCTGAACGGTGAAAAGGTTGCGCACAGAGGGTCCCCTCCCCTATATTAACCAGAGCGGTACCATTTTATGTGCATGTTATGCCTAATGGGGTTCTATGTTTGAACAAAGGGCTGCAATATAGTTTTCAATTATTTTCCAAAGCCATGACATAAATGGTCTTTGTAGCTCCTCCCACCTAATTCAGAGCTTCTTAAACTTTTTCCATTCTGACCCTATTTCACCCCCCAAAATTTTTACATGGCCCAGAATTCATAGTTATGCATCTTAGTTTATTTTCTGGTTGCTATGACAAAATACCCGACAGAGGCAACTGAAGTGGGAAAGAGGTCGTTCTAGCTCACAGCTCCAGGTTCCCATGCACCATGGTAGACAAATCAGGGCGTCAGGAACCTGAAGCAACCATCCACGTTCTATCCCTGGGAATAGATAGAAAAGAAGGGAGCAGTGAGCACATCTATGCTGGTGTTCAGTTTGCCTTCCCCACTTTTATACAGGGTCTAGTGTGCCCTGTTCAGGGAATGGTGCTGCCCACAGTGTCAACAAAGTCAAGAAAATTCCCCATATATATGCCCCAAGTCTCATCTTCCAGGTACCTGTGCTTTCTGTCAAGTTAACAATTCAACACTGTCTGTCACAGAATACAAATTAAGTTCTTCCTGATCATAAATCACAAAGACACTTATTTTTAAAATAATTATTTGGTGCACATATAATTTTACCATTCATTAAAAATAAAAGCAAATTTGCAAGGTAGTGAGTTGACTATGCTTATTTGTTTGTACGTGAAGGCTAACATGTTGGCTGAATATTTGATACTACAGAATACCGAGCATCTTCAATAATCAAGACACACAAGAGGCTCCAATATGAGCCACGGTGTTTCAAGGAGCATTTGTTGGCACTGCATAGTGTGACGGTGTGAAGCACGCATGTTGTGTGTTCAGAACCAAGGCTGTAGTTATGCAGCGCAATGCAACATGGTCAAGAACCATCAAAAACACCTAGGGTTCATTATGTCCCAAGACATAATTCTAAATTAACTTTTGGTTGTTGTTCACACAGAAATTTTTACTATTGCCAAATATTTCATGTCTTCCACATTCAACTTCATGACTCCATATGGCATAGTTTTAGAAGCCATGTCTTAAGTCAACCATATTTTGTCACCCTCTCATTTCTCCTTTTATCCCTGGGTCCCCTTTAGTCACTCGGGTATCTTAATCCAATTAATTTCTAAAACTTAGAGTTTGAAGAAGAGAAGGGTGTAACTCCACTTGATACCTTAAAAACTGTAACACTGGTGGGGGGGTGGGGGGCGCACACCTTTAATCCCAGCACTCAGGAGGCAGAGGCAGGCGGATCTCTGTGAGTTCGAGGCCAGCCTGCTCTACAAGAGCTAGTACCAGGACAGGCTCCAAAGCTACAGAAAAGAAAAAGAAAAAAAAAAAAACTATAACACTGAACAGTCAAACCTGATTTCTACTTCACACTGCACTTGAAAAAAAAATCTCTGAATTTTGGAGGATTGCTGAATTACATTCAAAGAGACACCCAAGAATGCATATCTTTTTTCTTTCCACAACACATTTGTTTGTTTGTTTGTTTTTTGAGTAAAAATGAAAAGCTGTTCCTAGCAGATGCTTGGTTACTCGTCCCCTGAATGCAAGCTTTTCAGCCATGGGAATGGGGGAGGCCACAAGGGCTGGGGATATGACACAATCCTTTTCTGAAGGCAAATTCGTCCTCTTTAGCCTGCCAGAGAAATTATTTTTCCAGGAAAACTAAACAGTAAGCACATACTTGGATGTTTCTTTCAAGCAAGAGAGGAGCCCTTTCTATCCCATTAAGACCAGGCAAGAGCCCAAATGATTTGCTTCACTGCCTATCATAACGGGGAGTATGGGACAGGACCAGCAGGGAGCTGGGCTCATCTCTCCCTGCAGGGTGGACTAGTGGAGCAAAGTTCAGAGGCACAGACTCCCCTGAAGCCTGAAATCAGGGAAACTGAAGCTGAGGCCACCCAGGACTCCTCCGAACACACACAAATCTTCTTTCTCCCCCTTGCTCTCTTGCTCTCCCCTCCTTCTCTCCCCCTCTGCTCAGTTCAAGGCAGCAGCTCATAAGGAGAGTAATCTGGAACCAATAGTGAAGCTGGAGAATACAGAGCATGGGAGCTGGTGGTCCAGGAGGCCCCAGAACGGATACGATGATGATTGTGCTGGCCAGTCCTGAAGGTTGCTGAGTATAATGTGTCTAAATGCACATGAACTAGCCAGTGCCACCAAGAACTGTGAGCGACAAAGGAAGAGGCTGATCTTTCCTGCCTACCTGCCTAGCTTGCAGGTCTAGATGTGATGTCTGGAACTTTGTTTCTTGGGTTCTGGGCACACTCCAGACACCAACAGCCCCATCTCCTTGCTCCTGTTTTGCTGAGGGTTATGGCTCACTATCTGAAGGCTTCAACTGTAAGGAGGTATGTGTGCATGCCCAGCACACATAAAACAGACTCAAAGCCAAGCTCTGTCTAGTCCAGGCCAATTTAGGCAATAAATCTTGCTCAATTCCCTGGTTCGAATACCTTTGGCTACCTCCACAAGTCCAGTCTATTCTTGATCCAAGGCTCTTTGGCCAAGATCCCTGCACTGTCGGCACTCATTCCTCTTCTCCCTCCATCCTGAGCTCACTCTCCCATGGCTCCTGTCAAATCCTTCCTCTTCAGAATTGCAATCCTTTGAACCCAAACTCTTATTCCTCCACCAAAAAAAAAAGCACCCTCTTTTCTGACTCTTAACTTTCTTTGAACCTAGACTCCTAAACTCTCTCAAATCTTCTAGCACTTGAAACTTTAGATGCTCCGGGAGAAGGCTAGCTGTGTGTGTGTGTGTGTGTGTGTGTGTGTGTGTGTGTGTGTGTGTGTGTGTGTTTAGTAGTGTTCACTGGCAGATCCCCCTGGAAGGGAGCAAGTGTGAGAGGTGCCTTCCCATGTGATCTACCTTGTGACTTGGAGGATTGTTGGACTCTAAAACTAAGTCACCGACAAAATAGGTTCCTTTAATGAGCTAAAAGAAGGAAAAGTTAGCTTCCCTTCCAGACTCACTGTGCATTGGTCTGGGTAAGTAGAGCTTTAGCAATAAAACGAGAAGTCAGGGATAAAGTGAGACACAGTGTCCAAAGTCTCAGGATAGAACAGATTCTCCCAAGAATTGCTGGAAAGCAAGGCTAACAGCCACTGCAAAAATGGTGACTCCACATGTCCCTAAAAAGCCCCATCTTTCACCTGGCCAAGGCCTTCACACTGCCAAGGAGCTCCTGTTGTTTTACTAGAAGCTAAAAAACCCAATCTGTTTCTCATTGCTACTTTCCAAAGCACACTCCTACCCATTGTATCACCCGATTCTCACCATGACCCTATGAGGTAGGTAGGATAACTATTAACTTTCCCTTGGCTCATTTCTGGATGATTCCCAGGAGTCCCATTTTGTACAATTGTGAGTTGACAGATTTGGCTCCATTTGTACAAATGTTAACAAAACCCCGGGCTTGATCCAATCCTTGTGTAAAGGGAAGATTCGTCATGCAACATTGACCTAAGCTAGGCAGAGAAAAGCCTCATCATAAGGGAGTGATTGGGGAAGGGAGGCATCTTGGGAAATTTGCGAATTCTACTCCACCTTTCTATTCCTAGAGTGAAAACCCAGGCTTTGGAAAGAGGAGGCTTGTATTAATCTCCTCACCCACCCCACCCACACCATGTGAATGCATGGTTTATGTGCATGTGTGTGTTCAGGAGCATGCAGAGACCAAAGGAGGACATCAGACACTGTCTGTCTGTCACTCCTCACTGTATTCCAAGATGGGCTCTCTCTCTTCTTTTGTATAGACACGATACTAAAGACAAATAGCCGTTTATTTAGCTTCAACTTCAGCAATTAACAAAGTTCCCATTATGGGCCTGGCTCTGGTGGGAAGGGTTGGGGACAGAGAAATCTGAGGTGTCCCCTCAACCTCTAGATGTTTACAGTTTAGCTGGGAGCTATAAACACACTACACAACATGCAGCAGCTAGCAGAAATTGAAGAGGTGATGGGGGAATTGATGTGGCTGTGGAAATTTGTAGAACAGCCCAACAGAGTGCTTTTGATCCATAAAACAGTGTTGGAAAGTAATGAATATTTAGATATGATTTTTGAACGGATTAAAGAAGCATAGTGCCGTGCATATAGTGAACAGCTCAACAAAGGGTTCTGTTAGCAGGCTTAAGGGTTGGGCCTATAGCAAGTAGAGTGCTTGCCTAGCGTGCGTGAGGCCCTAGGTTTGATCCATCATCAGCCAGGCTTGATGGCTCAAGCCTGTGAGTTTGCACTGGGAAGACAGAGGTGGCAGAATCAAAGGTTCAAACGTCATCCACAGCTACACAGGGAATTGGAGGCCATTCTAAGCTACAAGAAACTCTGTTTCCAAAATTGTGCCTAAGAAGCAATTAAAGGACAGAGTGGATTTGGAGACCCTGAAGATGATAAGGGTTCCACTGGTTTTTTTTTTGTTTGTTTGTTTTGGTTTTTTGGGTTTTTTTGTTTTGTTTTTTGTTTTTCTTGGTTTTTTGAGACAGGATTTCTCTGTGGCTTTGGAGCCTGTCCTGGAACTAGCTCTGTAGACCAGGCTGGTCTTGAACTCACAGAGATCCGCCTGCCTCTGCCTCCCGAGTACTGGGATTAAAGGCGTGTGCCACCACCGCCCGGCTTCCACTGTTTTTTTAAGACAAGGTCTCACTATCTTTCCCAGGCCAGCTTCAAACTCCTGGGCACAAGCTGCCCTCCAGCCTCAATCCCCTGGGGTGGGGGCTAGAACTTCAAGTATATTTGTCCTTTTTTTCCAATTAAGTTTTAAGTTCAAATGTAAAGTCATAGGTTTTATCGTGGGTTCTTCAGAAGTGCATCTGTCTTGCTCTTAGCTTTAATGGAGAAAACATTTGTTCCAAAACTTGTTAGCAAACCATGTTTGCAGCAGAAGTGCAAGCTTTTGAATACTTCCCCAGTGTGCAGCTTTTAATCCTTCTACAATATTAAGATGAGAACACTGAGGTTCAGGGAAGCTAAGTAATTTGTCCAAGGTCACACAGCTACAAGGTGCTCAGACCTCCGCTCTCTAGCTTCTGAGGGTGTTACCAGTCTACCGTGGTCGGTAAGGATGGAGTTCTCTATCAATTTCTAAGATACTCAAAGTATTGTATCTTTAATTCATAATCTCTCAGAAGGTGTTTTTAGGTTTGTTTTCAGTTGGTTGGTTGGTTTTGATTTTTGAGAAGGGCCTTGCTATGTATCCCAGGCTAACCTCAAAGTTAGTGTATATACCAGGCTAGACTTGAACTCAGACTACTCCTACCTCACTGCCTCAATTGTCAGGATTGCAGGCACCACCACTTTCAGCCCTTCATAGAGGCTTCTGGGAACAAATAGTTGACCAGTGTTCTCGAGTCCGTTGAATTTCATTTATAAAAAACGACCATATACTTTTGCTCTTTTAGGCAAATGCAATGGATTGTATTGATACATTTCCAAGTGGAGAATCGGCCTTAAATTCCTGGGATTTTGAGTACTTGAATAAAATCCTACTTGGTGTAAGCACTCGCAAGGGAAAAGAGACATGTGTAACTTCCATTCTTCTATAGTTTCCTCTCCAGTTCCATCCACTCTCATGGTGTTCACCTAGACTTTAAATGTATTGGCATAAATACTAATATAAAATATCTGTTTCTTTTAATTTAGGCCCTTACATACCTACTAAAACTATTTAATGTTCTCCCTCATTTTTTCTATATTCTGTCTGCCTCTCCTTTCCACTCTCTTGGGTATTTTTTTTTTTTACTCCTTTGTGAGTTGTTCCTTAAACAAACTTGCTAACTTTCACTAATGTTCACGGTCTTCCCAAAGATCAGCTAGTGCTTGTATTGATCAGCCTTCCATTTGGGACTGTGTGCTCTATAAATCTTTGCATTCATGTGCAAAGCTTACTCCTCCAAAGCCCATCTGTGTGGAGCATCCGTTCCCCAGGCCCTCTCTCGCCCGGCCTACTCCTACTCATTCTTCAGTGTCTGCATCATGTCTTTCAGGAAGCCTGAGCTGACGGTCCAGGATGATTTAAGTGCTTATCCCCTGGCCTCCCCCAGCAACTTCTAGCTCTTATCGTCCTGTGTTATAATTAGTGATCTGTTTGTCTCTCCCTTCCCTATCAGACTATGAATTCCTTGAGGGCAGGGACCATGTCCGGTCCATAATTGTATCTCTAAGTACCTAACACGGAGTTTGACATCCCAAGTAGGAATTCTGTAGACGTTTGATTGAAGAGAGTGGCCCAGCCATGGCCTGGCAGGCAGATACAACGAAGGACTTCCCATCACAGTCTGCTTTCTGTCTGAGGTTTGGTTGCAAGGGGGGGGGGGCGGGTGTTTTGTTTTAACTTAGTCTCACTCTCTAGCCCAGGTTAATCGTCAACACAGCCTTTTACTGAATGTGTGGCAGGCCTCCTGCCATAGCCTCCGAAGTGCTGGGATTGTAAGCATGAGCTGCCTCTCTGGGTGACTTTGTTTTGCTGATTTTTAGAACATATATGCTTTCAAGGTGTCGTCCCAGTGGCTATCCCTTGGTGAGATACCTTGCTCAGTTCCTTTTTCACCCCAGCACTCTAGCAGAGATCTGCCGAGTTCAGCTCCAAATGCTACATGGCCACGTTGCGCCCTAATGGGGCTGGCACCAATTCCAGTAACAGTCTACAGACTGCCTCGTGGCTTTGCTATTTCAAAGCATTAGTCCTTCGTTGGGGCCCTCTCTGAAACGAGGGGGAAAGCATTCCATCCCTTCTACTTCTCTCGTTTCCAATCTCATCTGCAACACCCCTCCCTCTCAATTTGTCTTTCTCCAGCTCCTTCTCTAACTCACGATCGACCCTGTAGACTTTTATAACTTGTGCCCAGAGGTGTTTTGAAAATGTGAACTGAAATAGTAGTTTGTAAAATTGGCAACACCCAAGCACGGCTGCCCTAGGTTTTCTTCTGGAAACTTCTGTGGTTAGCAATCAGATCCAAAGAAAGCAGAATGCAGGCTGAAGCGAAAGAGAGGCATAGAAAAATCACAGAATACCGTCAACATTAGGGCTGGCTCCTGCCCGCTCTCAGCTTCTACCTCCACCCCAAGCTAGACTGTTTCTCAAGACCAAAATCCAACTTTTGACTGAGAGCTTTCTTGTTCACTGTGAATTTACTGCTTAAGAAAGATAGTCTCTCTTTGTCACATAAGCTGGATTTCTTCTTCAAGGAAGGACTTAGAAAACTAAAACAACAAAGTAAACAAAAAACCTATTTAAGAGCAAAAGCATTCTGAAGGGAAACCACAGGGAGCAGGCTTCAAAGTGCTTTGTGTTACCTGCTTAAGACAGAACTAAGGACAGAGGCATGACTCACGAGGGGCCATGTGGTCCCCAGGGATGCTGAAGAAGCCCACTGGGTTAATGCTAGTCTACCTCCAATATCCAGGCCAGATTTTATTGTTGGGATTTCATTCACCCATTCATTCTTTCATTGCACAAACATTTGCCAAACCCTTCTGATGTCTAGAAAGCACAGTGGTGGGGACTCCTTACCCTAGATATGTAATCTCGCACCCGATCGCCTCAAACTCTTGCCTTACAGACATAGTTGCAGACTTCTTAACATCTCTACACTTTGAGGTGTGGTAACTGTAAATGTTTTCTTTGCATCCCGCCGCCTGGACAGCCTGGAGACTATGGTTTGGAGCAATGTTCCCCTCTACTGCTATGGCTACATACAGCGTGTGGAGAGCCAATGCTTTCTTCCACGCGTGGTACAGTTCCCAGGGACTCTGTGTGAGCCCCAGGTCACCTGAAATCGAGGGGCGGCAATCTCGTCGGCGCTAAGGAGGGTGTGCTTCTTGCCGTCTTTGCTATAGTTAATCCATTGCCATCTGTCTTTGTTTTGCTGACTCACAGCTTTCATTTGGGTTGGCAGTTCTGCTGCTGTTGGCTACAGCCTTTAACTGTTTACAGAGGGCTGAGATGGATGGAGAATTAGGGGCTTTGCATTCGTTCCCCGAATGAAATCCTACCCAGGTACTGTGGGCCTCTTGTCGAGAGGCTGAGGCCAAGGCCCTTGGATTTTGATGGATGGTGGAGATTAAGTGTAGGGTAACACATCATTTAGTCTGATTGCAAGGCCAGATTTCTCCCAAGCGCTGCCAAATGAGCTGGGAGGTCATGTGAATTGTCTGCCCAAGCACAAGGGAGCACCATGCCTTTTAATTAGAACAAGGATGAATGATACGTGAAGCTTTGGGTTGTCAGAGAACTTGGAGTGCCCGAATCCTGTATTCCATTCAAGAAAGCTATACATGCATACTATTTTGCCTCCATTTTCCACCTCGCCTCTCCCAAATATTCTTTCCTACACTTTGCATCTCATCAAGATGTGGCTTCTGCTGTGTACTGTCCTTGGCTTTGACTGCCCTCCTGAAGCTGCCCCTCAGCAACTCTGGGAGGATCTGTTCTTTATTTCAGTGAGCGACAGTCTCATCAAGGTGAAAAGTTTGGTAGCCTTCACGAGCTGAATGCAATGAACGTACATTAGCTGTTTAAACTGGCACACTTTAAAGGGGGCAATCATCACTATTAATAATAATAATAATGTTAAGCCAACATGAATGGGTACCTCCTGAGGCAAATCAGTACCTGTGTGTCCCCTACATGAGGCTCTTTTCCTCCCTTTTTCTACACAAGGTTCCTTTTCTCCCCTTTTTCTTCCTACCCCAGTTCCCAAGCAGGACCGGTCAACACAAAGCCTGGGTAGGTATAGGTATGCCAAGGGACCCTCAACTCTCTTCTCCTGAGACACGACCTAGTGCTGACAGAAAATGGTCTTGAAAAGGTTAAAGTAGCTATGACCCCACCTTCATCTTAGTATAAGTCAAACTTCATGGTTTCTTAGCAGCCATTTTATCAGACCTCCTAGACATGTGCCCGTTGAGTTTCCATAGTTGTTAAAGGCAAATGGTGGCTCCCCTCATGTCCTTTTTCCCCAAGACTCAACAGCCATAACACAAAGTGGAGGTTATAAAAATGTGTTCTTTGAAAAGCTAGCATTATATAGACAAGCTACCCCATGGAGGTGGCTTTTCAAACTCATCAATCCCCGAAGGTGTTTTCTATCCTTGGGGAGGAAGTAAAATGTGGCCTCCATACATTGGAGCCTTCTTCTATCTCTAGCAAAACAACCTAAAGTTCTGAAATGATTAAATATAGAGTGACCACTGAACTCACCAGATCCTCTCCTAACCATACACCCAAGAGAACCGGAAACAAATGCCCATGATGCCCATGGCCAAGATGGAGGGAATGCAAGTGCCCCTCATCTGATGAGGAGAAAAGTAAAAGTGGTGTACTCTTATAATAGGATGTTATTCACACACACCCCAAAATGAAATACCAGTACAGCCCATAACCACACTAAATCTTAAAAGCATTATTCTAGGTGAAAACTCTCATCACCAGATACACCATGTGATTCTGTTTTATGAAATGGAAGGCAAGGCAAATCCATAGAAAGAGAAAGTAGATTAGTGGTTGCCTAGGATTAGACAGACTGGGGAATTCAGGGTGGGACAAGTTCTTCTAGGAGACTGAGAATATTCTAGAAATCATTGTGGTGATGGTTGTACAACTCAGAATGAACGAAAACCACTGTATTGCATAATTTAAATGGACACGTTGCATGGTGTATAACATATATCTCCATAAAGCTGTGAAAAATTGGTCTCCAATACCAGCTACCCAAGGTAGTCTGGATCCTCAGTCAGAACATGGAGACAGTCCCTTCTAGACAGTTCTCAGGCTGTAGGAAGGCTAAGCACACACTTGGACAAATGCCTCATAAGTAAAGGGCAGAGGGAGGAAGCCTTCTTAATACCCACAAACCTTTGGGACTTTCCTTGGTGGCGTTTTCATTTTCTTTGAGACAGAATCTTACTAAAAGCCTAAGCTGGCTTCAAACTTGTGATCCTCCTGCCTCTGCCTCCTTAGTGCTGGGATTGCAAGCATGTGCTGCTAACTCCAGCTTGACTAGCCTTTGTAGAAACACCAAACATTAACTTACAGGACCCAAGAATAGTGTACTATTCCTTGAGCCTAGCCCATTCTGATCCCCCTGGAAGATGGTGAGTAAGAGGAAGTAACTTGCCTATGTCACTGAACTTGTCAGCGGCAGAAAACAACAACCAGAACCTGGTGCTCCAAACACCAACTCCTTGAGGTTTCTCCTGCCCAACTTTTCCCATCCCTCTGGCCTCTCCAACCCGGTCCCTTTAACATTTCTGCTGAAACTCGGGAGGAGCCAGGTCTGAGAATGCAAGCCCCAAATCAGGGGAATTTACCGTTCTGCAACTGCAGTAAAATTTTCTTAAATAGCGGGTCAGGAAATCAGCACTGTAAGTCTCCCGCCACCAGGATATGGACAGAGTACAGGATTTGACCCCTGGTACAACTAAATTTGTGGAAGAGGCACATGCTTTTCTTTATACTGTATTTGGTGGAATTAGAAGAGAAAAACAATATTCATCTTAGGAAAACCTCGGCGACTGCAGATTTGCTGGCAGCCTTATTTCCTCTCACTTTCTTGGAAGAAACCGAGCGAAAAAGCAGCTGTACAAATTAGCCCTGACCAGCAGGCCCGGGACCAAAACAAAACAAAGCAAAAATAAAATAAAATAAAATAAAATAAAATTAAGCCCCAAACAAATCAGGCTAAATATTGAAATCAGAAAGAAAAATATATCCCACTCTTTGCCAACTCAAGCTCCTGAAACCCAAAAGCTCCACTTGGTTATCGGCAATATCCTCTTTCCAGGTCGAGAGCAAGTTGGGGAACACATTTTGAAACCCCTTCATCGGCATTCCTATGTTGTTCTGACGGCCCCGTCTGACGGCAGCGCAATCATTTTTCATGGTTCTTGGAGTCAGATCAGTCCCATAGTAAAAGATGTGCTTCCTAGGTCATCAGTTAACAGACAGTGTGTTCTAGGCACTGTGTGGGTGTGGAGGAAGACAGGATATGGAGGAGACACGATGCCTCCCTGACAGAAGCAGGTAAGAGGAAGGACAAGGGGACACGTGTATGTTAACAAGTAGCAAGGGAACTAGTCTTTCAGGAATAGATTTTTTTTTTAAAGGCATTGCTTGTGAGGCAATGGAGGTTAAGGAGGTGAATGGCACATGGAAACCACGCTGAGGAAGTCTTCTCGTCACCCTTCTGTCAACCTTGGGTTGGATGTTCTCCTCTGGACTCCACGAATCCCTTGGCCTGCTCGTAGCCCTTTTCACATTTTCCTATACTTCCTTGCTTTCTTGCATTCCTTCCCTTCCAGCTGAATTCCTAACGGAAAACGCTGCTGTCTGGTTGTTTGCACGGATCTCTAGTAACTGAACAAAGGGCTTAGCATGTGGCGCATATTCAGGAAATGTTTGTTGATGGGCCAAATAGAGTCAAATAATAGAACTCGAGATAGCTGGGAAGAGCTTTTTGCAAACGAAGTCAGGCAGAGGCAACCTGTTAGAAGGATGGTTCTCTGGTGCAAGCAAAAGGAACTCTAAGAACAGAGGACGACAGGGATGGATTTTAAAAGTGGGAGTTTGCTTAATACTGCCGACCTTACAAAATAAAGCGAACCGTCCGTCTGTGGGACGGCAGCAGGTTCTCCCATGATGCATTGCAGTGGGCCTACAGACCACAACGAAGCCCGCTTCCATGGGCCCAGCTGTCTGTGGGGACTCTAGTCCTTCCGTCCTCTTCATGTCTAGAAGTGAAGCGGATGGACTAGGCCACCATTGACGGCCTTCGCCCAGCTGTCTCTTGCCGGCTCTGCTGAGTCCCCAGAGAGCTAGAGCGGACCGGTAAGATTCCGCTGGGGAGGGATGGTCTGCCTTAGCCCCCTTAATCCTATGCTCTCCACCCAGCTCCCACCACCTGGAGGTGTCACACAAAGATGCTCCAAACAAAGGAAAGCACCGGCCCCAGAAACAGGAGACTTCTTTGCCCCTCCATGCCTGTTTCGTTCCACCTTCAGTCTTTCTGCGGCCTGAGGGTGGAGGGGGCGGGGAGTAAGGGAAAACCACGGAACTTTTCAAAATCCCGTTTTCCAACAGCTAAATCAGGTTCATTCTGTGTCTCCTGCACAGACTGCATTCGTCTGGGTAATGTAAACACTGCGAGGCCACAGCTGTCTGCCAGCTGCAATGTTGAAGCCCATTTCAGGGGGCATGAAAAAACCTGTCTGTAACCATCACAGATGAGAAGTGTTAGCTAATGAATGGGCCCTGCTGAGACCAGAGCCCAGCTGAGTTATTTCAGTCTTGGGCCTTAGCAGAGATTTTTATTGGGTAACACATTTCAAATGCTCCAGTCACTCTCTAGACCCCAGATTGGAGCCCGTTGCTCAATCTCCCCCACTCTACCTCCCTTTAAAAAAAAAACCTAATTTACTCCAGGGACATTCCTGGTGCCAGCCCAAGAATCTTGGTGTTTGGAGTGCTGGGTGATTGGTTAAGGAGGGTACGGTAGGGGCTTAGAAATGCCATGGGGCCTCCTTAGGCTCCCTGCAATAGTATAAAGAGCAGCTCTTTCCAGAAGCAAGGCTGCGAGTGGCTTCTAGTTGGACTGCTCAACATGAAGCAACCTAAGAGGCTTGGAGCAGAACATCAATATTTTGAATATGCATAAACTGTTGGGTTTTTTTAATTTTCATTTTTAAAAAGGGTGTGTGTGTGTATGGTATGGTGTGCATTGTGTACAGTGTGCATGTGTGATGTATGTGTGTTTGCGTGTGTGTACATGTGAGTATATTGGAGTATGTGTGTATACATGCCACAGAATACATGTGGATATCAGAGGGCAACCTCCCATGTTGGTCTTCACATTTGCCTTAAGACAAGGTCTTTTGTTGTTTGTTGTTGTTGTTGGCCACTGTACATGCCGGGCTAGCTGCTGCCCTGAAAGCATCTGTGGATTCTTCCATGTCTACCTCCCTTCTCACCCTAGGAGCATCTTCCATGTCTACCTCCCTTCTCATCCCAGGAGCATCTTCCATGTCTACCTCCCTTCTCACCATTCTGGGATTTGAATTCTAGTCCTCATACTTGTTCGACAAGTACTTTGCCGGCTGAGCAATCAGTTCAGCCCTTAAGCTGATAGTTCCTGCTGGCCCCTTGCCCGCTCTACTCTTCTTACTCCTCCTCTTCCTCTGTGGGCTCAGGTGAAAGAGAAGGATACCAAAGCCAGTACCACCAGGTAGGATGAGATGAGGGCTACAGCCCAGACATTTTACTGGACAACCACCTAGAATATGGCCAAGACCTGTCAGACTGCCCTAGTGTAGTGGGTGGCTGATTATCCAGCCCTGTAGATGAGAGGAACCCGCAAGAGGAATGAGGGCTTGATACAAGTCGGTGGTTTTGTGGTGGTAAAATAAAAATTACATGAAGTTTACTACTTTAACAGTTTTCAAAGGCACAGTTTACTGGTATGCAGTACATGCAGACCATTATTGTATCAGCATCACCTCTGCCTAGTTCGGGACCACCTTCATCACCCCAGAGATGACCCCCACATGCTTTAACAATTCACTCCTCACCCCTTCTCCAAACAGCTCGTGGAAACAACTGATGTGCCTTCTGGCTACAAAGTCACTTATTCTAGATGTCCCCTATAAGTATGACTTGCAATATGTGGTCGTTGGTGTGAAGTCAGCCTTTCGTGAGTGCCTACTGTGTGCTCGCCATCAGCTTCAACCCGAGGAATGAGCCTTGGAGACACATCAGCTGATGGTGGCTGCCCCATTTGGAGTAGTGCTTAGCTCCTGATGGCGTATGCTGGGGATTTGTTTGCGCATCCTTTTTTGTCTTCATAACAACTCCAAAGTAGGAAATACTAATATCTCTTCGTTAAAAGAGCTGTAGTCCAAAGCTTAAAGAAACTGAACAGGAAGGCCTAGTTTGCACGGGTAATTATGATTCTGACTTGAGTCCTTCTATTATTTATCATCTACTTAGCCCTACTTAGAGCCGCCCTGCTTGTTTAGAGACTACACATGTACTACTTCCTTTTTGTTAAGTGCTGAATGACCCAGCTTGCCCCCCACTTAAATCCCTACTGTGATAATACCATGCAGGAGAATAATTTCAGTGGACTCTTGTGAAGATGCCCATGTGTTGTCAGGGAGACGAGCCTAGCATAAGGGCTGCCTCGTATAAAATGCTCTGTGGTAAAATGTTCTGCCTGGTAAACCTCTCCAGCGCTGCTAAGAAGATGGGAATGAGATCGTAGGTCTAGCCTGAGTGTCCTGGTGTTCGCAGGCCCCTGGGCACGCCCAGAGTTTTTGCATTCCTAGAAATCAGACACAAACCCCCTTTCTCTCTTGCTCAGGAGGGTATATAGGAATGGGAATGAGAGGTGTTTGTACCAAGGTCTGTGGATCCACTCAATTTTTTGTCTTTGTTTTCTTTTTTTCTTTTTAGTTTGTTTACTTGTTTTTTGTTTTTGTTTTTGTTTTGAGACAGGGTTTTTCTGTGCAGTCTTGGCTGTCCAGAAACTCACTCTGTAGACAAGGCTGGCCTCAAACTCATAGAGATCTGCCTTCCTCTGCCTCCTGAGTGCTGAAATTTAAAAGTGTACCACCACCACCACCAAGCCAGACTGGTTTTTAGTTTTTTTTTTTTTTTTGGCTTTTTGCTTTGCTTGTTTTTGATAGTTCCAGTTCTTTTGAGATACAGTGTTGTTATATAGTCCAGACTGACCTTAAACTCAAGATTTTCCTACCTCAGCCTTCCAAGTCCTGGGATCATGAGTGTGTACCACAAACCCAGCTCATATCTAGACTTTAAAATGATGACTGGCCACATCTGACAGGGACTCTCATGTTCCAACTGCCTGCACAAGACATCAGACTAACTGCAGAACTTGGGAAAAGAGAAAAGGAAAACGGGAGTTGTTCCACCATTTCATAGACTCCAGGACGGGTGTTTAAAAGATCCAGAAATGGGGGCAGCCGTGGAGAAAGTTCAATGGAACTAAAAGAGACAAATATTGATACTCAACAGTCAGGTTCTATAAGAAGAAGAAGAACAGGGCGGCCTGAATTCAAATAAGCAGAACAGATGTGCCTCGTGTGTTATGAGTTGAAAATCTTTCCTTCATGTGGGATCAGTTAAAAATCAAGCCTGGGACTTGGTGTATGTTTAATATAAAAACTCTCAATAAAAAGGCTCTAGAGACAAAAATCTAAGCGAGGGTGTGCATGCTACAGTCAGCAGTGCAAATAGTCAACCGGCCAGCATTGGCCTGGGAGAGCTCAAGGCAGGCAAATGCGTGAGGATGACAATTGCTGAGAACGGAGGTAGGGGCGGAGAAAAGTGTTCTTTGCCATCAAAGCTGACCAGAGTTCAACACACAGACTTTTCTACATAAGTGAGGTTTAGAGCTTGGAGCTGAGCTGAGTTCCAGGGGCAGGGAAAGGAAACACCAGATCTATTTATTTACTTATTTATTTTAGTGTTTTCTGTTATCAGAGACGGGGGCTCTCTGTATGTCCCTACCTGGTCTGGAACTTGCTTCGCGGAACATACTGGCCTTAAACTCACAACAATCCTCCTGCCTCTGCTGCTGTGACTCCTGGTATGGGTCATCAAGTACATTGAGTCTCATGGCAGTTAATGGGGAAGAGAAGAGTTTTTCAAAAAAATGAGCTCTGGGAAACACATGAACTTATCACACAGAGGAGTTAATTCTGATTTGAACTAGCCCAGTTCAGGCACTGGGGAGGTATGGAGAAAGAACGTTAGACAGAATGTCTGCACTCAGAACCTCCAGAATTTAATTCTTCTCTTTATTTCTCCACACCGGCAAAGAACCCAGCATGAGAACTGGTAGAGAAAGCAGAATTACACACACCCTCTCTTGGATGACGCAACACCAAATTGCCATATGCTTCCGCAGCACAGCTAACAGCCCCGTCCTTTTAAAGAATCCCTGGAATAAAATAGCTACCTGATCCAACAGAAGAGAAATGCAAACCAGACAGCCACAAAGAAATCTTGATGAAGGCAGGAAAGGGTCTGAGGATTTGGGGAAGCTGGCTAACAAGGCCAGGCAAGAAAGATTAAAGCAAAATAGTTAGGGCAGACAGAAGGCATGGAAGCGATGCCGTATGATCAAAGTCTAGAGAGAGAGACTCCTTAAAGGTCATGGCCCCAGGGGACTTAGACATGTCAACTAAATTTGGGGATGTAAAAGGGAGGGACAAGTCTTGTGATGCAAAGCAAGAAAAAGCGGACAGAAAGGACAAGAATAATGTTCATAGAGGATACTGGATGTACAGTAAACATTCAAGAAAATACAAAAACTTCATTTCAAAGGCTGTTGTGAAGTTATAAAGAATTTCCAATAAGCTGATGCCTGGCCTTCAACAATAATAACAATGTTAATAACTGCTACCATTTCTAGAGTACTTCCTATATGCCAGGCATGACACTGAGTGAGTTCGCTATGTTTTGTTTTTTGTTTTTTTTGCTTTTTACCTCCTCCTTCCAGCCTTACTTTCTCATCATAGGGTAGTGATATAGGCACTACATCCTTTTTTCAGATGAGGAAAGAGGCTCAGCAAGACGGAGTCATTTGTCCTAAATGAAACAGTCAGTGAAGAACCTCCTCCTCCCATCCAAATCTCCTTTCATTCCTAAACACGCTCCCTGTCCTGCCTCTGTCAGTGTGGTGGCATAGTTAGTTAGCACTCTTCCACTAGCAGAAGGGAGATTTGACCATGGTGAGGTTTCACAACGTTCTTTCTGATTGGAAGGAAAGACAAACGGGAAATAGATGCCCTGGAACCAAGGAGCCCGTCAGGAGGCTGAATTTGAGAAAGGGAATGAAAAGAAAGGGTTCTGAGAAATACCTGAAAGAACTGCCAGACAGCAGAAAGGTACGCTTTTTTACCATGCCCAGCTTGGCCTTCATCCTTCACAATACAGAGTTCCCCCAGACAATGCAAATAGCTCTGTCTTGCACTTGTGACTTCTGTGTCTGCTAAGAATTCCATTCGAGGGAAGTACCATTTTGCCAATACTGTTTTAGTGACTACCTGAGGTGTACATGTTGGGGTCGGGGATTGCATATATAGGATCCAGCCCCAGAAGTGATCATTCTGGGCTGAAACCTAATTTACGGACTGGAGATGTAGCTTGGCTAGTAGAGTCCTTGCTTAGCATGCATGAAGCCCTGGGTTTAATCCTCAGTGCTGCATAAAATTAGGCATGGTGGCACATGCCTGAAATCCCAGTGCTTGAGAGGTAAAGGCAGGAAATAGCAGAAGTTCAAAGTCATTCTCTACTATTTAGTGGGTTTGAGGTCAGCCTTTGCTACGTAACATGAGACCCTGTCCTAGAAAGAAGAAGGGGGAAGCATTTCAAATATTGGTAAACTTGGCGGAGGGAGATCTTCATAACTGATTAATGTTATTTTCAATTTGGGGTAGGAAAACCCCTCTACGGTGGTATGAAGGAACGGCAGAAATAGCTGGGTTCATTGACATTCCGAGATCTAAGCGAAAAGCACAAGGCCTTCCATATCTTCTGTACCCACCATATGCCAATTTCACTGAAACTAATAACAGGAAGAAAGAACAGAAGGTGCGGGAACCCTTTGGGAGTCGTTTTCAATTGCTGGCGACCTGGTACCTCATCCCTCTTCATTACTTCATTTTCAGGGAGAGGAGCTCTCCTGACATGCTGAGCAGCTGGATGGCAGTGGCTGTCATTTAACGGAGCAGACAGCCTTTTGAGGGGTTCCTGGAGGAACGCTGACAAACTGAAATTAGGGCAATTTTCAGATACAACAGCAACTTGACTTTTGTTGTTGTTGAGAAGGCTGGCTATTGTTTAGACGGAGAATCTCAATAACTTCTTTAAGATAGCTCCTGAAGGGAAGGGGAGAAAAACTTGAGTATTAAATAATGAGGTGGCCCTCTGTGTGAAGCCACCTCAGTATGCAGTAGCGAGAGCCCCTGCTTGGCAAATCCCCCACGACAACTACCTCTAGCCAGTGAAGCTCCCTGGTGCTGATGCCTAGATCATGGGCATCATGAACCAAGTGGAAAGGAGGGGCTGGGTGGACTGGGGATGGACAGAGTGGGCCCAATTGCCTTTTCCATATAGGATGGGTTTGCATCTGCAGTTGCTTGAACCCACGGGCGCAGAACCCATTTAGAGGAAAACAGACTTTAATTACCAATGGTAATGAGGCCCATGAGTTAGGCAGAAACATAGTTTCGCAGAAAAGAAAATGCACAGGTAGGGCCTGAGTTGAGTTGAGGGATCAGGATGAACAAATCCTGGAGGGAGAGAAGGGAATTGCTCGTTTTAGGAGCTGGGAGAAGAGCCTCCAGAACTGAGGAGAATATGGATGTGAATTCTCTGCGCGCCAGGCTGTGGAAGCTCCCGGTCAAGTAGTAGTTTCTACCTTCTTCTCTCTGGTGAGCCTAAGTGTTCTGGGTTTTGTGAGTCTCAAGGACAAGAGGCCCAAATTGAGTCCAGAGATCGACTGCAATGTTTCCCAAAGAGGCTCCTTGGTGACAGCATGCTTGTAGGGCCAGCGGGTTGGCTAACAAGAGCTTCCAGCAGACTGAGAAAGCCTACGACCTCAGAGACTCTTTCCCCTGGGGTTTCCACGCCCACTTGTGGCTCTGGATCTCTGGGGGACAGTTGCCTGCCGAAAGCTGGACCTGCATTGGTTAGCGATAGCAGTGGAGGCAGCACCCGGCTTTGAGAAAAGTACAGGCAGCAATGGAGACTGAGAGCAAGGACTGGAGCCAAGGAAGCAGGCCCTGCCAACAACTTCCGTTCTTTCCCTTCCCTTCCCCCATTGCTGCCCATGGAGCCCCCGTGACTGGTTATGGGGATGTGTTTGTTAACAATTAACAAAGAAGGAGGGAGCCCTTTTTGGCAATTTTTTTTTCTGCCCAGAGGCCCCAGATTTCCCCCTAGGAAAGTGCCAACTACGCAACTTTGGGTGGATATTTGGCTGGATCTCTTTGAAGGGTTTGTCAGTGCCTGAAATGGAAATTGTTAGAAAGCAGAGGAGGGTGGCTGCCAGCAGCCATGAAATGCTAATGACCAAATCATTTATTTTTGCAATGAAATGTCATCCCCTAACACTACAAAAGCAGATTTTCGGTGGTGGGGGGGAGCTTAGAAGTGCTGACTACCTCGAACATTCTTCCTAGGCAAGCCAGTGTCCCCCACACTCCCACCCACAGATACCCCTAGCTTTCACTCACCCTTGCTCTTGCCTCCTAAACTAAGCTGCTACCATGGATTGGGAATTTGGCTACAACCTGGGATGAAGGAAGAGGCTGACTGATTAGGGAAGGTAATCAGATTTCGGCCATCCTATAACACAAAGTGAAAGTTCATTTGTTTCTACGTTGGTGTGCGGTCGACTTTCTTCCCACGTGATAAAGTTGGTAGACAGTGACAGACTCTACCCTAAAACACAACGTGGATGTACAGATGATCCTTTCAAGTCTTTTTCAAGTCTTCCTATCATCGCGGCTAGGAAGACATGGCACTTAATAAGGTTTTCTGTGTGGATCGCCTCAGTTAGCAAGCAAAACAGGATCTACAGTGTGGTACCTTTTAGTTTTGTACTCTGGCACTTTTGCTCGGGGCTTAGAAGGAAGAGGCTGGAAAATTCATTGTGGGCTGACACTAGGGAATGTGGATGATATTTCTGCTGATAATTCTCTGAAAGCAGCCGTTAAGCTACTATTCCTTCGGGCCAGTTCCTGGGAGGCTTCAACCACAAACAAAGCCCCAGGTCTTTCTTTTAGTTTTTCCATAGTGACTTCTGTATTGGGATTAGTGAAAATTTATACCACCATAAAATTTATTCTAGAGTAATATTTTATACGCCTTTGGCTTGAAAGCATTTCAATACCATCTGCACACTCAAAATGAGAAAGGAAGATGGCTCCGCTCAGCTTTCATTAAGGCAAGCTTTGGGAATTCTCTTTAGATCACACTCATCAGGCCAATTTTTGAGCAACTTGGTTTGAAACAGGCTTTCCCCGGTCATTTCTGAGCTTATGTACGATCTATTAGGTAAGCGCTTAGCCCTGGTGTAAAAAAAATAATATTATGCCTGGCGATGGTGGCGCACGCCTTTAATCCCAGCACTCGGGAGGCAGAGGCAGGCCACAGAGAAACCCTGTCTCGAAAAACCAAAGAAAAAAAATAATAATAATATTGATCCTAAGAGGGAGGCGAAAGATAACTCGGCAGTTAAGATCACGGGCTGTTGTTCCAGAGGACACAGCACCCATATTGTGCCAAGGCTCTCTTCCAGCTTCTGAGGGCACCGCAAACACATGGAACACAGACAGACCATTCAGATTTGGCAGTTGCTTGCTCTGCCACTGCCTTTGAAAAACCTAGATTTCTGCTCCTCTATTACACAAGACCTTTGGAACAGCCCGTTGGAAAGCGTGGCTCTGATACAGGTGATGCCCTTGTAAGATGAGCTTGCGAGGGAATTACAGAATAGCCAGCTTCATCATTTCCCACCCTCTCCCCATCTTTGAAGGGCTCCTTCAACCCACAGTCTCTGATAGAGTGGCAATAACTCCACACTGAGGACCGAGACACTTGGAACAACTTGAGGCCATGACACTCTTCCCGCAGGAGAGGATCCTTTAAACTGGGTCACAGCTAACGCGACGTTCTTCTGCCCTTTGTTGCTGGTCATCTGTGAATTGGAAGGCTGCTACAGGCATGGTAGAAATTACGTTCTTTCTCTCCATGCTTTGACCGAGCTGTGAATTTTTGTTTCCTACTTTCTTTGGAACACAGAGAAGGCACGGAGGCAGTAATTGGTCTGAGTTTCTGGTAACTGTGCCTCTGTCTCAACCTCAGCTGCCTCATGCATAACGGGAAGCCCTGGGACTGCACAAGTTATTGGCTCCCCCTAACTCTGATATTTGACTAATCTAATAGACTTACCAGTGGAGAGGAATGTAGCTAAGTTTTCTCTAGTTTCTTAGCTCCAGGGGAAGCTGTTTTATACCACGTCCTTTTTCTGTGTTTCCCTTTTAAGAGAAAAACACAACTCATTCCAGGACTGTAAAGACAACACTTTGCAGATCAGCAGGGGGGGAGTTGGTTCTGATTGTTTTCTCTCTGTGGAAGGGTCGGTAGAAACCAAGACAGGCACCAGACCTGGCCAAGAGGTGCAGAAGTCTGAGGCAGGTGAGGCAGTCAGCTTCATCAGCACCAGAAGACTCTTCCCATAAAGCCGCCGCGCAGACGTGGGGACGAGTGACTTGCAGACGTCACACAGTTGATCTAGAGCATAACTCCAGCTCCTGCGCTTGTTTCCTGTTTCACCTAGAGAAAGTTCATTGCCACTACGCACCTCAGTTTCTTCATCTATAAAATACGAAACAGCCATAACACTGTACAGGAAAGTAGCGGAGCTAAATACTAGATGAGCAACTGACGGGCACACGACAGTGTCTGATACACACCCATTGAGTGTTTGGCCAACGTCAGATATTTTTGACCCTTGATCTCCTGTATCCAGAGATGGATAGCAGAATTTATAGGGCTACCTTACACAGATCCACCCTCTTCTCTGCGTCTAAGACTCTCCGAGGCCTGGGACAGCTCTGTGATCTCAGGCAACATCTGGCTGCTTCTGGACTATGTGGTTTTTCTTCTCCCTGACAGCTAATGTTGGGGCCAGTGGCGGCCTTCAGGCAGCCTTCGTCCCTCTAGGTTCATGCGTCAGTGCCAGTGACCAAAAGAATGGCAAAACCTCCCTGATGAGGGGAGAAAGTGCGGTCAGTTCAACCTCAGCCATAAGCAGTTGTCTCCCACATTTGCAGAGGGCTTAACAGAATGCAGACTCGAAACTCGCTCGCGGAGTGCCAGAGGATTTTTTAGAAAAGAATGTTCCCCGGGGGTACTCCGTGCCTAGGAAGGTCCAAAAGAGAGAAAAGAGGCTGTGGTCAGACTCTGGGCAGCTGCCACAGGTGGGGAAAGGCTGAAGATATTCACAAAACAGGTTCTGCAGTGTCCCCCAGGTAAACTGGGGAAAGAGCGCCTGGCCATCTGTCCCTGACTGTTCCACAGGCCATCAGAGCAGGAAGAACCCTGAGAAGTGATCTTATCCAAGCCTCTAATTTAAATATCTGATTGCTAAGGCCTGGAGAGAGGGGGACGTTTGCCCTAGAGTCAGTATAGCAAATTATTGACAGAACCAGGATTTAAATCCTAAGCCAAAGATCACACCACGCCACCAGAGTGGTCTCTTAAAGGTACACAGACTGATGTCTCTATGCATTCTGGAATGCTCTGTAGTACAAACATACTAAAAAGTAATTGAGGCCCACCCAGAAGGCCTGAAAAAGGTATTGAGCGGTGCCCAAATTGCAATTCCTCTCGCTTAGCCGCCAGATTTGGGAGCTCCGGCTGTCAAAGCGTTTCAGCCAAAGTGTTCCTCACTCAACTGACTGGGCTTCTTAACTTACCATTTGAAAGCAGCTGTGGTTAAAGCTGAGCTTGCTGACTCAGCCCATGTAGTAAGGATGACTAAACACAAGCATTTCCTGTAGGGGGATGGAAAATATCTTTCAGATGCATTTGTTTCAGGAAAACCTCTCTGATCGGTCAGGAGCTAGCCCACCACGGGCCCGTGAGGAAAAGCAGCAGGCTTGTCCCTGCTCAGCACCAAGGCAGCGTTCACAGATGTTTCCTTTCTTTCTTTCTAAACAATATCGTGCCTGTCTAGGCACCATTTTGGTCTGGCCAGCATTTGCACGGGCCTCCATCTGCCAACTGGTAGAGCCCAAAGCAGAGGGAAGCGGATGTCTCCTCTGACTGGAGGGGCCTTGCGCATTCCCCGGCTCAGAGGCCTTCCCCCCCAAGGGGTGAATCGGGGCTGATCTGCTTTAGCTCAAAGCAGTTTCAATCCTGAGCCCACCTTGAATCACTATGCTGACCGATCTGCAAACAATGTGAACTGGCTTCTCTCTCCAGGGTGCACTCTGGGGAATTGCAATCTGGAGGGAAAGTTATCATGTTCAGGTCTGAATACCACACAGACATTGGACAAACGTTAAGACAAGAACATTGACCTTCAGTGGGATTGCGCACCAGCTTAAGGCATTAATCCAGTGAACCCAAAATCTAGATAAATATTTCAAGACTTTTGGCCGGGAGGGACTCTGCCTTGCTCAATTAGAAAGTTGGAGACACCTGGTGCGTTCGGGCCCACAGGTTCGCTGCGCAGCTTGAGAGTTAGAAAAGGGGGCGGGAAAAAGGGAGAGGGTGAACATGCTCAGCCATCTCCTGAAAGCCATATATAACAGGAAGAGTTCAGGCATCAGGATTCCCGTCTAAGGGGCCAGCCTCATCCTCTCTCTAGCCCTTCCCTCGTGCTCGACTCGGAGAAAGCAGGACTCACAACCTCAGAATTCTCAGAGTCAAAGATTTCTCTTTTTAAGTGAGTAACGTCTTCTTATTACAATGGGGGAATGTTTAAAGACAAGTAACTTGGAGCAATGGAAAAGTAGCCTGGGGGAGGACGAAGTGAGAAGGGAGAGAGGGAAAGAAAGGAGGTGGGGAGGGGGAGCTAGTCCAGGTCTTCGCTATGCAGCAAGGTATGCTTTGAAGTGTTCTTTTGCTTCGCTAAATCTGTTTCTAACTGTGTCCACACAAAAGGAAACCCTCCCAGGCTGTACCTGATCACAATATGGCCTCTCTACAAGGTTTTCTGAGTACGGGAGGATAGGGAGAAAGAGAATAAATGAATGCGGGGCAAAACAGTGAGGATTTGTGTGGCTCCTGGGATCGTTGGAAGCTTCAGTGGAGTGCTGGTTGTCAGTTGTCATGCGTTCAAAAGCTTACTGGTTAATACAGTATCTGTGGGTTCCTTAGCTTCTGGAGGGTCTTTCGTGGCACTTGCCTGAAAGAGCAGAAGAGTGAGTGTCCTTTTCTGCGGGGGGGAGGGGGAAAGAGACAAGATCTCACAGGATTGTCGCCAGGCTAGCCTAGCACTCACTGTGTAGCGCACCGTTTGCATGGGATCTGTGCTTCGGGATTGTTGATGTGAAAGCTTAAACATTGCAAGTGGGTTAGGAGGAGAACTATCAGACTATAGCTAACAATCCCACTAACCATTACAGGAAGACCTTGTCTACTCCCAACCCAAGAGGCCAGGGGGAAATTGTCTTGGAATGACTTGGGTTGGGATTATCTAATACTTTTGTAAAAGAACAATGGGCCTCTAGTTGGCAAGGAACTAACGGTTGCTATTTGGAATAACAGAGGCTAATGTAGGAAAGCGGACTGCCTGCCGACTCAGGTAGGTGCCTGAGCCAATAGATACTGGCTCTCCCGCTAGCGGGTCCCTGGCCTCTCATGAAGCCAACAGTTGCTTAGTAGGAACAGGCGTGGCCGAATCCATACGGCTTTTACGTAGAGAGTAGAATATTTGACCTCAGGTGCTGGCTGGACTGTTAAGGCCACGTAACCCAGTCTCCATCCAATGAAGTCATTCCTGTCTACGAAGTAGCTGCCCAATCTCTAGTAACAAGAGAAATTTATATGTACAATTTCTCTTTCTGTCTTCAGGCCAGCCCTTCTAGTGGCCATCTGTGCCTTTCACAGGCAATGAGGGGACTAGAGGATGCTGAGTGTGTATCTATCTCATGCAAGCAATTAGACATTGCAAGCAAAAGTTTTAGAAAGCAAAGCCTGGATTCTGTGCCCTTGGTTGCCTTGTTATTTGAAGAAATCATCGTTTTCTAATTGATTACATTTTAAAGCATAGAATCCGGGCTGCTTAAAGCAGGAGATTTTAACCTGGGGTCTGTTACTCTTGGATAGCATATAAGAAACTCACGAAATTTCACTGAAACTATGTAAAAAGTTGTGGGTTTGCATTTAGCTTTTCCTCCTAGGACAGGGCACACAATTTTCCTCACATTCTCCAAGGGTCCATATGCAAAAGAGGTTAATAACCATTGTCCTAAAAGAGTAATTGTGTTTATGCATCAACTGCTGTTTATTCAGAAGCCAGCCTTGTTTCTCTTCGTTCCATGGCCTGCTCCACTTCCTTCTGCTGCCCCTGAAGGAGAAGTACCTATTTGAGAACCCCGATCGTCTCTAATATTGTCAGACTAATAGCCATGCTTCCGATGGTATAGGGATCAGGGAGGGTTCGAACCCTGCTCAGAGGGGTTCAGTGGTTCTTGTAGACTAGAATGAGGTATTATTTGATTTAAAAAAAAAAAACGTTGAAGCCCTTGGTTCTCAACACCAGCTGCCGTTTCTAATGCCGACCTTTATTACAAAGACTGAACTTTAGAACCACACAGCTGTGTGACCTGGGGCAAGTGACTTTATCTCTTGGAACCTCAATTTCTTCATCTGGCAGATGGGGATAATAACAGAGTTGCTGTGGAGATAAGTGAGATAATGAGCACCAGGCACAGGGCATATACGCATGCTCAGTAAGGACAAGGGTCAACAGTTACCTTCCTTTCTAAGGTAGCCAGTTCACTAAGAAGACCCAAAGTTGATTTTTTTTTCTGAGGGTATAGATACATCTGTGTGGGAGCTACCTTCCCTGCCCGGGAACAAAACCAATAAGGCTTTTGTCACTTTACCAAAACATGGAGTGTGGCCTGTTCAACAGTTGTTGTCTGCTCAAAAGAGTGGAGGAGCCCTGAAACCATGTTGACTTCTGAACCCAGAAGTTCTGTGTAGGGATTTAGGCTGTTTTTATAGAAGGCCCGAACAATTAGAGCAGCCAAATCAGCGCCAAGCCTCCAGCGGGTGCTTTGGCCCAGCAACAAAACTTGTCCAAGGGCTTCCCATCCTGCTCCTACCTGCTCCTCAAAACTAACAGCATTGTGAAGGAAGGAGCAGCCGTTGAAGTCGCTTACCAAGGAAGTGAAAGATCCATGCATGGAAAGTCTAAAACATTCATGACAGACATAGACGGCATTAGTAAATACAAATGCTTCCTGCCGTCATCAAATTCCCATAATATTCAACGTGGTATTCAGATTAGATGCAGTCTTCATCGAAATTCCAGTGGCATTTTCATAGAAATAGAAAAACATCTAAACCTTACATGGCATCATAACAACAAAAAGAAATTTAAGAAAAAAAGTCCACTCCATCTTGGGAAAGAAAGGCAAAGTCAAAGCCATCATACTTCCTAATATCAAACTACATGGCAAAACTACAGTGACCAAAACAATGGAGTATAGGCATAAAACCACATACATGAAGAACAGTGAGGCAGAATCGAGAGCCCAGAAATAAACCCAAGTGTGTCAATCAACTAATTTTTGATATGGGTGTCAAGAAGATATAATAGAAAATGATAGCCTGTTCAGGAAATGATTCTGTGAAAACTGGATAACCATATACAAAGAATAAGTGGGACCTTTATCCCCCCCCCTCTCTCTCTCACACACACACACACACACACACACACACACACACACACCAGCTCAACGATGACCGAATAACTAAGTGGAAGAATTGAAATCATCAAACTTCTGGGAGAAAACTAAGCGGGAGGGCAGCTTGCTATTAGCCCCCTAATAACTTTAGGGTATGGGATCTGGATTCTTCTTCCGGGTTCTCAACTGGCCTCTCTGACTCCATTTCAGAGCTGGGTGTCAGTGGTCAGAGGGTGAAAGGCCTGTGGAATGAGGAAAGAGGTGGCTGATTTCTGGAACCTTTGCCTGGAGCTATGCAGATTTACTTCCCTGTGAGAAGCAAGTCCTTTTAGGGCCAATTCCTTCTCACCTACATGAATGGTGCCCTTTTCCCAGGAACATCTGCTCTGCTTCAAGCAAACCAGGTGGAAAAATTTGCATAGTCAAGAAACAGGACAGTTTTAGATATCATCTTATCTTATTACTTTTTTAATTTGGGGAATGGAGGCAGTGTGCATACAACAGCCCACGTGTATAGGTCAGATGACAGACACCTCGCAAAAGCTGCTTTTCTCTTCTACCGTGTGGGTTCTGAGAATAAAACTCAGGTTATCCAACTTCGCGTCCAGTACCCCAACCCACTGAGCTATTGCACCATCCCAGGAGACTCCTTTTCAATGCTGCAAAATAGTTCTTCCCCAAAGGGCACACACAGAGGGCTCTTTGATCTAGAAACCACCGGAACTGGTGATTGAGTTACTGCCTGTGTCTAGGAGAGACTTTGCACTGTGGAGGAACACATGCCCAGTTCCCACTTCAGTCTCTATTTGGGGTTCTACTTGATGTCCTGAGTCTTGTGTAAAATCGCAGGTCTTCACGACCCTGTCTTCTGAATGGAGACGCCATTCTAGAATGACAAGCATAGCGGAGAGGTCTGCAGAAGGGGCCCTGTTCCCTAGCTGTGGCTGAGTGTTCCTCGCTCAGAGTGAAGCATTTCCCTTGGAAATAGGAACAAAATGACTTTGTATAGAGATTCCTGTGAGACTCCAAAGCAAGATTTCAACCTGCTTCCTGTGCCTGTGAGGCCCATGCCCAACCCAATCCCCTTACACTCCGTCTGCAGATTGCTGATAGGAAGGCAGGACCCAGGCTGAGTTTGGAGGGGAAGCGTGCGTGCACTTGGCCATTTGAAGGTTACCCACAGAGGCTAAACTACACACGGGCTCTGCTTCTTTAGCTTGAGGGCATGGCGGGCCAAAGGTGCCATGCATTTACACTGGCTCCATGATTTTATTTGAACAAACTTTAAAGGAATATAGGATGACTTTGTCGCCTTTGACTCACTTGCCTTTGCTGGACGAATAGAGCCCTGTGAGTTCAGGGTTAGCAGGGGCTAATACGGACCTTGTGTATTTCCTTGTATGTTGTTGTCTAGATACATTTCCTTATATACAAACATCTGTGTTTGGAGTCTGGAACTAAAACCAAGATGTTGATTGATTTTTGTTTTCCATTGTTTCTCTTGTGTGTGTGCACATGTGTGTTTTGGGGGGGTGCACATGAAGTGGATGCATGTGGAGACCAGAGTTGGTATCAAATGTCTCTCTTCAGTTATCCACCAGTTTTGTTTTATCCTCAGGGAGAATCTCTTGCTGAACAGGAGCTCAGCAGTCCAGCTAGTCTAGCTAGCTAGTTTGCTCCGGAGACGCCCTGTCTCCACATCCTAGTCACTGGCATCACAGTGCGCTACAATGCCTGTCGGCTTTTTGGTTTTTCGAGACAGGGTTTTTCTGTAGCTTTGGAGCCTGTCTTGGAACTAGATCTTGTAGACCAGGCTAGCCCTGAACTCACAGAAATCTGCTTACCTCTGCCTCTGCTGGGATTAAAGGCGTGCGCCACCACCGCCCGATCCTTTTTTTTTTTTTTAAATGTGAGTGCTGGAATCTGAACTTCCATCCTCACTCTGGTGCAGCAAATGATTTAGCCACTGAACTATCTCCCTAACCCAAACATGGAGCCTAGACTGGCCTCGAACTCATGACCCTCCTGCCTCTATTGGGTATACCCTACTGATATGCACCACCACACCAACTATATTGTTTCATTATCTTCTCTGAGACAGGATCTTACTGTGTAGCTATGACTGGCCTCAAACTCATGAAGCTCCTACCTCAGCTTCTTGAGCGCTGACATTATAGGTATCTGCTACAATACCCAGCATGACTTGGGTTTTCTAGATAGACAAGCATATCATTGCAAATGTGTGTGTGAGAGAGAAAGAGAGAGAGATCTATTTTACACATAACGAAACTAAAACTAGCCTGGCAGTGGTGGCACATGCCTTTAATCCCAGCACTCAGGAGGCAGAGGCAGGCGGATCTTTGTGAGTTTGAGGCCAGCCTGATCTACAAGAGCTAGTTCCAGGATAGGCTCCAAAGCTACAGAGAAACCCTGTCTCGAAAAAAGAAACTAAAGCTAATAGACCTTTCGTATACACTGTGTTTTAAATGAGATACTTATAACATTCTTTAATTTGCTCCTTTTAAAAATAAATTTCTCCAAATTGTTTTATCTTAAATTATATTTACTTATTTGTGAATGTGTGTGCATGCATGTGTCTGGGGGCATACGCCCCCACATGGAGGCCTCACATGGAGGTCAAAGGATTTAGTTCTCTTCTTCCTCCATTCTAAGGGGTCTGGAGACTCTTGCCTTTGACTGATTTGCCTTTGCTTGATGGCTTCAGGGTTAACAGATGCTGGCTTCAGGGCTAACAGATGCTGGCTTCAGGGCTAACAGACACTGGTGGACACTGCACATTTCCTTGTATGGAACGCAGGCTCAGTATCGAGAGCCTTTCCCCTATGAGTCACCTCACCTATTATACAGTTCCGTTCTTCTAATTGATAGTTTGCTTGCAACCATTGGCCTAAAGATTGTTTAAGAAAATAACTTGTATGGATGCACAAAAGAATTTGTCATAACGGTAAAATGGTAACCATTTTTTAATGCTTGCTCTGTATCTGTTATGAGTCGTTTCATAGAAGTTGTGACTTCGTGAGACCAGGATTGCTGCAGTCACGGCGTGCTGACTGAAAACGGCAAGCCCAGCACTCTCCTACCGGCTGGCTCTACCTATCATGCCAACTAGCTCTGGAGCCATGGGGCCTGCGTAGATACTGTTACCCCTTGCAAACCGTTGGGCTTGGTCATGTGACTAAAGAACGGAGGAGGACGCGGCAAAGGTGTCAGGAGTGCCCTGCCGTGTTGGCAGAGGTTCCTAGAGGAAGCTTGACGTTAGAGCACAAACAAGGGATTGTGAAAAAGTCTTCTCTACTAGTTTCTGAAACGCTTTGATGTGCAGGTAGGAAAAGCCATGACAGATGCGAAATTTGAGAAGGAATGAGAGGCAACTATGGGGGTGGAGGCGAGGGCTCAGTCGCTGAAGTCCTTGTCACAGAGGTGTGAAGAGCTGAGGTTGGGTCTCCAGCATCTACGTTAAAAAATGGTGCTGGTACACGCCTGTAGTCCCAGAACAGAACCGGGGTGGCAGAAAGGCAGTGACAAGGAGAATTCCTGACACTTGCTGGCGGGCCAGACTAGCCAAATTGGTGAGGTCCACATACAGCGAGAAAACCTGCCTCAAAATTAAAGCGGAACACGGTTAAGGAAGGCATCCAACATCAACTCCCACATCCACAGGCATGGAAATACACATGCGTGAGTGCATGCGTATGCGCACGCACTCAAATACACATATATATACACACAGACCTATTTGCATATGCAAAGTCACCATATATATGAGAACAATCTTCCATTGCTGTGTTAAAGGGGGAAAAGATTGTAAACTGCTAACATGAATATGTTTCTCACAGGCAGGCATGGTGAGTGTAATCAGGCACCATCTTAGCAGGGGCTATTGTTTGAGACTGAACTGCTCTGGGGACACGAAAACAAGAAACAATCCCAAACCAGGAAATCTAGGTTGCAAAGCCAAAGCGCTGAGTCTGGGTGGGAAACAGCCCAGAGTGGGTAGTCACAGGGAGGGAGGGGCTGGGTGTAAACACACTGGGAAGTTTAGGCGGTAGGAGGCTCGGGCTGCTGACAATCCCAGGAGTTGGTAGCTCTGGCCTCTAGGGTGAGCTGAAAATGCCATCAGCTACAATCCCTGCAGAGTCTGAGAACTATAAAGTTCTCAGACTCTGCAGGGGCGGCCATGGCGGCCATGGCGGCCATGGCGGGTAGATTGGCCTCTAGAACTGCCTTTCCCACCATCGATTGTTTGAAAGTTCCCCCGCTTTCTCCCTCCCACACGCCGGTTTCCTGCCAGACCGGGTCAGAAATGTCTGAGACCAGCAGGCAGAAGACTGGGACCCCCTCAGCTCTCTACATCTCTTGCTGAACTCCATGCCCAGTCTCTCTCTGATTCTCTGACACAAACAGGGCAATGTCCTTGGGCTGGGGTGTTGGTCTGGGGGATAAGTCAGAACCTGCGCAAAGCCCACAGGCTCCAGAGCTTCCTGGTGCCAGCAGTGGCCCCACGTACACAAAGAAGTGCCGCTTCTAAAGGCTGCTGCCAGTGAGGGCCAGGAAGGCCAATAAGTTGATAGAACGCTTGCTTAGCACGCATGAAGCCCCACGTTTCATCCCAGTACCGCACAAAGCAGCTGCGGTGGCCCACCTGTGTAACCCATTTGCTCTGGAGGTAGAGGCAGGAGGATCCGAAGGGCGGGGCTGCACTTAGCCACATAGAGGGTTCCAGGCCACCCTGGGCTACAAGAAACCTTGTTTCAACAATAAGATCAATAAATTAAAACACACTGATGCTGACGATATATCCTTTGCCAGCCTTGTACCTACCCCATGTGTAGCCACATCCTGTACACTGGGAACAAAGAAGAGCTATAATAGAATTCAGCTATGCCCTACTAGGCCCCGGCCCCGGCTTGGCAAATATCAGTATTAGTGAAACCAGAAAGAACTTTCTCCACTTTGGTTGTTGAGAAGCAGACCTCAACAGCTCAAATCTAATCTTTATGTATGATCTCAGTTTCCTTGGCTTCTCTGGAGCCCAAGCATAGTTCATCACAGGGCGTTACAGCATCGCCAAGCTTGGACTGTAGCTTGGGCTCTTGCCTAGGCTGCTTTCTCATCTCGAGCTCGGGCTCCTTTTCCAAGCTGCTTCCATCTTTTGGCAGAATCGAGATCCTTGCTGCTGGAGCACTCAGACTCCCGACTCCTAAGGCTGGACTTTCTTCTTTATGGCCTGGCTGCTTCCTCAAGGCCAGCAGGAAATGCTCTCTCCAGAAAGGCCCCCAGTCTTGCTTTTAACTGCTCTTCCACCCTATTAATGGCCCACCCAGGAGCAAGTCTCTTTTGTAAATTCAACATCAATTGGTAGGAAACCTTAATTACATCTTGAGACTTTATTTTCTTATATATTATGATAAGTTGGCTGGTCAGATTCATGAAAAAAATAAATGCTCTCAAAGATGAGAACTAAAGCTTCTGCCCATCACTATAGTTAGAAGAAAGAAAAAAAAAAACAAACTAAACTAAAACACTACTTCCTGTTAGCCAGCTCAGGGATAAACATGAACCTCCTCAGTCCTGAGATTAGTGCTTCTGTCATAGCCCTAAGTCACCAATAAAACTGATAGTACCCTCATCCAGCTACAAACATCATAAAGCCAAGTAGCTACTACCATTCACAAGGCCCTGGGATCCATCTCCAACACTACATAAAACCGGGTCTGGTTATGCGTGCCTGCAGTCCCAGTACTTGAGAGGGGGAGGCAGAAAGATCAGGAATTCAAGGGTCATCCTCAGCTACGCAGTGAGTTTCAGATCAGCCTGGGGTTTTTGAGATCTGGTCTTTTTTAAAAAAAAAAAAAAAAGAAAAAGAAAAAAAGCCCTGTGTTCCTCTGAGTCATGGGTCATCTAGTGTCCCAGCACCTAGCACAGTCAAAGTGTGCTGGGAAAAGGGGTGTGACTGCTGAGCTCCCTGAAAGACAGGGTCTCGGCTTTCGTCTGTTTGTCACATTCCTACAGGGTGTTGAGTCACCTCTTCACCTGTTTTTGTTGTTTGTTTACTTGGAGACTGGGTCTCATACAGCCCAGTCTCGTTATATAGAGTATAACCTTCCACTCCGAATCCCAATCCTTCCAAGGGCTAGGATTCTGTGATCAAATCCCCAGGCTTCATGGACGCTAGGTAAACAGTCTCCTAACTGAATAAGTAAATTGGCAAGTCACAAAAGCAATAGTTTTGGCCCACTGTTCTGCTCATGGTTCTGAGAGTGACTTCCGTTCCCTTAGGCCGACCCCTTGGTCGCTTGCCCTTTGTTTCCCCTCGTGTGCCATGGAAAAGTGACATGCGCGGCTGTTGTGAGGAGAATCAAAGCTGGGTGCAGTGCCTGGTGATGATCCCCTCTGGAGCCTGTCACCGCTGTTGACATTGAGAATACCGGTGTGGGAACAAATGCTGCCATTGTCACAGTTCAGCTACAGGGGCCTCTCCTTTCTTAAACTGGCAGCTGAGGCTAAGTGTTTGAGCTCCCTGGGCCACCTGTTATGAAATAAATGCCAGGCAGAGGTAAGGCAGGCCTCAGAACTGGGCCAAAAGCCAAGCGTGAGTGGGGGTATTGATAGAGGGGGACACAAAGTTGGCAAAAAAAAAAAAACCTGATTTCTTAGGAGATTTGAAAACATACAGTATTGCCTCCATAGCAGACAAACACCCTTAGGAGGGTTTCCTGAAAACTCCTGCTCTGACTCCCCACACGTTAGAGAAGATCCTAGAACTGGAATGGCACTGTGAGCTCTTTCCCAAGGACCCTCCCCTTAGGATCCCTGAATAATAGCCACACCCTTTGAAGTGAGCCTCGAGCTCACAAAGGGCCATGTTGTTTCCACAGAGAAAGAATGATAGCCTGGCATAATGGTGTCCTTATTCTGTAAACCTCGGAGCGTGTGTGACTGTGGCGAGGCCTAAGTGAGCCTGCAGGCTGTGACAACGGGAGGGGCGTTTAGCAGAAACACATGCTTCCAGCCTGGTGCTGGAGCGCATGGAAGGTCTTCCTTAGAGGGACCGTGTGGTCAACGGCAAGGCAGTTTCAACTCTCTTCTAGGCTGGCTGAATCAGAACAAGATATCTTTTATTAACATTGCAATTATGTTTGATAGAAAGTTTCCAACTGGGGCCTTGAGGTGGCTCAGTCCGTAAAAGCACTTACCTCCAAGCCTGCCTATCTGAATTTGATCTCTGGGACCCACATGGTGGGAACAGAAAACCAGCTCCCATATGTTGCCCTCTGACCCACATATGAAGACAAAAAAACCATAAATAAATGTAAGAGAGAGAGAGAGAGAAAGTTTCCAACTCAATGGATTTCAGTGAAACATGACTTAGATTTTGAGGTTATAAAGATTAAAAAAAAACTGTTGAGGAAAAACAGATAAACCCATTGTTTTCCATCAAAATGAGAATGGTGGTATTTGTGAGTAAAGAGATCCCTGTCACACAAAAGAAATAAAAGATGAACGGGCTAGGAGTAGCTACTAAAGAAGTTTAGTGGACAGTTACTAAGGAATAGAGCCCCCGGATGAGACTGGAGCACAGTCTGGACTGACTTCAGAATTCCTACTGAATTGCATCATACATGCATGTCAGGGACCACTTCCAAAAGTCTGACTCATCTCCCAGGCGAAGGAAGCCATGTCAGCATGTGAGTCCCACCCCTGGTGTTAGCCCAGGACATTTTTTTTTTTTTTGCCAGATTTGACGCTAACCAGTGATTCCATGAGACCTGGGAGAAGCTATGTAGCACAATGGCCAGGGACCCAGCTCCAGCCCTGACTCCGTTAGCAAACTGCTACCCTTTTATCCAGTTTGTGTGCCACTTTCTTGGGTGGCTAAAAAAAAAATGGTTTAACTGGCTGATTTAGCCCCTTCCAGCTTACCAACCAGAAAGTTCTATTTCTTAGCTTCAAATACAACAGAGAATCACGACTGGGAAGACGGTCTAACCTTATGATTTTCATTCGCTATAAAAGATCCTCTAGTCCACGCCCTTTCTCATACACGTGGAGAAACCCAGACCCAAAGAGGGCAAAGGCTGGTGGCGCTCACCCAGTGACAGATTAGGCCCCGCCATCCTCACCCCAGGCATTCTTCACTCCTTTTCTTTTCAAAGAAGAAGTGAACATTGTTTACAACCTTCAAATAGTGCGGAAGAGTTTGTAGGAAGGGAAAAGAACAAAACAACAAAAACCACTTCTTTGCCCCTGCCCCCTCACTCCAGTATGCTCCTCCTCAGAGGCGCATATCAGATCCCATTTTCAGTTTCCCTGATGGTTGCTTGAATCTCTCTAAATAAGGCTTGGACTCCTGCTTCCTTCTCTGTCCTTTTTATCAATCAGCTCTCTGCTGTAAAAACTGATTTTGCCTACATAGCATTACTGTCATTCACCCTTTCTGTTACTTCTTCTTTGGTAACAGCTTTGTGGATTGGTTTTTGTTTTTGTTGTTGTTGTCTTTTTAGGATTTTCTTGTCGTCATTTGCCTGTTTTCCTGTTTTTAACGCAGAGTGTGATAAAGATTTATTTTTTGGTATACAGTTCTATGGGTTTAGGCAAAAATCTAAAGTCACCCGACTACTGCTATGAACATCATGGGCTCCATGGCCCAAATGAATACCTGCATGTTGTCTTTATAATCAGTTCCTCCCTGCTTCCTGAGTGGCCTGACAGCCACTGAAAAGGTTCCTGTGACTGCAGTTTTGCTTTTTGCATAATGCTGGATAAATGGAGTCATGCTGAACGCGACCTTTGGCTGTTGTGTCCTTTCGCCTATGATAACTATTTTGAGTCCTGTATTCATTTATAAACTGCCATGAGATTCATTTATCAGCGGTCCATTCTTTTTGAGTTGCTGAATAGTAGTCCAGTGCATGGATGTACCAGAATTCGTCAGGCAACCAGTTGAAGAACATTTGAGCGGTTTCCAGTTTGACAGTGTTCCTTCAGCCCTTCCATTGGTTCCCTTTTAATTTGAGATCATATACTTAAGCCTTTATTTCTTAACCTTTCGCCGCTATATGTGAATTAGGTCTGCCTTTTCAACATAGTAAATGCTTTTTCCGGAATTCCAAAGATGGCACTAACACTGTTTTAGACTTCCTTGGAGACAGATTTGAGCATGTAATCTGTCAGAGGGTGAGAAGCTATCCAGCAGCCCTGTTCAGGTCAACAGCCATTCTAAATGCCTCCCCTAGCGTAGGGACCTTCTTTAGTACCAGATGTGCGTGATGCCGGGAAGAAAGACATGCACTTTCCGTTCTGATTGTTGCTAACTCAGGCAGTAATTTTTGGGGAAAAGACCTTTCTTCATGTGGATTTTAGCTTTTGTCTGTCATGCTCTTTCTTTTCCAGCTGCCTTCAGCAGCGAGCACAAAGCCGCATTTCAAAGGACACTGACAAATTATCCCCAGCTGCCAGAAGGAGGTTGGCTCTCTGTGTGTTCTATGTCTCCTTCTCCGATAACCAACAGGTTAACTTTGGAAAGGGAAATGACAAAAGCAGAAATTGCCCTTTCACCCATGTGGGGTGTTTTTTGTTTTGAAAGATGCAAATTTGTAATATTCCTGTCCATTCCCACTCTACTATATCAGGAAATACACTCACTAATCACAACTCAACCCCTGTGTTTTGCAAGCATCTCGTTAATGCATTCTTTTCTCGGTGCTCATGGATCTAAATTATTTTAATTAGCTGCATTGGTGTCTTTCTCCAATGAGTAAGTATTTAAAGGCTCAGTAGTGTCAGCGCTGACCATGTAGAATTGTATGGTGTTATTTTCCACTTGCATTTCCAATCATCTTCATATGTGTCTTATCTGGCATTTACTTGGCATAACCAGAGAGGCTAATTACCCGGCACATAGCAGGTGCTTCTCCTTAGAAACAGCTTAGAAGGTCTGGGAAGGTTCAGACACAACATGCATGAGGGACTGATCAACTGCCTTTGAGTTGATATACATAGTGTCCATATAGTTGACGTTGAAGGATTCTGTGTTAATGCAGAAAATTGGGCATTCTTCGGCACCCGTAGGAAGGCCAATTGGTGTAACTCACACACAAGGGCAGCTGCAATGTGGGCCAAAGCATTAGCGGTGTTATCCTCGGCTTCCCCTGGAGAGGCTTTTTCTAAGAAATTCATCTTTTCAAAAGCACAGTCATTATGTGTTAGTAATAAAAATGTAGGTGTTTAAGGAGAGGGAAATGCCAATTACCCTGATTGAATCATTGCACATTGTCTACTTTTATGAAACTATAACACTGTACCCTATAAATATGTATAATTTGAGTGTTAATAAAAAAGTATTTGAAATATAATAGATATACCAAACTAATAAGAAACTAATTATAGCATCATTTAAAAATAAAGTGAAAACATCTGAAAATGTTCATATGAAAAACATTTATATGCTAAATAGTTATACAGTACAAAATGCCGTATCATTATTTCAAATCATATTTAGAAGGCTGTTTATAATAACACTAGGAAATGCTCACAGCCTAAATTAAAAGGAGGAAGGGAAGATATACAAATACAAATAAGCATATGGCATGCTACCGTGTGTGTGGCTCTGTGTGTATGTGGGGGGGGGGGTGAAGACTAGAAGGAAATAAATATAAATTTTAACAGTAGTTAACTCTGTTATAGGATTATGAATTATTTTCTTTTTCTTATTTTTGGAATGGGCTTGTCATTCTTTAAACTCTAAAAAAATAATATTTGATTTGGAAAAATCCAAATTGATGATAGATAATAATAAGATAGAGATTTCACTGATGGAAACTGGAAGAGAAAGCCATTTGGGATGCTATGTGGAGAACCACAGCAGTGGTAAGTTTCCAAATGAAGCCTGAAAGTCTTTTCAGCATTAAGTGCTGGGAGTCTGTGCTTGGTACTGAGAGCCATTCACTGGTTTCTCGTCTTCTAGCAAATTCTCATCCTTCCCTCTCTCTACTCCCACCCATTTTCCTTCAACTGTCCAAGTCTGTGGAACAAATGCTGGGGAAACCAGACATAAATAAAACCCAAAGGATTTAATATACCACAAAGCCTCCCTTCCTGTGTCCTAATGGCTTTGTGCCCAACTGTACTCCCTAGAGTGGAGGAGAGCTCAAAAGACAGAAATGCTTAGGAACTCTGGAAGGATTGAGACCCAAGATGTACAGCTCCCCCTCCCCAACTTTATTTGACATGATGTAAACTGATGAGCTCTGTTGGGGGGGGGGGGACATGGAAATTGGTGCTAAATAAAAAACTAGCCACCAAAGGCCGATATCTTAAGAAATCACAGAATCCTAGACTTTTATAGCAGAAAGGAAAATATTTCAATAAGAATAAGATGCTTTACAAATGCTGACCCTATGCTGAAATAAATGTTAGTTTAAAGAAGATCGCCTATCAGAGCACCGCCATTTTACAGAGGAGGAAATCAATGCACGGGGGAAAGTTTTGAATCGCCTTAAACCGCATGCCTTCCTGCTCAAAAAGTTGAGATTAGAGCCTACATCTTCTGGACTCGCAGATAAAACACATTTTCCAGTTAGATGTGGGTATTTTATCGTCAGCTCAAGAATACCAGAGACGAAATCAAATACATTCTGTTTGCCTTCTTTCCCTGTCAATGGGAATCTGAACCAGAGTGTATTTGACTTTTGTTCTCCTTCAACCCCTCCCCACCCCCAGGCTACTAACGAATTCTGTCTATTTTCCTTCAAAAACACCTTTAGTCCCTATCCTTCTGACAAATTAACCCATACCTCCGGAAGAACACACCTGTGAGGACCCGGAAAACAGCCCTATTAGTAAGATACACGTGGGACAAGTCTGGGCATGAGGGTGGGCTCTTGTAATTGTAGCCATGGGGAGGTAGAGACAGGCTGATCCCTGGGACTTCTAGCTAGTCACCCTAATTCACAAGCCCCAAGTCTCAGTGAGAAACCCTGTCTGAAAAAATCAGTTAGATGGCTCCTGAGAAAAATCCTTTAGCCTTCAAATATACACACACACATGTGCATATGTGTGTCTACGTGAACACGCACATACACAAAGAACAAATAAACCCTTCCAGTATAGATCATCCAGCTTAACTCAGCAATTGTCCCTGAGAAGTAATTAGCATTTCTTCAGTACATTCATTCACACAAGCATCTAATGTGTGTGAGCCTTTGAGGTGGCTAACTCATTTTTCTTATTGTCTCAATGACATCCCTGAGAGTCGCCACCATGTATTTCTCCGTAGTCTCTTAACTATCCATTGCAATTCTATGCAACCCCAGGGACCTATTAATCCTCTAGCAGTAGAGACCCAAGCAATCGGCCACCAGTTCAGCAGCTGGAGAACTCTGGATTTCTGCCGCAACATGTGTGAGCCACTTGCTCGACAAAGATAGCTTATTATCATGTGACTTCTAAGCACCATTGTCTTCAAGCAATGAAATTTCATAACTAACTGGAAATGTGGGGCCCAGTGGGGTTTGCCACCAGAAAGTTTGAGTAAACATACTTTTTCTCACTCCTTTAAGAATAACCCAAAGTCAATTATACATAAAACAAATAGACATTTCGAGAATAATTGGAACACCATACTGACCCTCCCATAAATATATATAATTACCATGTGTGAGTTTCAAAACCCATACGAATAGTGGAGGAGAGTAGTGAGTGCTTGCCTGATAGGCACAGAGTCTTGGGTTTGATCCCCGGTACTGAAAGGGGTGGAGGAGAAGGAGGAGAGAGAATAAAGTGGAAGCCATCAATTGGCACTATTACACATCATCAGTAATCAAGGCAAGATGGTGTTGGCAGAGGGACAGATGCATAAAACACCAGAGCGGCAAAACTCAGGAGACCCACATAAAGATGGCTACTTGATTTCTTTTAAAGATACAAATATAACTCGATGGGATAGAAGCCTTTTAAAGCTTATTTATTTATTTAATGGGAGGGCATGCATGTGTTTAGGCACTCTTGTGGAGGTCAGAGAACAAGTTTTCCGGAGCCAGATCTCATCTTCCTCCTTACCTGAGGCAGGGTATCCCCGCAAGGAAGTTTCTGTTATACCCCAGGCCGCATACCCCAGGCTAGCTGGCCCCCAGGCTCCCAGCAGAGGCATAACCAAGTTGATAAGTAAAATTAACCATCACAAACCCAGAACTCAGTATCATATTTTATATTTTAAAAGTTCAAAAGGGATCATGGCCTTAGATATATTTCAGAGTGAAAAGACTCACAAAAGTAAATAGGAAAGAGTCTCCAGGTCCAAGAGTTTAGTCTAAACGCTCATAGACAAGATGGTGCAATGACAAGTCTCACGAAAGGTCAACAACTGGCACCGGGTGAAAATGTGAAAGACTCCAGGAGCGAGGGCTAGCACATGCCTGCAGTGCCAGCCCCTACAAGGGGAAGTCAAGAGATCTGTGTTTTCGAGGCCGGCCTGGGCTGTTTAGCAAGACCCTATCTCACAAAACACTTTTAAAATGTGCAAGACCCATGCTAAGAGCTGTTCTTAAGACCAGCTGCAGAATTAGAGGAAATACTTGTAATATAGCTGATTAATGAGGAGTGTAAGAAAATGAGTATTAGCTGGGCAGTGGTGGCACACACCTTTAATCCCAGCACTCGGGAGGCAGAGGCAGGCGGATCTCTGTGAGTTCGAGGCCAGCCTGGACTACAGAGCAAGTTCTAGGATGGCTGGGGCTACACAAAGAAACCCTGCCTCAGAAAACAAGAAGAAGAAAAAAAGAAAATGGGCAAAGGAGATGAAGTTGTGTTAGAGCAAAGAAGAAGTATGGATGGTAGATATGTGGGTGCCACTAGGGAAATACAAACTGAGACCACAGTGGAACATGCGCACCTACGAGAGCAGCTGAAATCAAAAGCAGTGACAATAGCAAACGCTGAGGAGAATGCAGAGAAACCAGATCTCTCAGACGTTGCTGTGGGAATGAGAAATGCTACAAAAACACTCTGCAAAACAGTTTGGCAGTTTCTTACAAAACTAAACATGCAATTACCATAGGACCTAGTAATCCCGCTTCTGGGCATTTATCCCAGAGAAATGAAACTATATCCACACTAAATCTTATACATGAATGTTTATAGAAGCTTTATTTGTAATAGAAAATTTTTTTAAACGCCCCAAATGTCCTTTGATAGGTGACTAGTTAAACAAAGTGTGGTACGATTTTTAAAAAAGAAAAGAAAAGCGCAAATGACAATTTGGAGGGGCCATGAGGGTATGATCTGGAGTGACAAAATTGTACAAAGTTCTTCGCCTCTGCCTCCTCTGCCATGGAGAACTCTCGATTCAGTTCCTTCTGATCCCAAAGACCATGTGTCAGAAAGAAGCCTTCCAGGTGATTTCAGCTTTGTGGCAGTGCATTCGAAGGGAGCATCTCTAAGGCAATTACTTTGTAAATGTTAGCATTCATCCCACATCGGCAAGCACACATTCCTAAGATGAGCGTTTCCATGCGATGCAATTCCTGCCCCTCGACTCGTTTTCAAAGATGCAAGATAAACGCTCCACTGGACTGTGCTCAGACGCGGGGAAAGGGTGATTAGGGCTGATAGCACAGGCGAAAGAGTAACGGGGAGAGAGAAGATAAAGCGAAGGGGAAGCAGAAAGGGAGGAGCGAGCCCCTCTGTAGCTGCTTAGGCGGTCCCATTGGTGTATGGTGCCGTCTTTCCCATCTGCAGCCCCCGACTCTGAGTCTGGCAACTGCTGTCTCGTCCTCTGGGAGGCCTTGCAGGGGCCCCAGCGCTAGATTCGATCCCATCTTGATAACACTTGAATCTATCCTTTATAGTCTGTGTTGTGTCTGTGATTACAAAAGTGTGAGATGAAAGATTTAATGTTCAATAAGGTTGTGTGTGATCTAGTTAATGTCTGTCTCTCACTCAGGAGTGGAAATTCCATGAGTGTTGGCGCTCTGTCTTAGCCCCCTTTCTTAGAATCCCAGCACCTAACACAAGGGAAGGTGCTCACTACATGAAGGACTGGAGAGGAGCAAGATTCCAACTAAATTAAACAGTTAACTCAAAAGGAGATAAACTTTAACTTGTATTTGTTTTTTCTCACTGAGTAGGAAAACATTGGCTACCCCGCTTATCACAGCGGATAAAACCCTATAGATATGCAGAATATCTTGGAATAAAAAGGGTTGTTCAGCTCCAGCTACAGGGCTCAATGGTAATAAAGCAGCGCTCTCCCATCTTCGGAGTCTGAAGGCCCCATTGTTAGCTCTTTGAGATAGAAAATCCCAAACCTAAAGTGTGCTTAGCAGAAAAACATGCACGTCAGCACGTATGCCTCTATTGTTGGGAAGTGGGGTTTCTTGCCTCCTCCCAAGGATCCCTTCAAATCACCCAGTGGAGTCCAGGATTGTGGAAACACTGGCTAGGTTAGAGGGGTGCTGCTGCTCACACAGGTTCTGGAGGACTCGTAGGTATCAAAAATCTTTGCGGCACTATTTCCTGAAAGCAAAAGTAGCTTGGGGAACTATAAAAGATTTGAGAGGTGATACCGCCACCCCAACTGGACTTTGGCAGCTAAATAAATGCGCGTCTTCACTCTTCTGCAAGCCTCCTAACCCTTCTTGTGCACCTTCGAGCTCTCCCTCTGGCCAATTAGGAAGCACAGACTCGGCAGTAGGAGCAATTGGGGGTTGCCCATGTTCCGACACAGTATGTTCCAGGAGCTAGTCCAACCTGTTCAGCCTTACGCACAGCAGCTTGTCCTGTCCCCTCAGTTACCAGGATACATCCCTGAGCCACGAAGGCTCCCCCACCCCAGCCTCCCTCCCCCTCAGCCCATGGAGGTCCTTCCCTGGCTGAGTTCCCTGCTCAGACCCCAGGTTACAGTGAAAACTGCTCTCTCCTCACAGCCACCTGACCCCGAGCTGTTGCTCCAGTCGCTCTTGTTCCCTCGACCTGTCTTGTCTGGAATTAGCTTTTTGTCCTACACCCTCCATTAACTCAGCTTTGCCCCCAGCTGCGCTTCTAACTGCTGCTCTCGGCTGAAAGGCTCTCTTCCCCAAGTTTCTCCCACTCACTCCCACCAGCTTCTGTTTTTCTCCATCCTTACGTAGTCCTCAGGCTCCTGGCATCTGCTGCTGCCATGCTATAGGTTGGTCTGATGGTGTTCTTCATAGTGTCTTCATAGGGCAAATGTCCCGGCCCGGGTCCCTAACCTCCCTTACCCCCACCCCAGCCCACCCCAGCACTGGTACTTTGCCCACCAGCAATTTGTAATTGACTGTTGGAGCCCCCTTAGTCTCCACTGTACAGTTCAACTCCAGGACACAGAGAACACGGGGGAGGGGCTCCAGGGGAATTGTGCCTATGGACTCACTCTCCCTAGCTAGCTGAATTCTGATACTTGCCAGTGGCTGGATTTTACAACTTGTTTTAGATTTTCAAAAAAAAAAAAAAAACATGGAAGCCAGGCATGGTGGTTCACAGGAGACAAGGGCAGATGGTTCTTTGTGAGTTTGAGGCCAGCTTGGTCTACATACCACGTACCAGGCCAGTCAGGGATACACAGTAAGAGACTATGTCTCAAAAATTGTGTTTTATAAAGAACTAGAAGAGTAGACTCTGAAGTTTCTTGGCACATATGCACAAAAAAAAAAAACGATACACTAATTGCCCTGAGTTGATAATCATGTATTCATATACATATGTGGAATTATCACACTATATAATTTATAGTATATAAGCATAAGCATGTAAATTTTAAGAAATAATCCAAAATAAAAATATATAAAGTAGAACACTAAAATAGTGCCGAATTTTAGGAGAAGAATAGTTTTAGTGAAACAGCAAGAACTAAGAACTAGGGTGGAGAATCAGCTTAGAACCAGAGAGAATGGATCCGAGGGCTCTTTTCAACACTTCTGAAATTCACACTCTGAGAAGAGACAAGAGCACCAGAACCTTGCAAACTGGACTTTTCTGGGAGCAACCACATTTTTTTTAAAGCAGGGAGGAAAACTATCCCAGTTCATAAAAACAAGAAATATGTTGACAGTTGCTTTTTTTCCTACATAAAGCTTGCCTCTTTTTATAGCTTGGAGGTTAAAAAGGGAGAAGGAAAGAACAACCTAGATTTCCAATCCCTAACCCTTCCCTACCTTGCCTGCCTCGTGCAAACCCAGCATGTCACCTAAATAACCAGAGGATCCTGAGAACTCTAGTCGGGTCCATCCAGAAAGCCCTGGAGCAAAGAGAGCAATAAAGGGAAACTGGGAAGCATCTCGGGCCCCACCACATCACCACTACTCCTTAAGTTCCTCTTTTTTCTCTTTCTGATTAAACCCAGCACCTCCTTGCATGTGGGCAAGCTCTATACCAGTGAATATCCCCAAACTTCTTTTTACTTAAAAAAAAAATTAAGATTCAGTTAATTTTTTAACTGTGTAATCAGGCCTTGAACGAACTCTATAACCCAGGCAGGTTTATAGAGGGTTATGATCCTTCTAACTCAGCATTCCCAGTAGCTGGAATAGCATGTCTGTACCCCTAGGCCTAGCCTCTTTAACTGATATTGAAGGGCTCCTGCCCATCGCTAAGTGGTAGAGCACTCGCCTAGCATGTGTAAGGCTGATGGTCCCATCTGCAGCACTGCAAACAAAACCAAGTGAAATACTAAAACAGGACCACCCATTCCCGGAGCATCTACAAGGGAGATCTCAAGTTCGTGACGTCTGCTGGGAGAGGCCCAGCCGTGGAGGCCACTTAGCCATCTTTGAGTTCTAGTCCCTTTCCGAGGTGTGACCTGTTTTTCCGGGTCATCTAAAGACTCTGGACCCCTGTTTCTTCTCTTGCATGGGGTAGCTACAGTGTCCACTTCTGAACACTGTGCAGATCACCTGAGAAAGGCTCTTGAAACTGTCATAGGGTTCTTGGGTAGGGATGGTTCATAAATATCCACCAAGCAAAGGAGGACATGAGATACGATAACCTTGGATTCCTCTGAAAAAAAACAGAGGGGGCTTTCGCAGTCCAGCCCAAGGGCTGGCTGCCTTGTGGCCCCTTGGGTTTAACGGCTGGGACTTTGTTTGCTGTCCTGCCCCCTGGGGGGACCGTTGCTCTCCCTGCTGTTACTGAAGGACTTGCTGGGAGAGGCTGGGCCTCTGTCTCCCACCCCCCTCAAATGGAGCCTGCTCTATTTGCTCGCAGTGAATTTTAAAACATAGAAGATGATGAGCTTGTTTACGAAATGAATATGTGTGTTTGGCTCCATTTCCCATCTCCCTCCCAGATGCCTTTCCCTCCCCATGCTGAGGGCTTCAAAAGTGCGATGGACTGTGGGACAGGAAAATGCGAGTTATTGGTCTTCTTGGGCTCACAAATTATTTACAGAGCGCAGGATTTACAGTCAGGAAGGATTTTTTTTTTCCACAGCATCGGGCAAATCCTAGATGCTCTCTATGTATACAAACCTCCTTTCCAACAGTTATGAAAGGACATTTTAAACTTTAAATGGGAGCCCTGTTCACAGGACATTCTCCCCACTAGATTCCAATCAAAGCATCACGTTGAGAGGAAGGAGGTCACGTGGAATCGCCACCTTGGGGTGGCAACTTTTCCTCAGCCATGCCGGGACTCAGGAAGTAGGCAAGGACCCTCCTGTGTACCCATGGTTCACTCTCTCAACTCTTTGTATGTCTGAAAGCCAGGCCTAACTTGATACCAGTGGGTAGAATTCTACCCAGACTCAGGTCAGCTTGGCCGGTTCCATACAGAAGTTCAGTTTTAAACTCTGCCCTCCATAGAAGTCACCCCATCCTTTCCAGCAGCTGTTCTCCGCCAGCTGCCTAACCAACTGCCATCAGACCAAAATTACCCCCACCTCAAAGTCTGCACCTCAGGACATGATAAACACACTCTCTGGGGCCCCTTCTCTAACTGGTGCACTGCAATTACCCACCTTGGAAGTCAGCTCTGGTCTTCACCGTATTTTTTTTATTTTATTTTAACAATAAAAGGGCAGCCTTCAGATAGCCCTCACTCTCTGCACATGTGGAATGAGATAAAACAGAAAAGTTTGCTGAGTCAGATGCCCAGAACTGGATCCAGCCAGAGTGAAGTGAATGTGGACGCAATCAAGAAGCTTCATGTGTTACAAAGGTCTAGCTTAATGCTTCTCTTTAAACCCGTTTCTAAAGTTTCCAACTGCAGCGCGAGGAGTGGAATTCTCGCCCGCTAGTCCCAGTTCCTTGTTTTTATTTGGAGAGAGGATGTTTTGCAGAATTTGTGGGTAAAGGGGGATTGGGGTGAAACTGAGGTTAAGAATTCACAGGGAACAGAGGTAAAGAATGAAGCCATTGCTCCTCTGGTTGAGAGGTCGGCATGCGGGCAATTAATTAAAAGTATATTAATTTTCCAGCGATGCAGTCTGGAAATCAGCACATCCAACCAAGTGTTTAACACGTAGGAAAAGACACACTCGTCTTCTCTCTACATGGCCCTGCCTGGGGTTTTTCTGGAAAGAAGACTTATTTGAAACAAATGTCAGGATCAAAGTGGTACTTGTGAGGGGAATGGAGAAAGCCATAGCAGATAAGGGTGTGTCACCCATGAAGAGCATAATCCCTGACCTCAGACCCTCTGAAGGTTAGCATGCCGGTCCAGCGCTCATGTTCACCCACCTGTGTGTCCAGGTGTCTTTGCTTGTTGGTGTGCACAGCCAAACCTGGTGGTCATATTTCTTTCATGGGCTACACGAAAACTGGAAGTAGAATAATGGGTCCATTGTGTGGCCCCCTGCAGCTTGGTGTCACAAGAGGGGAATCTCAAAATGATGGATGGAATTATATCTGGCTAGCCAGCGAGGAGCTGTCTGAGGCCAACAGTAGAATGCGGCTCTGTTTTAGAGGCCACGGCTGGAATTTTCAGGTGTTCTGAACCCAAAGAAGGAGCCCCCTAAGCTTCTGTGCTGTTATCTTGAATGGGATGTCTCAGTTTCTGCTCGTGACCCTGGCGAGAGGGACAGGGAGTCTTGGATTTGGCTGTAACCCCCAGCTAGGGAAGGCCCCTGAGCTAGAGAGCTGTCGTGGAGGTGCTGTGAGGGAAAGTTTGCCACAGTGTCAAACTCTCTTCCCGGATGCCTGCCCGCCCGCCGTCTGTCTTGTTTTTTTTTTTTTTTTTTTTTTTTTTTTTTTTTTTTTTTTTTTTTTTTTTTTTTTTTTTTTTTTTTCATTCACTTGTACATACATTCCTGTAGTATTTACCGAACACCTATTTCAGGCATGAGCCAGGCCAGGAGTATACAGAAGGCATTTGTTTTCTCCTCTCCCTCTCTCTCCCCAGAATTCAGTGGTAACAGGGCTGGATGGAGGAATATTCAAACTCTGTCCCTGTAGGAGACATCTGCGCCAGGAATTTCCGGCAACCCCCAAGGAGAGTGGCAGATTGATGAGACTCCGGTTGGAGTTAACTAGGGAGTGGAAGGAGGTGGGAGTAGGTGGAGACTTGCAGCCAGCAGTCGGCCCGAGCCTACTCTATAACTCCCATTGATAGGACCTTTGGTCTGTGCCAGGCCCTGTACATGCTGTCTCTCATACCTTATTCAATCTTCCAGTCCTTTGAGGTCACTATTACGATAACACCCTGTTTTTGTATGAGGAAATTAAAGCCAGGAGTTGGAAGGGCCAGGGCCATGTAGGACGTGGCAGAGCCCTCACTCAAGCTTAACTCTGCATGCCCTCTATTCTTTGGCCTCGGTTTGAAGGTTTTAAAAAAACAGTCTTGTTATGTAGCTCAAGCTGACCTGGAATTCACTATGTAGGCTGGGCTAGCCTCAGACCTCATGTCCAGCCTCTCTAGATGCTGAGATTACAGGTATGCACCCCACCCACCCAGCTTAAAGTTTGTATGTGTTTAGTTTTTGTTTGCTTGGAGCCTGGGGCACATGCTAGGGAAACACTGTACCATGGGGCTATATGATGGACACTGCACTTTTGAAAATGCCCAGACATGGGCAAGATAGTTAGTACCTGAGCTACCTCAGCCTGTCAGGGTGATCTTGGAATGAACCCACACTGGTTTTTAATAGATGTATAGCCTAAGGTGGTATTTACTAAGCACCTCCATCTTCCTGTGTACTTGAAATAACAAATTGTGCTTATAACATGTTTTTTAAAAAAAAGAAAACAACCCACAGATCTATAGTCTCCCACAAGCAAAATCCCCCAACGAGAGCCTAAAAAGAGAATTCCTTCCTGGAGATACATTACAGTTCATAAATAATAATGGGGTGGCCCTTTGTGAAGTGTCGTGGGTTCCTCTGACAAATACGATTGCCTCTAAGCCTTTGTTGAGATTTTCCTCCCTCGTTCTGTAACACAGCCATCACCAAAAGAACCAGGGTAGCTGCCATTCTGTGCCAAGAGGTTGTCTTGCCATTTTCCAGGTGTATAAAACCCAAAAAGTGTCAGTTACTTCCCCATCTCTTCTCTGGGGTCATGCCCTGTGAGGTCTTACTCTGTTTCAGCTTCAACTTGTAGGGAGCCAGGGGCCAAATGCATGTGAACAAGCCATAGAAGGAGCACCTGCTCTAGTCGCTGTCCCAGTGTGGACACACTAATCCCTGGCTTTACAGGAGCTTCGCCTTCCACGCAGCACGGCCAGGCTCCTCTAATGGGCCAACGCTTCTGGTTTTAATACCCGGGGCTTGATTTCTAACAGGTGGGTGCCACAGTTGTTCTGCCCTTAGTCTGAGCCAAGTTCATGGCTCAAACAATATAAGATTCTTCATAACGGGCCCATGAAACCACAAGATGGTATTAGTGGGGGGGAAATCGACTCAGTTGCTCTCTCCAACACTTCAAGCTAGTAATTTTTGACCAGGAATGAAGAATCCCCCACCCTTGCTGCTTTCTTCATCCTGGAAAAAAGTAGACAACTGTCTGTCTCTCTATCTGTCTGTCTCTTTCTCTCTCTCTCTCTCTCTCTCTCTCTCTCTCTCTCTCGCTCGCTCTCTCTCTCTCTGTGTGTGTGTGTGAGAGAGAGGGGGGGTGCATTATAATGTTTGTGACAATCTCTGATTTAAGAGCACAGAGCTATAGAAGCCAGCACCAATGGCAAGTCGCCCACTGACAACCCTTTGGCTGTTGATGCTTCTCCCTTCCCTTCCCTCCCAGCACTGTCTGCAGTGATACAGGCACCTAGGCTTGGTAAGTGAAGTCGGGAATTCTTTATAAAGACATGATGAAATCAGAAAGAGACACAGTCCCTGCCTCGGGGTGGAATAGGGACTATGTGACCTACTTCCATGAGAAATCCAAGGCATTGAGGATGTGTGGCCAAGCCTTTCCGCATCCGGAAGAGTGGTTAGGTGAGTGGAAAGGCAGATTCAGGGTTGCCATATCTGGTGGCTTTCTGTAGAAGCCACATGTGTTTCCTTTACCAAAGCAGGATTGGGGGGGGGGGCTTGGGAGATTCTTCAGTTGGTGAGGTCATTGGTGTCCAAGCTTGAGGACCCGAATTCAGGTCCGCAGGATCCATGTAGAAAGCTGGCTTAGTAGCGTGCCTGTGACCCCAGTGTTCGGGTGATATAGGCAGGCAGGGCCCTGGAGTTTGCTAGGCAGCCCCTCAAGCCAAATTGAGGAAGTTCTGGTTCAGTTAGAGGCCCTATCTCAAAATGTAAGGTGATTGTCAACCGAGGAAGATAGCCAATATTGGTCTTTGGCCACCACATGCATGTTCATATATATATATATATATATATGGGGGAGGGGGGTTGGGAAGGCCTGAATATCCCACAAGTCCCCGAGTTCATGCAGATCATGGAACAAATATGTCCTGTTGAAATAGGGAGTGGCTCTTTTCTCTCAATTTCTCAAATAAGAGGAATGGTAAAATAAAGTGACCTATAGTTGTCTGCCCTAAGTACCTTTGAATGTCTGCCTCTCCTTTATTGTCTTTGCTTTTCTTTTCCCCTGCTTAAAAAGTCATTAGCTTCCCCATCACCTTGGGCCCTGATACCCACAAACAACCTGTAACTCTCTTTCTCTCCTCTTTATTCATTTGTTTTGAGATGTGGTCTCACTGTGTAACCTTGACTGGCCTAGAACTCACTCTGTAGACCAGGCTGGCCTTGAAATCGTGAAGATCCACCTGCCTCTGCCTCGAGAGTGCTGGGATTAAAGGTGTGACCCACCTCTTTCCTAGTTTATTTTGTGAGGGAGAGAGTTGGTTTTTTTGTTTGCTTGTTTGTTTTTGAACATTCTGACTATGTTGGCATACACTAGAAAGACAACTATGGAGGATCTGGGGGCTTGCACATTCTTCTCATCTTGTCCTTGCCACTTCTTGGCTTTGTATCCTTAGTGAGGGTCCTCGGGGTCTTCTCTAACATGAGCCTATAGTAGTAATACTAGTACCTCTCACACAGGGTTGCCATGGACCACCTATAGGCCTGTACACAAGGAACCCTCGCTCCCTGCCTCGAGAAGTGTTCCTTTTCCTCCCTTCTGCAGTGGAAGCTTTCTGTCCCCGAGGAGTGGTCTTGTATAATGTTGAAGCCAGTTTCTGTCTCTGTACATCCCTTAGCAATAAAAACAGAAAACTTTGAAAACTTTCTAAACTATGCATAAGCAAGTGGAAAAGTCCTCTCTCTATATACACAACAAAATAGTCACGTTTCAGAATACCCCACGGGCTTGTTTACTGCAAAGTCCCGTCAGCTCTTGCTCTGCTGTGGATGCTGTAACGTGGTGGAAGGTAAGCGTGTTGAAAATGAAACAGCACCCTCCCCCATCTCCTTAAATCCAATGCACATGTGGCGGGGTAGATTTAAGAGCTGGTGCCTTGGCGTGGGGAACTGCTGAGTGTGGTGGGAAGAAAGAGGCCTCATAAATAACTGCGCGGTGCTCTTGGAGTTTGAAGATCATTTGTTCTTCTGGGAGGGGACATCCTCTCGTGGATGATGCCCTTCTTGGCTGTGCAGAGTTTCTGTAACCATACCATCCCTCCTCAAGTACCTGTTTTCGAGGAAATGAGGTTCAGCTTGCTGAGACAGTACGGCCTAGACTCACCTGGGCCTGCCCTGGCTGGCCCGTGGTGGAGAGCGCACGAGAATGCCTGACAATACGCTTCCTTGTGGTTTCTTCGAAACTCAGTCTAGCTGGAAAGGCTGGCTTTTGTGTCTCAATGCCTGTGCCATCGCTCAGCCTTTCGCTGTGCTAGGAGTTGCTTGCGGAGGCCCTCTGCAACTTGCTTTGTTCGGCTTGAATGCCAACTCTGCTCACTCTCCCAAACAGCTCAGCCAGCACACACAATCAGGCGGATTTCCCCGTGGATAGTAGTAGGCCACAGGCCAGACCTCTTCATGACTCCCTCCATATCGCAGTGATCAATTCATCGTGATGTCCCATGACAGCGAAGGGGGAGAGACATCAACAGGCTGGTGGAAAGGCCTGAGGACCAAATTCATTTTTGCAACCATGATGTTGGCCAGGACTCTGCCCTCCTGGGCCCCTGTTTTCATGGCATTAACATGTGATGCCTGCCTTTGGGGACCTTACAAGACAGCTGCAGGCATTAAGAGGGATAAGAAGACACAATATGCTGTGTTAGCAGAGGGAGAGTTCTAGTCAAATAAAAAGTATCCAAATTAAGCAAAAATGTGATGTTCTTCAGAGTTGTTGCCATATGTAACCTATATATGATCAAACAAGCTTTTTATGAACTCTCTGGATTCTGCAATTGCTTAAAGCCCTGTAAATAAGCATAAAGGTATTTTGAAAGGTCATTACCATTACTCCATTCTAAGTTAAACAGAAATTTGTCTTTGAACACTTGTCGTATTGCTATAGCAGGGCCTGAGTGGTCTTCTATTTCTAGGGAGCAGAGGAGTGAGCCCTAACATTTCAATCCAGCATAAGAACATTGTAAAGACTAAGTCTTAGCACGAGGCTCTCAAAGACCGCACAGTTTAGAAAGCCCATCTCAAGTCCCTGTTCTCCCAGGCTTGGTAGCACCAACCCAACTAATGGAGAGAGAGAAAGGTTGGAAGTTAAATATAGATAAGACTTCTCCTTCTCAATAAAAACCTAAGTACAAGGTGGGTTTCTCCACGTGTGCCTGCACAAGTCTGTAAATTCAGCTACTGGGGAGACTGAGACTGCACATACATGCAAACATACACACAACTCTCTCTCTTACACACACACACACACACACACACACACACAGAGGGGGAATAGATTCTGCGAGAAGTTGTCAATTAGTGTTTACTTGGATACCTACAGAGAAAGCAAAAGACACGCAGTCCCTCACCAGCTTTCCCCACCTGTTTTTAGAGCAGCTTTCTATATCTCCTCCTGCTACCCAAGACCTGCACCAGCAGCCCTTGTGGCCGATTTCTCTCTGCGTGGCTTCGTTTCCTGTTGTCTTGTTAGCCTTCTCATCCAAAACGGAACTTACAGTTTGTGGAAGTTACAAGATCTGATGTGTGTAGTTAAAGGCTATGTTCTCAGGAAAGGGACATGTATGTTCAATTTCTGAGAAAAACTCCATTGACTAGTTTGCTGGGACTGGTGTGCACAGCACTGCATACTGGATGGCTTGAGACGCGGAACTTTATTGTCTCCCATTTGTGGAGGTTAGGAGGCTGAGATCGAGGTGCGAGGAGGGCCAGACTGTCTTCAGCTCTAGGTGGTGCAGGGCGGGGAGCTTAGCTGTGTAGTTCTGGTATTTGTCAGTAATCCCTGGATTGGAGATGCATCGTTCATTCCAGGCATGTGGTCATCTTCTCCCTGTGTGTCTTCATGTTATCTTTTCTCTGCCCATGTCTGTCTCTGTGCTCAGATTTCTCCTTTTAATAAGAACATCATCAGACATATTGGATTAGAGCCTACCATAATGATCTCATTTTAACTTCTTTGCCTCTGTAGAAACCATATTTCCAAATAAGGTCTCATTCTGAGACACTCGGTTAAGATTTCGACATATCTTTTAGAGAGGGATGTGATTGAGCCCACATACATTTGTAGATGAGTGATGTGGATGGAAAGACTCACCTTAAAAAAACTGCAAATAAAAGATGTTTTTGTTTTTGGTGAGGAGAAGATTATCAAGGAGCAGAGAATTACCCCTTTTGATAGTCATAAAATAATATTGTATATCATATTGTAAATATATTATCAGATACAATAGTGCAATAGAGGATCATTTCACATATTTGTTTCATTTTATTTTATTTTATTTTATTGAGACAGTGTCTCATTCTATAGTTCTGGCTGACCTGAAACTTATTATTTAGCTCAGGCTATCCTCAAACATACAGGATCAGCCTGACTCTCCCTCCAAAGTGCTGTGATTCAAGGCATTAGCCATCTTGTATTTATTTTTAGTAAATATACTATGTATTTCTTTTCAGTGTATATTCTATAGCATATATATATTATATAGCATATATAATGAACACCGATTCAACATTTGCATATGTACTTGCATGAGTGTATGTTTTAACTAAGTAGTGATTTCAATAAGGAGGTACCAGATCAGGTCTCTCTTACGTTGCTGGGATCAGAATGGCTAAATATAAATCACTGCTACATAAAAAGTACTGGTGAGAGTGATGGATAGTGCTATTTGCCAATGAAATACTGTACGTATGTGGAGACAGGATCAACTGTGAGCACTTTTGACAGTGTTTAGAAAGGGGGATACTTAAACAAAACTGAGATGGACCACGGGTGACCTTAGCCTGGAGGAGACGGCCCAGGACTTGTGGAGTATTCTGGTTCCTCCCTCTATGCTTGGATCTGGGGTGAACCTGTCCATTTGCTTTCAGAAGGAGCACTGTGAAGCCTGTGGCTGTGTTGCTGTTCCTTCTTTAGCTTAGAGAATTTGTTCTTTTTGCTTTTTTTTCTTTCTTTTTATTTTTTTGGTTTTCAGAGCCCTACCCATCTGCCTGAGTAATCCCAATGGGTGCAGCACAACCCTTCCAGGCACCCATCTTCTTCAGCACTCCATGGACCTGAAGCTTCTGCTTCTCATTAGACTCTGTCTCTCAACTGCCAAGACAGTCTGGGTTGGGCTTGAGAATTTCTTTTTCCCTTCCGTGTAAAAGCCAAACCAAGGAAGATTTTTTTTTTTTGTCCTCTTTAGAGGTCGATTCATCACAGAGTCGGGGAAAGGAGTTGTTGCCTGCCACCATTCGCGATTGTGAACACTGGGACCATCAGGCTGGGAAGACAGAAAGTCCTTGTCATCAGCAGGCTGAGCAGGCCAGACAATGAGCAGGCCAGGAACCTGGCCAGGGCCCTGTGTTCTCAGTCTACAGAGGCTCTTCTCACTATTGCAGGCCTTGAAATGAAATCTGGGAAAAGGTGTGAGGAAGGAAGGGGCTGGCCATTACCTAGATTCACATCCTTAAGGTTTAGACAAGGAGGCAGAGGAGCGTGAGATGATTTCTAGTATCCTTTTATTTGGGGGGTGCGTGTGCACATGTGTGTGTGCACACACACATGTTAATGTATATGTGTGAATATGTACATATGTGTGCACATGCGTTTAAGTGTGCAGAGGGCAGAGGCCAGTGTTGGTATTTTCCTTGATTGCTCTCTGACTTTTTAAGACAGTCTCTCACTGAACCTGGAGCTCACAGAGCCATTTAAGCTGCCTGGTCAGTGAGCCCCAGGGAGGCGTCCATCTCCACCTCACCCCTGTCCCTCCAGAGCTGGGATTCCCAGCTCTCACCACTCTGCCTGGCTTTTTACATGGGTTCAGGGGATCAGACTGTGGTTCAGTTCCCAGCACTCCCATGGTGGCTTGCAGCTGTGACTCCGGTTCCACAGGATCCAACATGTTTTATGGCCTCTGTGGGCATCGGGCATGCATGTGAAACACAGACATATGTGCAGATAAAACACCCAAACACGTAAAATACAATTTAAATAAAAGATGTTTACGGACCAGGGATTAAGGAATGAAAAGAGGTGGTAGGGCTCAGACTCACACAGGAAAGAGATTTGAGGCTTTCTTTCTATTTTAGGGGTGTATGTATGTGTGCACATATATACAGAAATGATTTTCTTTTCTCACAAAGTCCCAGCCATGGCCCAAAGCTTCTTTACTCTCTGTAATAAGCACACACGCCTCCCAAATTGTAGGCTCCCTAAAATTGACTGACAGCCTCACTATCAAAAGAACCTTTCTTCTGAGCCCTTTCTACCTCTCAGGAGCCAAGAGATGGCAAGTGGCCCCAGTCAGGATACATACCCTTGTACCACGTGGCTACACTCTGGGTAGGGCAGAGACCATGGTAGCTTTGAGTTAGGGAAAGATGCCTGCCAGTTAGGCCCGTTAAAAATCAACCAGACAGCCCATAAAATCAGCCGTGGTTTGACTTGGACATAGGCCACTCTTAAGAGGCCGTATACATGCACCCCGCTTTAAAGACTCCTTGCCCAGAGCTCCCAGTTTTGAAAGGGAGAGAGGAATGTGCCTGACTGGGGGTTGGAAGCTGGCAAGAGCCCTCGCTTATTGACACAAGTGTATCAAGGGGGTGGTAAAGCCCTGGGTGGAGCATCTCATCCAACTCTCTGCCCTCCCCAGGGTAACGCCCCGAAATCATCTCGAGCAAATGGGTCTTTATTTTGAGTAGCCTTGGAAAGCCTACTAAAGGGTTAACTGTGTGGTCGGGGCTGCTGTGGGGTTGCTGAGCCTTGCATGGACACAAACCTACCTTGTCTTTTTAAAATAAGAAGGGACTCTTGGGCTTTGTGGCAAATGGTGTTGGGTTTTATAGGGGGGAGATTAATCTCAAATAAATGATTAAATTAAAGCATAAACTGAATTAGAGGCATGCATTTGGGGTTTTCCTTACATTTTTATGGAAATTATGAAATACATCCCTTTGTTCAACTTTAAAATTAAACCAACTCAGCTTCTCCACTCAGAAGGAAAGGGGTTCCCAGGACCTGAGATTTTCCGTTTTTCCTTATGTATGGCTTTCTGTATTTATTGTTGAATTTGTGTGTGTGTGGCTAAGGCATGCTTCCCATTGTTTTGTAGCCTTATTGTGACTTGATTTCAGGTTGGACTACTTACCTTTAAGTAACTAAATTCCCAGGCCAATGAAAAGTTCTCTCTTACGAGGAGCCCAGGCCCTTATTTCTTTCACAACCTTTATTTGTGTATGAGATGAACCATGACATTTAAACTATGCTTGATAGCTTAACAGATTATAAGAACAAAACCAGATGGCCAAACAAAAATAATGCTTTGATTGCTTTCAAATTCAACGCCAAAAATTAAAAACAGCTTTCAAAAAGCCTTGACTTTTTTTTTCCACAAATGACTTTGAATCATGTATGTATACATGGACCTCCTGACCCCAAATTAGAAGAAGTATATAAAACAAAAATTTAACAATGGCTAGTTAGGAGTATTTTCCTCTTTTATCTTTTCCATAGCTCCATTTTTCCCCAGCAGTCCCTTTTAGAATAAAACTATATATGTGTATATATTTAATGGCTGCTTTTTAGTTTAATTTGAATGGCGCCTTTTTAAAGGATCCAGTCGAGGTGTTTTCCTCCATGAAGAAAATGGACTTGGTTAAGCGTTAGCAGTTCATAATTCTTCCACAGAAAGCGCTGACGAACGTGCAGTTAGTTACCTTAACACTGTGTCACAAGGCTCCAAAATAGAACCCGTCCCAGGGTCTTTAGCGCAAATGCAAGTTCCATAAAAGCGGTTATTTCATTTTCTAGCTCATTTCGGTATAGCTTTAGCATCATTAGTCTTACTCACAAGCCTCACTCTTTTTGAGAACAGTTAGCTCAACTAATTCTTTAAAACGGGGCAGTGAGAAAACACTGATTTTTCTCCACCCTTGAGACGGTGTGCAGGGCAAAGATACACTGCCACTACCTGAACTGCTCAACTACTTTCAGAGCTTGCAGATGTTTTTCTCTGTCTGTCTGTCTGTCTTTTTCGCTCTGACTCCCATCCCTCTTCCTTGCCTTCCCCCTCTTCTTGTTCTGTAGAAGACTCTTTATTTTGACTCTGATTCCTTTCTCTTCAAATAAGCTGCAGAATGAACAAACTTCGTTGCAAATCAGAGCTCTGACAGTTCTATCTTCCTGAGCTAATTGCATGTCCTTTTGGAGTTTCCTTTTCCTCTGTTTCCCTTTGTTTTGACAACAAGAGTCTGCGAAAACAATATACAAATGATCGCTGTGCTGCCACAAGTATACTGAATTTTAAAAATAAATTAACTGTCGAACCAGAAAGCTTCCAGGAGCTTATGGAGCAAGTCCTTTCTCCAAACTGTTTCAAAAACAGATGTGGAAATGTTTAGCTAATTCCCCTCCCCGTTCCCCATGCAGAATTCCTATGTGTCTCTAAAGACATCAGAGGAGATGGGCAGACACAATTCCCACCTGCCTTCCAGGAGGTTTCGGTAGACTCTTCACTTTGCTCAGTAACACCACAAATACTGATTTGCACTTGAGCTTTTGTGTCTTTTCAAAAGATTTCTAAACAAACGTGGTGACGTACACCTTTACTCCCAGCACTTGGGAGGCAGAGGCAGGCGGATCTCGTGTGAGTTCAAAGCCAGCCTGGTCTACAGAGTAAGTTTCAGGACAGACAGGCCTACATAGTGGAGCCCTATCAAAAAAAAAAAAAAAAAAAAAAAGCAGCCTGAAATTTCAAAGGCCCTATGTTTTGACCAATATTCAAAGACATAGATTGATGGTAAGAAAAATTAAGATTTGCTCTTAGCATTTTCTAAAGAAAGCAGAGCACAGTAGAGCTAAATACAGCTGAAGTCTACCTCTGGGCTCCACATGCACACAGAAAGTCACACACACACCCTATGCTTGTAAAACCAACCAACAAACAGATTATTCCAGTCTCAATGAAGCTCTGTTGCCTTTAACCACTGCCTCATCTTTCCTGCTCACCCCGGGTTCTATTTTTAACTTTCAGAGCAGTGGTTCTCAACCTTCCCAAGGCTGCGACCCTTTAATACAGTTCCTCATGTTGTGCTGACCCCCAACCATACAATTATTTTTATTGCTACTTCAGAACTGTAATTTGCTACTGTTATGAATTCTACTGTAAATATCTGTTATGCAGATGGTCTTAGGTGGCCCCCTATGAAAGGGCCATTCGATCCCCAAAGGGGTCTTGACACACAGGTTGAGAACCACTGTTTCTGAAGACTAGAAAGTGATGGATATAATAAATAATTTGAGCCAACTATATTATAATATCACATTGTTCCCCATAAATTATTTCAACAATATAAAGATGCCCTTTTCACTCCATGGGCACATTTGCAGCTTGATAATATTAGAGAAAAATAATTGGCGCTGTACTGCATATATATAGACTTTTTGCCATTATTCCCTGAAGAGGAATACAACTATTTCCATAGCACTTACATGGTACCAGGTATTCTAAGTAAGCTAGACGTGAGCTAAAGTGTCCTGGAGGATGGGGCTAGGTTGTATGCTGCTTGTATAAGAAAGCTGAGCATCTGCAGATTTGGGTATTACCCCGAGCTTCTGGAGCCAGCCTTCCATAGATAGCGAGGGACGGCTGGATCCATTCTGTTATTCGAATTGCCTTTCGCCACTTTAAACATGGCAGTGCCGAGCTGCATAAGTAGCCTTTTCAGCCATTCCCTGTCGGAAGCTTGACAAGGCGACACACATTTGTAGTCTCTCTCCGCACCTAAAGGTTGCCATTTATAGTCTAGCCTGGCTATTCAGCCTGCCCCATGGATTGCCTGGCTGCACCACCGCCTTCCCGAGGATTACAGGCAGCATACTGCTGTTTTGATCTCCCTCCTGGAGAGCTGGTCCTCATGTTTGCCATGCAAGCAACTCACCCACTGAGCCATGTCCCTAGCACTGATCGCATGAATTTTCGCTGTAAAGGACCCATCCATGATTAGTGCAAATATGGGAGACCTTCGGGAGAGGAAGGGGAGCGAAGGGAAATGTTTGCTGAAGGAACTGCTGGGAAATGTATACACATACGCCACATTTAAGAAAACAGAAAGCTCCTTGTACTCGGTCACTGCAAGGGAAACAAACATTTTGCATCCAGGTGTTAGAAGAGTTTGCCTGGCTGCTCTATAGCTGGGTTCAGGGCGGTATGTTCCATAGTTGAGCCCTGTTTGGTTAAACCAATGAATCTCAGCTCACCGCAGAGAAAATTTGCCGTCAAGGCCAAATGGGGCTCCTGTAATCCATACTCTAAAACCTGTTTTCTAAGCCCACCTGCCAGAAGCGGACAGTAGTCACAAGGTGAGCCGTGCTGTCTTTGTGTTTCCCTCCTCCTCGGTCTCTAACTGCCCCTCAGCGCTGAAGATTTCTGGAGAGTTTAGCTGCAATTCTGTTTGCATTCCAGAGCTCCTGAGCTGCTGGGTACAGTTCCAACTAGAGCTGGAAATACCTTCAGCCTGGCACCTACTCTATAGTCTCCCACTTCCCTTCTTAGCCGTTCAGCTGCCTTCGGCCCCTGCAACCCAAGTCTTCCCCCATCCCTTCTTTAGATCCTATGCTGCTGGCCCATCTCAGCTAGGTGTTAGGAAGGTCACACAGGGCAGCGAGTGACTTACAGCCATTCCCGTCACAAATGACTGCCGTGTGGGTGTACATACGCACATCCTTCTCACTGTCCCTGCAAAGAGCAGACAGCTAGGGAGAGGAGGCTGTTCTGTGTTTTATGATGTGCCTTCAGCAAAAGGGAGCCAGGCCTAAAGTACAGCTTTGAAGTACTGGGCTCTGACTTAGCAAGTTCGTTATTAAGTACATTCTGCTTTCCTCTTAATCTCTAGCCTTTCGCTTCTCCCCCAGGGCTATGGGACCTCGAGCACAGTTTGCCCTGCCTTTTATTAAAGTCTTTTCTGTGTCCGGAGGTGTGTTGTCATACATATAGGCATCTTCATTTATTGCCCCTGTTACGTGGCAATCTGTTGCTGCTGGCTCAAAGGAAACTGGAGGAAGCAGCTTCTATCTTGCCCCAGTTTGGAGATTTGTACTAAATGATTACGGAAACAGCGCAGTCACCAAAGCCCCTCTTTCAGACTCAATGAGAGCAGTGGAACTTGAAAAGTGGGCATGGAGCAAGAAGATAGTCTGAAATGATTGCCCGGGGACCAATGGTCTTGCTTCTTGGAGAATATAGGCATTTGGTAACTTTATTTGGATTATTCATGAGAGAAAGGGAGAGGGGGGCTACATGAAGGATGCTTGGGAGAGGAAATGGAAAGCTTAACTCCTGGACCAGAACGGCCTTCAGCTGGAGCCTCACTTTGGAGCCTGAGAACAAAAATGGGATGAAAGAATTGTTTCCTTGGCCTATTCCAGAGGCTGCTTATGGGGAAGGGTTTTGTTCAAGGCAGATGGTCCCAGGTTGTGAGATCATGGTAAGGAAAGGGGAGGGATGCAAGGGAGAGGGAAAAGGAGAACGAAAGGAAGGGAGGGGTGAGAGAGAGAAAGCCATTTCTAAAGCATGCTTAGGACAGGGTGGTTTCTTTAGGCACAGATATTAAGGTGACAGTAGTGGGATAATTCTCTCTCTTTCTGTGTGTGTGTGTGTGTGTGTGTGTGTGTGTGTGGTCTTGTTCTTGCTGCTGCTGCTGCTGTCTCTATTGTTGCTTTACGGGAAAACTCAGCCAGCCTCAGCAACGACGCTTCAGAATAAAGAAAAAGCACAGAGAAGTCACCTTTGGTTTCTTTTTACCCCCTCCCAACACTACACCCCCCCCCCCGGCACTACAGAGAGAATGAAGAGTCATTAGGAAGAGAGGCAACACAGTGCAAGCAAGCAAGCAAGCGGTCCCCATCAGAAACAAAGCACCTCATCCAGGAGAGTACACTCTTCTAGTGGGCCTCCATGCCACGTTTTCCACTCAAGAATTCTCCACATCTGTCAAGAGCAAAGGCAGAGAAAGAGCTGCCTATTTACAGATGGGAAAAGGGAATGTCCTGGGGGGGGCGGCTTTTTAGCCTGATGCCATGAGTATAGTAGACACTCAATAAATATTAGTCAAAGGATGAAATCATCTATATGGGGAATACTTAGCAGGGAACAAAAGTTAATCCCTACACTTATGCACATGCACTTCCTTCCAATTTTTAGGCACTTTCTGTTTGATTTATGTGGTTTTCCACATTTAAAGCGAAAGCTGGATGGATGATATTTGATGGTGTACTTCTTTCTCCCCTTGTTGCCTCCCTCTGCTGCCTTGCCTCAGACAGTTCTTCTTAGCTTTGTCCCTTTCCCCCCGCCACCGTGTCTACTACTCTTTTCAGGGCAAAAGACAAAAAGAACACAAAAGCTAGCAAGCACAAATGAATCCAAAACAAAGAGTTTAGGAGCTAGTTGATGAGTCTACACATACAGCATAAACAAAATGATTCCTTTTAAATACAGCACTTCTTTTAAGTAGTTTTATGCAATATGCATTTAAAATGTAAAATTAAGAGCCCCATGATTGGATGTATTTTTTTGAGAAGGGGTCTTACTCTGTAGTATAAGCTGGCCTTGGACTTGTGACAATTCTCCTGCTTCTACTACAGAATTGTTAGGATTTCAGTGTAAGCCACCACAAAAGGCTCAGAATTTTGTTTTTATTTGCTTTTGGTTTTATTTTTCAGTTTTGAGAAAGTCTCACTTTGTACCTCCAACTGTTTTTTTCTTTCTTTTCCTTCCATACTTCCTCCCTCTCCCTCTCTCGTTGTTCCCGAAATTTCTTTAACAAAATGCCCCACTATATCAGAGAATTTTTCGCTCATCTTGAGTTACAATGCTACTGATGGAGTACCAGATGAATTCTTTTGGTTGTATTTAATTGAGCCATTCATCCAATTTCAATGTGTGGTTGTCAGGAATAAAATGCAATTTCTCCTTGATTTTTGAAGAATTTGTTATATTCGACTTTGGGGAGGTATGTGCTTGCCACAGCAAGTGTCTGGAGGGCAGAGAGGGCAGCGGACACCTCTCAGGAGTCTGTTCTTCCACCATGTGAGTTCTAGAGATTGAACTCAGGTCATCAGGCTTGCCTGCAAGCTTCTACTTCTATTTTAAAATTCAATTTGTTTGCTAAGAAAAAAGGTCATAAGGAAGGGCTCGTTGGGATAATATATATGAGGACATCACAGCCATTAAGGCAGACTAGGCTGCTCGTTTGAATTAAACTCTATTTCCTATGCCTTGATTTTGTGTTTAACATGAAAACTGTTTGGGTTTTATGCCAATGTCCACAAAATGGGACCATTATCCTGATCCGTGCGGGCTCTCATGCTGCATGAGAGGGAGGGATGTGTGCTTCGGACCAGAAAAGCATGAGAAAGCCCCTTAGAGAATCCATTGCCATCCCAGGCCCGTGTATCTCAAAGCTGGAACACTGGCCTTGCATGCAAGAGGGCCTGGATTTCACCCAAAGTGCCACCGAATAAATAAACTCCCAAGGCGCCATGTTAGCTATCTTTACCATGCAAGCTACCACAAATTCATTTCTGCCTTATATAGAAGTTCCCCTCATCTCTGGGTTCTTCTTCAAAAAACGCATCCTGGAACTTTGCGTAAGACATAAGGTAACCTGCCTCTTGTATTTTTATGTGTTTTAGAATTCCTTCTCTGACGCGTTCTTGCCTCCTGTGAGTTGCTACCCAACCAACGGCAACAATGAAGCTCTTCAAGTTCCTTGCAACGATGGTCTTCTTCTCCACGTTCTGCAGCTTCTCGGAGCAAAATCAGGTGGATGTGCTGTGCTCGACCGATTGGTTCATGGTCACAGTCCACCCCTTCTTGCTGAATAATGATGTGTTCGTCCACTTTTATGAGGTGCATTTGGGCCTGGGATGTCCTCCCAACCAAGTTCACCCCCACTTCTACGAGTTTACCTACCGCGTGACGGAATGTGGCATCCGCGTCAAGGCCGTTTCTCCAGATGTGGTTATCTACAGCTCGGAGATTCACTATGCTTCCAAGACCTCATCATCTAGATATGTGATCCCTGTGTCGTGTGCTGCCCCTCGACGATCCCCGTGGCTCACCAAGCCCTACTCCACGAAAGCTGGAAACAATAACAACGCCGCGACCCCGAAGAATGAGACGTCCTACCACGTGTTCAGCTTGCCAGAGCCGAGCCCGCAAGTTAACTGCAGCTGTCCACCTTCTGTCTTCCAGCAGAAGAGCATGTAAGGCCCACGTCAGGGACAGAGTCTTCGGAGGCCCATCTTGTGTAGTCGTCTAACACCACTGACTACTTCTGGGACTCGCGTGTTCACTCAAATGGCATGAGAAAACCCATGTAGTGCCCAGATTTGGAGGTTTCTGAAAGACCTGTTCCTAGAATTAGGATATAGCATTTTCTACTGCCAGTCAGATAAATGCCATTATGGCTTTTTAAGAAGAATTTGGTGAAGGGCCGATTGATATATAGCTGATTATGCCTTCCTTTTTTATTTTTACTATTTTTGTATCTTTTAAAAAAATAATAAAATTCTGATGGCACAAAAGTATCAGTTGGATGGTTTTGCTTCGTAAACACATATCTCACTTTATCTGTGGGCCAGGAGTTAATGTACATGGTTTGCCGCCATCAGTGCCTTGGTTTTTCTCTCTAGGATGATTTCCCACCCCTTCAGGTTCCTCTCCAAAGCCTTTCCCAGGAGAATCTCTTCCCCTCTAGCTCCACTTCCCGTCTTCTGTTTACCACCAACGAGCTTAGCGCTAAGTCTGCCTCGTTTGATCTCCAGCTCTACCACTTTTTATGTACAGAACGGATAAGCTGGCTATCTTCAAGTCTCCAGTGATTCTGGGAAGCAGACAAGTCACGTTCCAATGGTCCCAGGCTAGGTTCCCAAGGCTGAGCTGCATCATCAGCTTTCCAGTACTTTGATAAAAAAAAAAAAAAAGCCCTCCCATCCCCAACATATAAACTGTCAGAAAGCAGCCCCAAAGTGTGGCTGTCCGTTAGCTTTCTCAAAGGCTTGGAGCAACAAGAGGAAGTGAATAACTTAACTATTTATTATGCAGTGAAGTTACATGCAGACCAGGCTCTGGATACCAAGGAAATAGTAGCAAGAAGAAAGGGACTCTGAAATTGAGGTCACGTAGCTAGTAAGCAAATAAGTAAATAAAGATAAATTCAGATAGTGACAAATGCTATGAAGAACTTCAAAGACGGTGACATGGGAAACTGGGGAGGGACCAGGCCTCTGAGGTCCTGCCCTTTGAACTATGACTTAGATGGGAAGGCAGGGAAAATCTGGGGAGAAAATATTCCAGATAGTAGAAACATCTCATTTAACCCTCACCACAACCTTAAAAAAGAAGAGCTCTTATCACACACACCCTTTTTAAAAAATAAGAAAACTCGACTTGGCAGAGGCAGGAGGATGGCTACAAGTTCACACTAATATGATCTACATAGTGAGACTATCTCTCGCACACACACGGGGTAAGGAAGTTGAGGCATGCATGATTAAGAAAGCAGTTCCTAGTAAGAATCAGACTCTTAAAAAACATCATGCTGGACATCATAAGCATAAAGTTCTTATTTGTCAATAAAAATTGCTGTTTAAAGAGGAAACTAATGTTTAGGAGAGATGGCTTGGTGTTTAAACCACTTGCTGCTTTTCCAGAAGATCCAAGTTCAGTTCCCAGCTCCCATATCAGGCAATTCATGACCATTTATAACTTGAGTTCCAGGAGATCCAAATTGTCTAGCTCTGTTGGCACCGACACACACATGCCTACCCTCATGCACACACACACACATCTACACATAATTAAATATATTAAAATAAATCTTGAACTAAAAAGGACACAATGTTTTAGCACAATTTTTCTCATTAATGAAGGTGAAATGCTTTAGCAGACAAGTAAGTACTTGAAAGGAAATCATCAAGGGAAAAGATTCAACTATGGTCGTTAAAGAACCAGATTCATCTCAGTATCTCTAGTCCTTTCTGATAAAGTGCCAGGTAGCAATCCCTGGAAGCAAGATATGGATGCAACAAATGTTTACTGCAGTTATCTGATATGTCAATCACTACATTAGGTCTTGGGAACTCAATCTCATGTGATAGAGGCACGGAAAGATGCCTGCAGAGTTGGAGGCTTCAAAGGCTATTCAAGGCCAGAGGATGGATCTGCACAAAGATATGAGGACCAGAGCTGCGGTCATTGGAGAAAGGGCCAGTAGTCTGTTCCAATATAGTGGAGGCAGGGCAAAGGGGCCGATGATGATAAGAAACGATGAAATTGGGAGGGAGGGAGGGAGGGAGAGAGAGAGAGGTCAAAGATGACAGAAGTGACCACAGAATGATGTGTGGAAAGATTGAGAAGAAAGCCAGATCAGTCACCAGGGCAACAGATAAAAACCAAGATAGAGTAAGCCTGCAATTCATGAAATTGAAGACCACTGAGGAGGATCTTACATGAAAGTTCGCTTTGTTGAATTAATATGAAGGAGATGGCCATTTTAGGTAAAGAGAATGCCAAAAAAGAAACGTGCAAAGAGACCTGCCTCTCCCTTCCCAGCAGCTATGGGTGGGGCTTGGTGAGGCCCACCCTGCTTCCTGCTGGAGTTTTAGCTGTCTTGATCTTGTCTGATAGACGCAGCCCCAGCTGCTGTGTGGGTTATGATGTGCAACGTCCCCCCCTGCTCCAGTGGATGGCCCTACCCGCACACTTACTGGCATCCCTAAATGGACTCATGGGTTAAAAAAAAAATAGTCTATGAGTTTGAAGTGAAAAGTTCTGAGGAGGTATGGGAGACACTGGGAGGAGGCAGGAGGAGTAGCTTTTATTTAAAAACGTATCATACACATGCATAAAATTCTCAAATATTCAAAAATTCAAAAAGAAAAACATGCACGCAAAGAACTGCTGATTGGTAATCATACCTTACATGCTTGACAACACAATATCATCCAGCAATGCCTTTAGTCAGTAATAAGGACTGAGATATGGCCCTGGAAGAGCACAAAGCTAGCCTAACTATTGAGTCACACCGCCAAGCCCTAGAGCCTGAGTGATACACCACTCCGAAAGAATGTTTTCATTCTTTATTGCAGTAGTGCTCAGTTCATTTTTAAGGTACCATGATTTCTAAAACCCCATAGCATAGTGTTCACCATGTTTGTAATGATAGCAAGAAATGCTTGGTTGCCATTAAGGAAACGGGCAGGTATACATTTCAATTTCTAGAAAAACCCAAAGTGTCTGCACCATGTTTTTTAGAATAATTGCCTGTCAGATCTTTAAACGTTAGAGCTGTACTGAGATGTTTCACCCATATAGGGGGACTCAGAGTAATGTCCAGTTGTTTTGTTGCTGGGCCAAGGATGCAACTCACTAGTACAATGCACGCATAGTGTGTGCAAGGCCCTGGGCTCAGTCTCCCAGCACGGTACCAGTGAACCATATTTCTAAAATATTGTTTATTTATTCTTTGACCAAACCATATTTTAATTGTTTAAAGTGCATGTGTATATGCACACACACACACATATATGCTAAGGGCAAAGAAAAGTCTTATTAAGTTTAGTGTATAAGCTATTTTTATTTAGTATGTATGTGTGCCTGTATGCTGTGTGTCTGTGTGTGTGTACATGTGTGTCAAGGCATGTGTATGGAAATCAGAGAACAATGTTATGAAGTCACTCTCTCCTTCCATCATGTGGGTTCTGGGGATTGTACTCAAGTCCTCGGTTTTGGTAGCAAGAGCCTTTACTCCCTGAACCACGTCATTGGCCCTATAACCCATTTCTGAGGTGTATCTAAATACTCCTGTTTCTCTTTCCCTCAACCAATAATGAAAATCTGGTCAAATGTTAGCTTAAACTGTTCACACACACACACACACACACACACACACACACATGCGCACGCACGCACACACCTCATTTTAAAAGTATGTTATCACAAAATGAATGTTTATTGTAAGACAACAGCTAAACTCTACAAAAGGCCTATTGCTTCTAATTAGTGTTAATCCCTATGAGAGATTTCTACAATGTCCTGTTTAAACTCTAATTATAGCTGGATCTTCTCAAAGAGAGAAGGAGAGTTTCAGTTCTGTGATTTTTCTATGACTCTTTCAACAAATGATGTGAAATTTTAGCTTCTAAACTCACTTTAGCTATACAATTACCAAAACTGTTGCATTAATGAATTTATCACTGGATAATGAATTACCCCCAAATACCAAAAAGCCCTTATTGTCTTCCTGATGGCGGGAGTCAGGAATCTGGGTAAGACTTAGCCAGGTGCCCTGGCTCCGGGTCTCTGAGAGAGCTGTAGGACATAGGTGCAGCCATATTAACCCTTGCCCAGAGCTGCAGAATGTGCCTTCAGGATCACTCAAGAGGTTGCTGGCAGGAGAGCCTATCTGTAAGCTGTCCAAGAGGCCTCCGGTTTCCTCACAAGCCAGTTAAAGAAAAAGAGAGAAGTGGGGAGAGAGAAGGGAGGGGAAGAGGATGGGAAGGCAGGAGGGCCATGTTGGAATTCACTTTCCAATCTCAGGACATCCTGTAATTTCTGCCATATTCTACCTATCAAAGGAGTCTCTAGATCAGTAGTTCTCAACCTGAGGGTTGCGACCCCCAACTGCCATCTGTGAAAACACAGATATTTACATTACAAATTCAGAAGAGCAACACAATTACAGTTATGGAATAGCAATGAAAATAATTTCCTGGTGATGGGATGGGGGTCACCACAACATGAGGAGCTGTATTAAAGGGTCCAAGTATTAGGGAGAATGAGAACCACTGCTCTAGGCCGGGCAGCGGTGGCGCATGCCTTTGATCCCAGCACTCGGGAGGCAGAGACAGACAAATCTCTGTGAGTTCGAAGCCAACCTAAAAATATAGACAAACCCTACTCAAAAAGAAAAAACTGCACTGGAGGGGAGTGGGGGGAGAGCGACTGGGGGAGTGGGAGAAATAGGGAGGAGGGGAGGAAGTGAAAATTTTGAATGGTATTATTTATAAAGCAATAAAAAATAAATAAGGAAAAACTCCTCTAGAGTCTATACACATGCTAGGGGAGGGAATACACACAGTGGGGTATGGGGAGAATACACAGAGTGGGGCTATGGGGAGAATACACACAGTGGGGTTATGGGGAGAATACACAGAGTGGAGCTATGGGGAGAATACACACAGTGGGGCTATCAGAGGGAATACACACAGTGGGGCTATCAGGGGGCGGGGCTACTGGAAATCATCATACAGGCCACTGCCATAGCCTCCATCTGATTACATTGGCAAACTACACAGATGTAACATTCCTCAATTGATTCATGTATTCATGGAAACACAGCCCTCTTCAATTTAGTCACATAAACAGATATGTCAACAAATTGACGGGGTGCAAAGCACATGCTCCCACACTGCAGCACCTTTGCCTTAGTTACTTATGCTTTCCTTGGGGGGGGGAGGGGATAAGTCCCACAAGCTGCAAAAGTCACAAGATCAACTGAGGATTGGTAAAAACCCTGCCCCAGGAAGCCTCTATTTACTTTGTAAAAAGACATTGGTCTTCATTTTAAATCAAATGAAAAGTGTAAAATAGAAATCAAGCTTCATAAAATGGCATTGGATAGACATACTCAGCTTGTTTCGAATTTTACCCACAACGTTATATATAAATTGAACAGTCTTCTTCTAGGGACCTAGGGCTGGAACTCAGTGGTATAGAACTTGCCCTGGAACCAATCTTTTGCACTACAAAACACAAACCAAAAGCATCTTCAAACGCAATTCTCATCAAGCAATCAATTGGGGCGGGGCGTTGAGACAGGGCTTCTCTCTGTAGCTCTCCCTGGCTGTCCTAGAACTTGGTCTGTAGACAAGGCTGGCCTGGATCTGCTGCCTCTTCTCCCTGAGAGCTGGGATTAAAGCCTTTGGCCACCACAGCCAGCATGGTTTTCAGCGGTGCGCACGACTACTCTGCTAGTATGCGCACAAACTAGAAAGCATACAGATAATTCTAAAGAATGTGCTAGAATTTAGTGGACATTGAACATTTTCTTTCTGTACACCAATCAGTTACTTGCATATTCCAGCAAGTTCTGACTTAAGATGGCACATGCATATATTCTTTTCAGATGGATTACTTTTTTTATGTTTTTAAGACAGAGTTTCTTTGTGTAGCCCTGGCTGTCCGGAAACTCACTCTGTAGACCAGGCTGGCCTTGAACTCAGAGATTCCTCTGCCTCTGCCTCTGCCTCTGCCTCCCAGGATTAAAGGTGTGTGCCACCACCATCCAGTGGGCTAATCATCTAAATTAATTCAGGTTCAAATGATTAGTGATCAGGTCCAATCTCCAACTGTACCTGCGGACTACACATTCTCCAACTCAAGCAGCGATTACTTTTAGTATTGTTCACCTTTCCTTAAATGATGGAGTAAACCAACTGTTTACATTGCACTGAGACTGAGTTGGGGAAAGGGCAGAGAGGGAGGAACAATATTATGAGCAAGGAAAGAGATACCTTGAAAGAGGGAGCCATTGTGGGGTTAGTGAGAAACCAGGCACTAGGGAAACTCCCAGGAAACCACAAGGATGACGCCTGCTAAGAATCTAAGCAATAGTGGAGAGGGTGCCTGAACTGGCCTTCCCCTGTAATCAGAATGACGACTACCTTAATTGTCATCATAGAACCGTCATCCAGCAACTGATGGAAGCAGATGCAGAGATCCAGAGCTAAGCACTGGGCCGAGCTCCTGGAGTCCAGTCATAGAGAGGGAGGAACAATATTATGAGCAAAGGGGCCAAGACCATGATGGGGATACCCACAGAAACAGCTGACTCGAGCTAGTGGGAGCTCACTGACCCAGGACTGACACTGAGGAGCCAGCCTAAGACCAAATTAGGCCCTCTGCGTGTGGGTGACAGTTGAGTGGCATGGGCAGTCTGTGGGGCCACTAGCAGGGGAACCAGTATTTATCCCTAGTGCATGAATGGGCTTTTTGGAACCCATTCCCTGTGGAGGGATACCTCGCTCAGCCTAGATACATGAGGGAGGGCTTGGTCCTACCTCAAGTGATGGGTCAGACTTTGTTGACTCCCTATGGGCGGCCTCACCCTCTCTGAGGAGTGGATGGGGGTGAGGTGGGGAGAAAGTGGAAGGAGTGGGAGGATGGGAAGGAGAGGGAACTGGGATTGGCTTGTAAAATAAGATTGTTTGAAAAATGAAGAAGAAGAAGAAGAAGAAGAAGAAGAAGAAGAAGAAGAAGAAGAAGAAGAAGAAGAAGAAGGCAGTGAGATGGCTCAGCAACAAAGGCACTTGCTACCTGACCATCTGAGTTCGAAGCCTGGGACTCAAGGAATAGGAGTACTCCACAAAGTTGTTCTCACGTGTGCACCACATACCCATACATTCATAGTGAGTAAATAAATATCATTTTGGAAGAAAAATTATAATTTGGAGATTAATTTAAGTCTTCAGGAGGATGTACATAAGCCATATGCAAAATCTATGCCATGAGAATGGCATCTATATCGACCAGAACATGTAAAGGTTTTGCGATCAGTGAGGGGTGGAGTGCTAGAACCAGTCCCCTATGGCTACCAAAGGATGGTTCTAACATGTTTGTGTATCTTTATGTTCGTGTGTGTGTGTGTGTGTGTGTGTGTGTTAAATATTTGTGTATTTCCCCACATTACGCAGTAGCTAAGGTTGAGAGACTGGGACGGCCCTTGGCTTACTGATTTATATTTGTGTTCAAACCTTGCTCCCCATTGCTTCCTATTTCATGCTTTACTTTCGTTCTTATACCATTCGTGCCCATCTTCTTCAGACATTGGTGATGCCATGCACAGCTTACCTGAAGACCCATGCATGAAACCAAAAAATTTCATGGCCTTATTAGCTGAGAGGGGCTGCCATGCATGGCAGAGATGTGCTCAAAGGAGGGCAGAAGGTACCAGAAGAGGAGTGGCAGGTGTGCCCACTACCTTGTGTTTGCCAGCATTTGTTTGTACCTGTTCTCAGACAGGCAAAGGGGGAATAGCTCCAAATCTGAGAGACAAATGCTAATTTTATATGTAAAGATGTTTTACATATGAAACTTGACAGTTATGCAGAAATCCAGCCATTCGAATGCACCCATGTTCTACAGTTACTGGGAGGAATACTGAAATCACCCAAAATGTGGCTGATGCTGTTTTAACTTTGTCATACATACCGTACTAATATAAATTATTTGCTTTTCAAGGTACTTTAACATTCTTTTTCTTTTAGCCAAATAATCTAATTATGTGTAGCTGTGTTTTGTAGTTCATGCCTGTGAATCCCATAATTAGGAGGATTATGAGTTCAAGATCAGCCTGAGCTATATAGGAAGATCTTGTCTAAAAATATGAAAAGCAAAAATATTTTAAGCTCTTTATACAACTTCAACACAAATACATCATTTGAAAAACATTCAGAGGCTGAGCAAGGGGTGTTCTTGAAAGATTGGAGACAACCTGGACAACACAGTGAGTTCAGAGCACCCTGGCCTACAATATAATACTCAGTCACAGAAGAACAAAAAAAGTCTATTTTTTAAATGATGTCCATCATTCTATTTTCTTTGTAAAATTTCCATTTGTTTGTTTTAATTTATTTGTATAGAGGACTTCTAGTGTGCCTCAGTTTACGTGTAGAGATCACAGGACGTTTCTCTGGTGTCAGTTCTGTCTGTCCTGTCTGGTGGGTTAGAGAGAAAATTCAGGTCCTCAGTTGGTAGCAAGTGACTTTACACTCTCAGCCACCTCGCTTACCCCATCTGGTTTTTTAAACTTCATTTGCATGACAAAACTCAGGGAAAACTAGAGTAGGGAACAAAGAGAAATTGCAGCCCACCTCACAGGGGCAGTAGTTTAAGGACAAACTGATGTAGCAATAAGCTTCCTTGTCATTTCTTTCTTTTTCTGTCTTTTTCTGTTTTTTCAATTGATTTTTATTGAGCTCTACATTTTTCTCTGCTCCGCTCCCTTCCTCTCCCCTCCACTTCAACCCTCCCCTAAGGTCCCCATGCTCCCAATTTTCTCAGGAGATCTTGTCTTTTTCTGCTTCCCATGTAGAACTGTGTGAGTTTCTCATAGTGTTCTATTTGTTGTCTAAGTTCTCTGGGATTGTGTTTTGTAGCCTGGTTTTCTTTGCTTTATGTTTAAAAACCACCTATGAGTGAGTACATGTGATAATTGTCTTTCTGTGTCTGGGTTATCTCACTCAAAATAATGTTTTCTAGCTCCATATATTTTCCTGCAAAATTCAAGATGTCATTATTTTTTTTCTGCTGTGTAGTACTCTATTGTGTAAATGTACCACATTTTCCTTAACCATTCTTCGGTCTAGGGGCATTTAGGTTGTTTCCAGGATCTGGCTATGACAAACAATGCTGCTATGAACATAGTTGAGCACATGTCCTTGTGGCATGATTGAGCATCCTTTGGATATATACCCATAAGTGGTATTACTGGATCTTGAGGAAGGATGCTTCCTAATTTTCTGCGAAATCGCTACACTGACATTTAAAGGGGCTACACCATCATGTGTTCCCACCAGCAATGTAGGAGTGTTCCCTTTTCCCCATTAATTTATTACTTTCCAGCATAAGTTGTCATCAGTGTTTTTGATCTTGGCCATTCTTACAGGTATAAGATGGAATCTTAGAGTTGTTTTTGATTTGAATTTCTCTGATGACTAAGGATGTTCAACATTTCCTTAAGTGTCTTTCAGCCACTTTAGATTCCTCTGCTGAGAGTTCTCTGTTTAGGTCTGTACTCCATTTTTTATTGGATTATTTGTTCTTTTAATGACCAATTTCTTGGGTTCTTTGTATATTTTGGATATCAGACCTCTGTCTGATGTGGGGTTAGTGAAGATCTTTTTCCATTCTGTAGGCTGTCATTTTGTCTTGTTGACATTGTCCTTTGCTTTACTGAAGCTTTTCAGTTTCAGGAGGTCCCATTTATTAATTGTTTCTCTCAGTGTCTGTGCTGCTTGGGTTATACCTAGGAAGTGATCTCCTATGCCAATGCATCCAAGTGTACTTCCCACTTTCTCTTCTATAAGTTCAGTGTGGCTGGCTTTATGATGATGAGGTCTTTGATCTATTTGGACTTGAGTTTTGTGCATGTTGATAGATATGGGTCTATTTTCATTCATCTACATGTTGATATCCAGTTATGCCAGCACCATCTGTTAAATATGCTTTATTTTTTCCATTTGATATTTTTTTGCTTCTTTGTCAAAAATCAGATGTTCGAAGGTATATGGATTAATATCCAGGTCTTTGATTCTGTTCTATTGGTCCTCCTGTCTGTTCTTATGCCAATACCAAGCTGTTTTCAGTACTGTAGCTCTGTAGTAGAGTGTGAAGTCAGGGATTGTGATGCCTCCAGAAGTTCTATTATTGTACAGGATTGTTTTGACTATCCTGGGTTTTTTTTTCCTTTTCCCTGTGAAGTTGAGTACCATTCTTTCGAGGTCTGTGAAGAATTTTGCTGGGATTTTGATGCATTGCATTGAATCTGTAGATTGCTTTTGGTAAGACTGCCATTTTTACTATGTTAATTCTGCCTACCCAAGAGCATGGGAGATCTTTCCACTTTCTGGTGTCTTCTTCAATTTCTTTCTTCAAAGATTTATAGTTCATGTCATACAAATCTTCCACTTGTTTAGAGTTACTCTGAGATATGTAATGCTATTTGTGGCTATTATGAAGGGTGTTGTTTCTCTGATTTCTTCCCCAGCCCTTTTATCATCTGTGTATAGGAGGGTTACTGATTTTTTTTAAGTTAATCTTGTATCCTGCTACATTACTAAAAGTGTTTATGAGTTGTAGAAGTTCCTTGGTAGAAGTTTTTGATCAGTTATGTAAACTATCGTATCATCAGCAAACAGTGAGAGTTTGACTTCTTCTTTTCCGATTTGTATCCCCTTGATCTCCCTTTGGTGTCTTATTGCTCTAGCTAGGACCTCAAGAACTATATTGAATAGATACGGAGAGAGTGGACAACCTTGTCTTGTTCCTGATTTCAATGGGATCACTGGGAGTTTCTCTCCATTTAGTTTGATGTTGGCTGTTGGCTTGCTGTATATGGCTTTTATTATGATTAGGCATGTTCCTTGTATCCCTGCTCTCTCCAAGACCTTTATCATGAAGGGATGTTGTATTTTGTTGAAAGCTTTTTCGGCATCTAATGAGATGATCATGTGGCTTTTATTTTTCAGTTTGTTTATATGGTGGATTAAGTTGACAGATTTTCATATGTTGAACCATTCCTGCATCTCTGGGATGAAGCGGACTTTATCATGATGGATGATGGTTCTGATGTGTTCTTGGATTAGATTTGCCAGTATTTCACTTAGTATTTTTGCATCAATGTTCATGAGTGAAATTGGTCTGTAATTCTCTTTCTTAGTAATGTTTTTGTGTAGTTTGTGTATCAGGGTATTTGTAGCCTCATAAATAGAGTGTGGCAATGTTCCTTCTGTTTCTATTGTGTGGAACAATTTGAGCAGTATTAGTATTAGTTCTTCTTTGAAAGTCTTGTGGAATTCTGAGTTGAAACCATCAGGTCCTGGGCTTTTTTTTTTTTTTTTTTTTTAGCTGGGAGACTTTTGATGACTGTTTCTATTTCTTCAGCAGTTATAGGTTTGTTTAACTTGCTTATCTGGTCTTGATTTATTTTGGTAAGTGATATTTATCTGGAAAGTTGTCCATTTCCTTTTAGTTTTCCAATTTTGTAGAGTACAAGTTTTCGAAATATGACCTGATGATCTTCTGTATTTCCTCTTTGTCTGTTGTTATATCCCCCTTTTCATTTCTGATTTTGTTAATTTGGATATTCTCTCTCTCTCTGCCTTTTGGTTAGTTTGGATAAAGGTTTGTCTGTTTTGTTGATTTTCTCGAAGAACCAATAAATCAACTCTTTGTCTCAGTGATTCTTTGTTTTGTTTTCTTTGTTTCTATTTTGTTGATTTCAGATCTCAATTTGATTATTTCCTGCCGTCTAGTTCTCTTAAGTGAGTTTGCTTCTTTTTGTTCTAAAGTTTTTAAATGTTCTGTTAATTCACTAGTGTGGGATTTTTCCAGCTTCTTTATGTAGGCATTTAGTACTATGAACTTTCCTCTTAACACTGCTTTCATTGTGTTCCATAAATTTGGGTATGTTGTGTGGTCATTTTTATTGGATTTTAGGAAGTCTTTAATTTCTCCCTTTATTTCTTCCTTGACTCATTGATGATTCAGATGAGCATTGTTTAATTTCCATGTGTTTGTGGGCTTTCTGGAATTAGTATTGCTGTTGACTTCTAGTTTTAAGCCATGGTGATCTGATAAGATACATTGGGTTATTCCAATTTTTTGTATTTGTTGAGGTTTGTTTTGTTGCCGAGTATGTGGTCAATTTTTGAGGAAGTTCCATGAGGTTCTGAGAAGAAGGTATATTCTTTTCTGTTTGGATGGAATATTCTATAGATGTCTGTTAAGTCCATCTGAGTCATAACATCTATTAGTTCCCTTATTTCTCTGCTCATTTTTGTCTGATTGACCTGTCCAGTGGGGGGGAGGGGTGTTGAAATCTCCTACTATTAGTGTGTGAGGGTTTAATGTATGATTTAAGCTTTAGAAGTGTTTCTTTTACATATGAGGGTGCCCTTGTATTTGGGGCATAGATGTTTAGTATTGAGTTTCCTCTTGATGGATTTTTCCTGTGACTAATATGAAATGCCCTTCTTTGTCTTTTTTGATTGATTTTAGCTTGAAGTCTAGTTTGTTAGATATTAGGATAACTACCCCCACTTGTTTCTTAGGTCCATTTGATTAGAATATTTTTCCCAACCCTTTACTCTGAGATGATGTCTGTTTTTGAGGTTGAGATGTGTTTCTTGTATGCAGAAGAAGAATGGATTCTGGTTTCATATCCAGTCTGATAGCCTGTGCCTTTTTATAGGTGAGTTGAGTCCATTTATATTAAGGGATATTAATGACCAGTGATTGCTATCTCCTGTTAATTTAGTTTTCATTGTTGGTGATGTTAACTTTGCGTTTTCCCCTTCTTTGGGATTTGCTGCTATGAGACCATCAATTGTCTGTGTTTTTGTTGGTGTAGCCAACTTCTTTGGGTTGGAGTTTTCCTTCTAGTATTTTGTGTAGGGCTGGGGTTGTGGCTAGGTGTTGGTTAAATCTGGATTTGTCATGGAATATCTTGTTTTGTCCTTCTATGGAAATTGAAAGATTTACTGGGTATAGTAGTCTGGACTGGCATCCGTGGTCTCTTAATGTCTGCATAATGCTTGACCATGCCCTTCTGGCTTTCATTGTCTTCAGTGAGAAGTCTGGTGTAATTCTGATAGGTCTACCTTTATATGTTACTTGGCCTTTTTCCTTTGCAGCTCTTAATATCCTTTATTTACTTTGTATGTTTAGTGTTTTGATTATTATGTGGCAAGAGGACTTTTTTTTGGACCCAGTCTATTTGGTCTTCTGTAAGCTTCTTGTATTTTTAGTTTGGAAAAGTTTTCTTCTATGATTTTGTTAAATATATTTTCTGTGCTTTTGAGTTGACCTTCTTCTCCTTCTTCTATACCTATTCTTCTTAGATTTGGCCTTTTCATGTTGTCCCATAGTTCCTCGATATTTTGGGTTAAGCTTTTGTTAGATTTAAGGTTTTCTTTAACTGATGAGTCTATTTCCTTGATAGTATCTTCATCACTTGAGATTCTCTTTTCCTTCTCTTGTATTCTGCTGTTCATGCTTGCATTTGTGGTTCCTGATTGTTTTCTCATGATTTCTGTTTCTAATTCTCTCAGCTTGAGTTTTCTTTATTGTCTCTATTTCAGTTTTCAAGTCTTGAATAGTTTCTTTCACACATTTGATTGCTTTTTCTTGGTTTTCTTTAAGGGATTTGCTGATATCTTCCAATTTTTTGTTTGTCTTTTCCTCCATTTCTTTGAGGGAATTTCTCATTTTCTCTTTAAGAGTTTCAAACATTCTCCTGAAGTTATTTTTAGGTCATTTTTTTCTGCTTCATCTATATTTGGTTGTTCAAGTCTTGGTGTTGTAGAGTTTTTAGGTTTTACTGGTGTTGTGTTGCTCTTTGTGGTGTTACGTGTGTTCTTACCTTTTCCAGTCATCTTTTCCTCTAATAGGTGTGGTTGGGGCTGTCTGAGATTCTGTTAATCAGTCTTCTAGGTGCCAGTGAATCCAAAGCTCAGATGGATGTTCCTTGTGGTACAGTCAGTGCCACAGTTCTAGTTACCCTGTTATTTACTCTGTGTTCCTGGAGATAACTCAGCACTCCTGGGTTTTGCTCTGTTCCCTTGGAGTTTGCTATGTCAGACCTGTTTTTGCCTTTGACCTGTTTTTGTAAATCCTGATCTGGATCCACTTCTGCTGAGGTCTTTGGCTTGGAGTTGGTCCTGCAAAGGTCTCTGGCTCTGGTCTATTGCCTTGGAGTTCCCAGGCTCGAGTACACCCAGAATTGCAAAGGACCTGACTCAGGCCTACTCCCTCTGAGGTCCTAGACTCACTCCTGGACTAGCAGAGATCTCTGGTTCCTGCCTATTCCCTTTGATGTACCAGACCAACGTCCAAACCCACAAAGGTCCTGGCTCATGCCTACTCCCTCTGAGGTCCCAGACTCACACTCAGACCTGCAGAGATCTCTGGTTCCCATATACTCCCTTGGAGGTCCCAGATTCATGCCCAGCCTGGCAGAGGTCTGGCTCAAGGCTAGTTCCTCAGAAGTCCTAGGCCCACGCCCAGACCCACAGGGGTCCTGGCTTAGGTCTACTCCCTTGAAGGTCCCAGATTCATGTCCGAACCCTCAGCACCCTCAGCGGTCTCTGGCTCTGGCTCTGGCTCACTCCCTGAGCGGTTACTCCCCTGTACCCGTTCAGGTGGAGTTCGCTGTTGCAGTCCTGGTCCACCAGTGTCCCAAAACTCCCGAGTTATTTCTACACCAACTCCCTAGAATAATTTATAGACTACAATCAAAATACAGCAATCTCAGGACTGTGGATGTGGCCCGCTTGGCAAAGTGCTTGCCTGGCTTGTCATAGGAGACCTGAGTTTGATCCACAGCACCACATAAACCTAGGTGTGGTGGTGCATGCCTGTAAGTCCAGTCTTCTGGAGGTAGAGTCAGGAGAATCAGAAGTTCAAGACCATCTTCAATTACACAGAGAGTTCAAGGCTCTCCTGAGTCACATGAAACTCTGTCTCAATGAAGACAGCAACTGTATAAAACTCTTGTGTTTTTCTGAGTTCATTCTCATTTACACTTGGTGTTTAGTAATTCTTTTGTGGGGCTGGAAATTAAATCCACAGCCTTTCATGCCCTAGACAAGCACTCAACCACTGAACTACATCCTCAGGCCTTTGTATCTCAGTTCGTCAGCTTAGTCTTTGCTCCACTCTGAAAAAAATCACCCTCCAAAGATGATAGCCGTGCCCACACACTGAAGAAGGGAGGATATTCAGGTTAAATGGCAATTGCGTGGAAGATCCTGGCTCCCCAAGTTAGTGCCAATGTTGTTTTAACTTCATGAAAATATTTGATGACAATAACTTCAAACTGCCTGGGCAAACGAGCCCTGTCCATTTGGAAGCTGCGCCCCCACCAAAACCAGACTCAGTCCAGATAGTGAGTGAGTTCGTTCGTCTGTTCTTTCAAGCGCTGCCTGTTGAGTTGCTGGAGCCATTCCTTTTCCTTCTTTCTTTTGTTTTTCTTTTACCTCACATTTACCGGCATTGTAAAACATACCTTGGGTAAGTTCATTGGTTAACTTTAAAAATCAGTGAAAATCAAGGCCTAGTCAGGACTTGTGGCGGAGAGAAGGAAGGGTTGGAAGGAAGATAAAGGAAGAGGGTTGGGGAAGAGGGTTGGGGAGCAGGGGCCACCATCACTCAGCTACATTGTTGTCGCTATGATCAAATGTCCTGAGGAAAGGAATTCAAAGAGTGGGCTGAAGAGGTGACTAAATGGTTAAGACCGCAAAGACTGCTCTTCCAGCGAACCTCAGTTTGGTTTCCAGCACCCATATTAGGTGGCTCACTACTACAAGGAACTTCAGCTTCGGGGATCCAACACTTCTTCTGGTTTCTGAGGGCACTTAATACACACCTGGTATCCAATATATACACACATAGATAAAAATTAAAGACAGAAAGGGTTTGTTTTAGCTCGCAGTTCAACAGTACAGTTTATCATTTCCAGGGAGGAAAGTCGTGGGGGCAGGATCTTGAGGCTGCTCTTCCCGTCAGATCCACATTCAGGAAGCAGAGGGGCCGAGTGCTCACTCGTCAGCTCTTCTCCTCGACCCTTCAACCTAAGGCCCCAGCCCTCGGTATGGTCTTTCACACAGTTAAAACAGATCTTCCTGCTTTAAGGAACCTACTCTGGACAGGCCCTCTCAGAAGTGCTCAGGGGCTGACCTAATCTAGATAATTCCTCAGGGACGCGCCGCTGGCCTTGTGTCGTAGGTGACTGCAGAGCCTGTCAAGCTGACAAGTTACATTAAACAGGACATGGAGCGGGAAAACCCCAGCACATGGAGGAAGTTAACAGAGCTCTTGATACACGGGTCAGCAGAGCTAGGGTTTGCTCCTTTTTCTCTTTTCTAAGTAAAAGTTCATTTTTATGCAGGGCTGACCGAGATATTCCACACAAGATGGTGTGGCTTTTGCTATGTGTATGTCACAGGGTTGCCATTTAAGTTAGGTGAATTGGTTAAAAACCACTGTTGTGTGATAGCCCAACCCACCCTACACAAGGCCCTTGAAAGCCAAGTGTGATTTGCCTGAATGCAGGACATTCTCCAATTCTTTCATGAACAGCGGTCCTCGCCGAGCTAAGCCCATTTTCTTTTAGCTCTCCTCCACTACTGGGCCCCTGAAAAGACCTCCCCCCACCCCATTCCATCCAAATCTCCATTTCCCTACAAAGTCTGGCTTCAAACTTCCAAGTTCAAAGCACAGTGACGGCTTTTGAGGAGAAAGTTCAGAGTTTGGAGCCGCTAAAACCAAATTAATTCCACATTATTTTTGGCAAGTGTGCTCCAAATGTTGGTGCCAGATGGACTTCTGGTATGCCAACACGGTAGACCTGGGTGAAAGCCCTGTCAGTCTCTCCCAGAGGAACTAAGGCTGTTAGCCACTGCTGTGAGCCTCAGCGCACGACCATGGTATCGCTCAGTCCTTTTCTCTTGGCCGCTCTCAGGTGTGCGCTCATTCAACAAATAAGTACTAGATGCCAGCTGAGGCAAGTTACCGCCCAGCGTGTGGGAAAGACAGCAACAGCGAAACATATCCTGACCCTCTAGGAGCGTTTTGTCTGCTAAGAAAGCCGGTCCAGTGGAGAGTGATCAAATGCTGGGAAAATGGAAGAGTAAGGACACCCAGGAAGGAGAGGCATTGGTGATAGGCCTTGGAGGATGAGAAAATGTGAGGCCCGGTGTCTCAGCACGAAAGTATCGAGAGGAGGCTGCTGAAGAACGAGCACCCGGAGGAGTAGGTCGCATCTGGCTAGGGAGGGCCTGGAGTGGCACATTCCAGAGTGAAGCTTTATGGGTACGGGATTTTTGTGCAAAATTGTTTTCCAGGAAGCACTCAGGACTACTGAAAGAGAGGCAGAAATCAGTCGAAAGCTGTCCAGACAGTCTGAAACAGTCTTTGTCATGAGCCAGTGACACTCTGGGGGCTGCACTTAGGGGCAAATGTTAAAAGGGAAGAGCCGGTCTTTCTTTTCATCCGCTCACCTTCTTCCTTTCTCTTGTGCTGACCCCTTCTCTTCTTCTCACCCTTGTGCTCGCTCTGGCTGACCTAGCCCTCTGTCTTCCTGGGGGCCCTCGGCAAAAGAAGCTGCTGGGCTCTGGGTTTAGGCCCCAATGCTTAAAAAAAAAAGTGTTGATGGAACAGGTTTCAACCTGAAGGGAGGATGGTGCACACCTATAATGCCAGTACATGGGAAGGTGAGGCAGGAAGATCAGGAGTTTAAGGCTAGCCTGGGCTATATGAGAGGTTGTCTAGAAACAGAAACCTTGATTTCCGATCTCGCTTTCCTTTCTCAAACGAACAGATGGACTTCACTCTGGTCATGGACAGCTGCGGACTCCAACCTCGCTTGTAAGCCCCGTAATTATTAAGAGCTTGAACTGGAGCTCAGTGGCAGAACGCTTGCCTAAGCACAAGGCCCCGTGTCTGGCCCTCAGAACTGCTTTGAAAAAACAGGGAAAGAAAAAGAAATTATTTTTAGAGACGGGAAGTAAAAGAAATGGCGTACTCCACAGGACCCAGAAACCCTACCAACTAAGTCTTATTTATTTTATTTTATTTTAGACAGGGTTTCATGTAATCCAGGTGGCCTCGACCTGTGCTTCAGCCTCTGGAGTGCTAGGATTACAGGCAAGGGTCACCACACCCTGTCTTATTTTTTTTTTAATGCAAACATCTAATGTTATGGAGACAGAACAGAACTCTGAGTCAATTCTGGAAAAGTCTGTACTATCAGCACAGGGAAATGTTTTTCCCCTCTTCTGCTGCAACAGAGTAAGCCAGGCTTTAAAAAAACACATATCCGCGTGTTCATTTTAAACAGAGATAACATCCTTCGGGAGCCTTCCACTTCCTGGTCTCTCTTCTTCCCTTACTTAGTAAGATAAAATTCACCCCCAGGAGTCTGATCCCTACTGAACCAGACTCAGAAAATGACGTCATTCAGACTTGCCAGAGCACTGCACTTTTAAGGGGATTTCAGGATTTCCAGTCACTGTTTCGGCTTGTTAGTTTGAGGTTGTTGTTGTTGTTTGGGATTCATTTTTTTTTGACATTTTTATATAAATGGAGCAATCAGACAACTGTCCAAATGCGCTTCTGCCTCCCTGAACACATTTGGCAGGGTGATGTTGATAGAGACTAGAGTGTTTCTTGTTCCTAATGAGATGAGATTCCAGGAAAGTGATAGAAAAGTCGAGTTCGAAACTAACTGCCGCTGTCTGCGTGTACACAGGTTTTCTGTCACCAAGTCCCTCATGGTACACTTTGTCAGTTCACACTGACCAGAGAGCAAATCTCAACCCCTAATAGGGCAGGCACACAGGGACACTAAGGTCACCCTACTTCCCAACACCAGGGGCCTCTTTTGCGAAGGCTAATCAGGCTTAATCAGGCAGTTCTGTAATCTGAGGCAGTTTTCAATTTAAATGGTCCGAAATCCAGGAATAATTAAGACAATGCCAGTGCACACCCATTCAAGGCAGCGACTGTGTGCGTCTTTGGGGAGGGACAAGAACTCTTGAGATCCAAAGACAGAAGCATCAGTGACTTACTAAGCCCCTCCTTGGCAGAAAGGAAAAATGTCCTAATTCATTCCTTTCTCGGGTGAGATCACGGTGCTGGGAGAAATGTAGATTTAAAAATTCCCCTCAAGTTCGAAAGTTTTCAAGGAACTGTTTATTTAAATCATTCATAACTGAGTTTATAAAGTAAGATAGAAATTGCCAAAGGACGCTGCTATCATTTTAGTTTAATCTGATAGTTGTGTAGTTACCGTTTCTTTTAGCCTTTGCTTGAACTCCGAGGGTTGGGGGCCTTTATCAATAACACAGTAGAATCCTCCGGTTGTTTTCTTTCTGTTAAATCTGTAACTGTATCCTGACTTTCTCTCTCTCACGACTTCTGAATGTTTACAACCTAAGGAAAGTCCTATTTCTCTAACTCAAAGCCTTTTTAACACACACACACACACACACACACACACACGAACCCCACATACCATAAAAAGCATTCCTATTTAAAATTAAAAACCCCAATGTCTAGAAATTTTCTTTGTAATTAAAAAAAAAGTTTCAGTTCAACTTGATTCCCTAACATCCAAAGTCAATGAATGTTTCCAAAAATTATGGCCCCCCAAATTATTTCAAACGCCTTCACGGGTGTATCTCCAGTTAAATGTTTCAAGTCTAAGGCAGATTTATTTTTCTCAGCTGCACCCAAGACCATTAAAATTGCTGCTGCCACCTCTCCCCCTTCACCAGCTACAATTATTTATCAAGGTAATTTCTGACTGTTACTTGGAAAAAAATTGAAAGGAAAAAAATTACATGTTATTTTCAAAAAAAAAAACAACTGCTTTAAACCAACATTTTGGAAGTGAAGGTGTGGGCTGGGGGCACCTTGTGTGCATTTTCTTCCTGGGTCCTAGTTGCCCCGTGAGAGGTGTTTGACTCCCCTATGGGAAGCTCGCTAGCATTCTAGTTGGTGAACTGTGCTCCCCTTTCTACACCCAGAATGACCTTCAGGCCACTCTTTAAGGTGATTTTTATCACACTCAGTCAGGAAGGGCCTAATAGGTGAGAAGCCATTTTCAGAGCAGAGCTTGCTACAGATGTCCTAAGAAAATCCTTGAGACACCATCTTTGAAAAAATATTTGAAGATTGTTCACTCGAGTAAATACTTAAGCCTGCCCTCCCTGGCTTTCTTGGGCCTGTAGCCATATTACTCAGCCTCAAAGAATTCATCAATATTCAACTGGCTCTCTTAATATGCTGATGTAGCAAAAGGAGTTTAATAAAGAAAGCTGTTGCCATTTTTCTTCAGAGGACCTGTCACAAATTCATCTTTCATCTTCCAGCGCTGGAATCTTCTGGTATTTATGTAGGAAAATTAATGTTTATGTGCAGGAATCCAAACAAACGGACCCACCAAGCCGAACCTTAAAAGCCCAAAGAAAGCCTCTTACCCCGAGGACTCGGGAACTGTATGAATGATTTTGCCGAGGACTTAGACGAGTGTTCAGTCACGTCTGACAAGCCGGCAAACTTTCAGTCCTCTCCACGCGTTATGAAGATATTAATAGAAAAAATTTGTAGGTCCTACTAGTAATGTTAAGTGCCCACCAAAACTATACACGTTATCCGTCGTGTTGGAAAAAAATTCCTGAAAAGAAAAGCTTGGTCTAGAAAATCTTTTTTGACTAATTTTTCTCGGCAGTTTTGCAGACCCTGGAAGACTCTGCCGTCCTGCCCTCTCGCCCCTCCCCCCCCAAAAAAAAACCGAAAATAAGCCCAAATCATCAGAATAAGGCCACACGATTCTAGCAACGCTTTGAAACTTTGCGATCGTCCTCGCAAAACTCAGTTTTCAGATCAGCCCTGAAGAACTATCGCAGTAAAATACAGAAGTACAGAGAGAGTTAAGCAGCGCAAGAAGCGGCAGCGCTGAGCAAGGCGGAATTCGTGATTTTAGTATCCGTCTGCTGTTTTCGCGCCTGCCAGCGTGTTTACCCGTTTTACGACTGCTTTCTGCCCCCCTCTTTTGACACCTGGTGCGTTTTGTTGCAGTTGCTCCAGCTCCCTCCTGACGTTCCAAACTATCCTTCACTCTTTCTACCCTCAGCGACAAAACTTCGGCTGTACTCTGGGAGCATGGAGGACCCCGCGGCCGCACCGCAGCTGCCAGGGTGACACTCAGCTGCTGGCGTTTCACGGACGTCCGGATGATCTCGGTAGTCTATGACGCCCCAGAACCCACTAAGTCCCAGACCAGACAAGAGGTGGCTGGAGTGGAGGTTTAGTCAAGAGCTGCCAACCAGGACAAGGGCCTCTCCCTCGGAGTCCCCAAGCAAATGCGCTAAGTAGTTCCTGTGTAGCGCCTTGCACCCAGCACTCCACCTGCCCCTGTGGCCCCTTCTGGTCATCTTCTGGTGCCCCAAGATATGTGGCTGATGCAGGCCAGTGATACCCGCTGCCCTTCCTGTTCAAATCCATCTGAGTTTACATCCCGCTCGCTCAAAGATTTGTACAACCCGGGAAAGGGGTAAAGAAAGAAGCCGAGTTTATGTTTAGCATCCAGGCGCTATTTTATAAGGGATTTCTCCCAGATTTTTTTGTGAGGCAGTCTCTCACATAGCTCAAACTGTCCTCGAACTTGTTATGTAGCCAAGGATGCTCTTAAACTTCTGTTTCTCCTGCTCCACCTCCCTAGTGCTGGGATCTCAGGCGTGCACCACCATGTTTGGTTTCTCCAGATTTGTGTTGTTATGACATTTTGCAAATATACAAGCAAGTCGCGAATATAGTACAATGAAAGGCTATTTCCTTCCCACCCAGAAGCAACATTGTTTGTTAGTTCGTGGCAATGCATTACCCCCTCTCTCTCTCTCTCTCTCTCTCTCTCTCTCTCTCTCTCTCTCTCTCTCTCTCTCTCTCTTCCCTCTGTGTGTGTGTGTGTGTGTGTGTGTGTGTGTGTGTGTGTGTGTCGGCGACATCATTTGAAAATCGTGGCCATCGTTACACTTCATCTCTCTAGCTTTGGCACGGACCTTGTCAGAATGTGGACACCCTGCTATTAACTTCAATACCATTCTCTCACCTCCCTAGTAAACAACGTCGTCCCTAAGGAAATCGACCATACAGAAGAAAGACTCCTTTTCTTTCCTCAGTCAAGACTCAAAACTTGTCATGAAGACTTCCCTTCTTGAGCTGGACATACATAAAAACTGTTGTTCCCTGCCTCGGTGTCATGCCCACCCACCACCCCCAAAGTGGACCGCCAGGACCTAAGGGAGTCCTCTACCTGAGGGAGAGTTTGGAAAGAGTAGTCAGAGCACAGAAGACCTACAGATCTGGGACACGAATGCACCCTGAGCACCCCCCTGCAGTTTGAGGGTCCCTTATTTCCCCCACCCCATTTCAGAACGCCCCCCAAGATAAACAATCCCAAGAGGTTTTGATTAGCCACTCTGTGCCCTGCTGGCAGCCCAGAGGACTAGTGAGAGCAGAGTGGCGTTTGTGTTCTGGGTCTTTCAGCTGAAGCTGAGCTACCTTGTGTCCTTGGTTTTGCTCTTTTTCCCCCTTTCCCCTTTCTCCTTTTTTTTTCTTCCAGAACCCGGGGCTATGAGGCTCTGGACGTGGCCACTGCAGGCTCCCCACGTCCTTCCCCAGCCCTTCCTGGCTGCAGGCCAAGGCTGTGGCGCTGAGCGCCTGCACGGCCTCACCCCCCCCTCCTTCCGCCCCCCGGGCCTCGGAACGGAGCGGGCGAATCGCTGGGAGGGGCGCGGAGCAGAGCCTGGCCACACCCCCCGGGCCGGCTTTTTCTAGGGCTGCGGCGAGCCACTGGGCGCTGGCTGCTCCCGCTCGCCTCTTGGGGTGCGCTCAGCTCCAGCCCAACTCCAGCCCGACTCCAGCCCGACTCCGGCCCGACTCCGGCCCGACTCCAGCCCGACTCCGGTCCGACTCCAGCCCGACTCCAGCCCGACTCCAGCCCGACTCCGGCCCGACTCCAGTCCGACTCCGGCCCTGCTCCGGCTCTGCTCCAGCCCGGATCCTGCCCTGCTCCAGCCTGGCTCCTTTTCTCCTCCGCCACGCCTCTCTGTGAGCTCCGCACCCCGACTCCCAGCTCCCAACTTTCGGTCCCTCTGTCGCTCAGCGTCCCGTACCCCCGTGACCTCGCGCCCTCCCAAGACCCTGTGCCCGATCTTCTACCCCCCTCAACCCCGCCACAGCCCTCCGCCCTTTCTCTCTCGCTCTCCGTCTGTCCGGACGTCAGTCGGTCTGTCTGTCCGCCTCCCCACCCTCCTTTTCCTTCCTCTGTCCCGCGTCTCTGGCTTGTTCGCTAGTTCGACTTGGCGGAGCAGCTTCGCAGGAAAATCCCAGAAACCATTGCAAAAAGCTTACAATGAAATTTAAGAAGTTCTACGATTTCGGCGCCATTTTCGAGTGGAGTGAGAGGTGACTTGCGATCTAAAAAAAAAAAAAGGAGGGGGAGGGGACTTTTAGGCTGACCTTTCCCGTCCCCCCCCCCCCCAACTATGAGGCTAGTCACTGCAGACTGTAACAGATGCGGGGATAATTCTGAAAAAAAAAAGTTTTGTGTCGCGCTGAGTGGAGGGTGGGGGTGGAAAGTGTGTTTGGGGGGGTCGGTGTGGGGAGAGGACAGAGTGTGCCCCGAGAACTCAGAAAATAGTCTGAGAAGAGTGAACGGGGAAGAGCAGAGAGAAAAGTGAGTGGGGGCGGTGGCCTGCTGTCAGCCTCGCCAGGGTGGGGAGCGACTGGTTTTGACAGACTATAAATGGACTTTAGGCGACTCTCATCTGTAAGCAGTAAAGACTGTCCTGGAAAGAAACGTAAAATTCACTTTACATTGTCCCTCCCTAACTAAAACTTTTTAAGGTTGTTTAAGCTCTTCCAGTATGAAACTCGACGTTGGAAAAGTTCGGCTCGAAGGTGCGGAGGACGTGTACACCGTGCGTTTTGGGTGTGGGGGCGCAAGGCATCTGCAACGTTAAAAGACGAGACGTTCTCAACTGTGAAGAGAGGAAGAGGCGTAGTCTTTGGCTCTTAAATCATTTGGCCAAACACGTCGCAGTTCTGAAGGGGGTGGGGCCAGGGCAACTCCAAAGTATTGATTCTTTGTCTTTTCTATTCAGCCAATGACCCTCTCTAGAAGTGACCAGACGCCTCTTTGTGTTCTCCTTTCGTAAGTAAAATTCAGCCCAAGGGGAAATATGTAAGCCAGGGGAGTGAGACAGCTTTTAAGGGATATAAGTCGTTGTAGTGTTACTGGGAGAAAAGAAATCGGTGAGGTAAAATATAGATGAATTTGGTTTCGGTGTGTTCGTTAACAAAATGATCTAGAAGGACGCTGATGTTACTTCTAATGAACTTACTTTTTTAAAAAAGTAATCAACTAAGGAAATGTTAAATTAGGATTGGCTTTAATCTATTATGTGATGACTCACATTTGTAGGGGTACATAAAATTAAAGTGGGAGAAAGTTATGTATCTTTAAAGTATAATTGTACCTTTACTAAACATGTTTTTTTTCTCTCTCCCCCTCTCTTTTTAAGGGCGACCATCAACGATTTTTTTCTCCATTATTCCGCCGTGTCCATGTAAAAATAATTTGTAATATAGCCAAGACAAGATGGAATTTAGAGACTCCAACTTAAGGAGTAGAGCTATTATTATTAATGGCTTTATTTATCATGACCTTATGGCTTTATTATTAGTGCATTTGTTAGCATTGGATCACAATCTGTTGTGTTAGGCATTTTGTACTTAGTTTAATTACATACTCTGTATATTTAATTAATCAATTAGTTAATAGGACCCAGCATTCATTGTACTAGTTTTGAATAACGGACATAATTTTAAATGAAAATACAGGAAGTTTGGTGAGGTTCAATCTCTGTTTATGTATACAGAATGTATTTTTACTTTCAAAGGCAGTATAGTTTTATTGTTTTAATTATTAGGCCTGTGGCTAAGGACCGACGGATTTTTTTTGTGTGTGTGCTTTCTTGAATGTTTTGTTTAAACAAAGGGAAATGAATGAATGTAACTTACTGCTCATGTGTCCATTTTGAGAGTCAAGAACGGGAGCGTGCACAGTGCCGGCCATTTCAAGACATGAGTTTCTGTGGAGTTGCTCGAGAAGGAACCATTTGACATCAAGTATTTAAAGTTGATTTGTGGTTTGATAAGTGACATTGACAAATGTAAAGTATTTGTGAATAAGTTTGAATAACCTGCAATGTATGAAAACATCTAGGGGTTTCATCTATAGAATATTCTCATGCTTAAAATCAACTAATGACAAGGTGTTTACTGTGAGAGTGGAGGAAACTATTAGACACGAGTTAAAACCAAAGGAGCTACCCACAGGGTTTTTTTTTTTTTAATCAAAAGTTCCTTGCATCAATTTCCAATAAATGACCCAAAACTGGGGACAATAAATGAGACTAATACAAGGCAGCAGGAACTTTCACGAAGACTTTGGAGCTGGCAAAAGTGATCCAGATGTTACCAAATTGTCTCAATTTATTTAATCTTACTTTTCATCTCCTTTCTGAGGTAAGAGTTACCCCCCACCCCATTATCCACCAATACACTTTTCCAATATTCATGATGAGGGTATGTGAAAGCCTTACCCTTCACCTCTCCAGCAGATCCTGAAGCAAGCAAAGTTCTAAGAAGTGCTATCTTATGAAAAGTCCATCAACCTGGAGTGATAGGTCCCCAGCAGCATACATTGTAGTTAATCCTCACCAGGGAGCAGGGCAAGGAGGGGCTCCTTCTACTCACAGAGACTTTCTTCATTCGCAGGTACCCCAGTGCGACCCCCACCCTCGTTGGCTCCGAAGGGATGCAGCAGCAATTCATGTTTTGGAGTATTGCAAAGGTTCAAAACATGAAGCGCTGCACCACCCCTTCGCGGGAAAAGTAGAAGGTGGGGGCCAGCAAAGCAGACCCCATGTGGGTTCTCCTAAAAACCCCAAAGCAGGTAGGTGGGAGGGCAGGGGCTTGCGGTCCATCCTTTCCCTGGGCAGGGCCTTAGTCTAGTGAGGGCCACTCTGCACTGTTCAAGGGCCTGGGAGGGGGTGACTGCCAAGCAAGCTGGCCATGCGCTTGGAGGAGGGACAAGGTATCCTGCACTCAGCCCACCACACTCAGTCGTGCCCTAGCAGCGGGAACAGTACTGCAGTGAGTGTTTGGTGCCCTGGAGTATTGCTTCCGCTGCCCGGGTAAGTCTGGGACTTGCATATGGGCACACCTACCCACCAGGTAAGTTAACGTCTGTCGCCTGCAGCATAGGCCCCAATGGGAGCCAGGCCCCCAGAACAGCTCCAGACCAGAGCTTTCGTGTTTGTTGTCCGCGAAGCACTTGCCCCTCTGTGATTATGTGACTGGGTGTGACAGAAACTGTTGTTAGCACCTCATTCCCTGCCCAGGTAAAACTGAACCCATTGGAAAGGAAGCACTTCCAGACAACCTAGTAGAATACCACCCCCAGGACAGCAATGAAGAAAGTCTGCCTTCAGTCCTCAACAAAACGGGGAAGGGCTCTCCCGAAAAGGATTAAGAAGGGGTGCAAAGATGGCCAGGAAGGGTGACTTGAAGCAATCCCTATTTCTCTCTGCAGTTTCTACCCATAGAGCTTAGCCCCCTGTAGAAAGGACGTTAGAGGTCAAGAAAGATTAAGGGTCCCACAGCTGTGCTGGGGGCGGCGGGGGGGGGGCAGCATCGGTGGATCTCCGGCATCAAAAAAAAAAATACCTAGAGGCACATAGCCTTGCTGGTGGTGAACCTCAGGTGGCGCAGTGAGGAGCAGAGGCCTACGGAAGCCTCGAAGTGTTTCTAGACCGCTTTTGTCCCCATTTCCCAAAGTCACCACACAAACCTACGCTGACAGCAGGGACTCAAGGACACCCTCGCCCTTAGAAGCTCTGAGAAAATAGCAAGCAGCATCAGAGCTGTGTATTCCAAGTCCCTTTGTGACCCCCCCCCAAACTCTGTGCTGTGACTAATGATCATGGCACCTCTGTAGCCCACTCTCATGCCACCTCCACTCCCTTGAGGAGCCCTCTGAGCCCTCAATGAGAAAGGGGGTTCAGAGTCACCTGGGAACTGGAGAAGAGTGAATTACCTGAGCACGGCCTTACTTTTCCTGTGAACATCACTTTATATGACCTAGAGCACCGGCATATTGGAAAATGTAGTGGGAATGGAATCTCTCTGCTTTGTCATCTTAAAAAAAATATAATAAAATACGCATACACACACCCTTCTGGTCTCTATGAGCTACCTTGTAGTGGTCTTCCCCAGGGACTGGGTACAGGGCCCCATAAAATTTACAGTTGGAGGAGGCCTTGTGCGCCTGGGAGTCTAGCTCTAGCCACCGAATGCCTTTCTCCCAGACTCCCTTGCGCTTGAGCAATGTGTGGGAGGTGGTTTAGGTTCCTTTGGGCCCCCAAGGACCCCCAGGCTCCCAGGAGCACCAAGAGCTCTTGGGACTTCAGCCAATCCCGGTCCCCATAACCCCCTCCATTTGTTGAAGCCACGCCCCCAGCTCCTACCCCACCCCGCCCCGTGGCAGGGCCCCTCTGTCCCGGAATCCCCAGGGCAAATGGCTAACAGGTTCAGACTCCCGCGTTCCGCCACATTGGGTTGGAGGAGGGGCACTTTGAGACTCCTTACTCTCCCTCACCAGCTTCCCTTCTCCATTTCTGCTGTCCAACAGGCTTTTCCCTTTCGCCAGAGGAAGAGCACCGGGGTGCACTGAAGGTGCTCCATCCAAAAGGATCTGGCCCGCGTCATCCGGCTCCTTCCAGCGGGTGCCCGCAGGACACAGGTGAGATTCAGGCGGATTAGGGGTTTAAAATGGCAGAGAGCAGGGGAGCAAATGATCCGATTTAGTGCCATTGCCTTCCAAAATCTAAGATGTCCTTTGCCCAGGGATGCCAAAGCTGAGCTCATCTGCATAGCGCCTGGCTGCGTGGTGCCCTTTTCTGGTTTGCAATGTTCTTCACACCTTTATTTGCTCAGTTGTGGAGAGCCTAGATTTTCTTCCAAGGGCAAAAATGTGAATAAAGCAATGTTTTAGCCAAACACTTCCATGTCAATTAAGAAGATGGCAATTCGTTCCGGACTATAAATTCTCTTTAACCACTCCCGAAGGTATTCTTTTCAATTGTTTTTTTTTTTCAAGCATTGCTAAATGCGCATCATAATGCGGGAGACTTTCTAAAGTGATTCAATTTACAGTCGGCTGATTAATTGATCCTCCACCACCACATTCAAAGAGACACCTCTCCATTGTTTTCTCATTTTTTTTTTACCCAACACATGTTATTTGTTAGTGAGGAAGCTGTGTGCACGTGGCATTGTATAAAGTTTATTAGGCAGACATGGCTCTTAAAACTATAAAAGGCTGAGCCTGATTCTAACTCTAAACTTCGACATTTCTGTAAGCGGTAGGACGTGGCATTCAGGTTATTATGATATACTGGAATGGAACATAATTTTGCAACAATTTTCATAACAGGAATAATTCCAAAGGCATCTTCAGTTAGCAGTACTGGTTTTGTTTTGTTTTGTTTTGTTTTGTTTTTTGTTTTTTGTTTTTTCCAACAAGGGAACACTACATCAACAGTCTTGGGGATGTGGACCCAGAAGACTTCTGTTTGAAGAAAGTACAATCATCTTTCAAATGCTGTAATTTATATGCATTTTACTACACTAACTATTGAAAACTCCCCAACTAGGGGGTTAAAATATAATCAATCACTAGTGTAATAGTACACGTCTTTTAAAAATGTTCCTGGAAAGTGTTTTATGATCTGTAAGTCAAAGGATCCGGTCCCACCATTTCATTCTTCCTGCTTTTACCCCCAACCTAGGCCCCCCCCCCCAAATTTGTTCCAGTTGGCATGTAAGCTTGTTTTCCCACCAAATGAGTCAGTCATGATGGGAGCGTCAATTGATTTGAACAGATGTGTGTCAGTGTTACTTGGAAAAACTAGATGTCAATAACCAGGGCCACAGCAAAAGGCAGTAGGTGTAACTCTGTAAAGCATTTCTGCGTGCACACAGACAAGGACAAAAGTAGACTCCTAAAAGGGAAAACATTTGGATATACTCCAGGGCTGGGAGACTAAATAATTGTATGTTGCTTTTGGTTTCCATTAACTTGGGCAACTATCCAATTAAACAAAAGCCCAAGAAGGACTCGGCGGTGCACATTATTTTGCCGAGTATTCTAAAACACCATAATTTGTCAGTCCATCGAGGAAGCGAGAACAACAAGGGACTGGGTTTACTCCTCGAATCTTGGAGAAAACATGATTCTTCAGGAAGCGAACTGACAGGCAGCTTTCACTTGAGACCATGTAGCATGCAAAATACAAATAGATTCAAAAAGTATAGTTGAGGAAGATCAATGAATGTGCATTGCTGGAGACTGAAGGACCTGAGCTGGGGACTATATCAAGCTGACATTAATTTCTAGAGATCTAGTTTCCCATTGGCCAGAAGCACGTCTCGTGATCCCAGAAGTTTATATGTTCATCTTTATTTAGGCTTATTGCATAACTCTTAAACAAAACACAGTACGTATACACCAATCATATCAAATATGTATCTCCCTGGCTCAGTACGGCCTGGCCTGACTATGCCCACCCATTAGTATCTGTTCACCTAGCTAGGATCCCCTTGCTCCGTCCTAATATTTTACCCATCTGCTTCCCTTCCTGGCTTCACAATTGATCTCCTCAAGTTCAAAAGGCCTTAGAGCCCAGTGGGGACCTTAAGCTGCGTCATTAGGGAGGAGCTTCTACAGACTTACACTTCCTGTGGTCCCTCAGCCTTAGATCACTCCCCTTAAGCATCATCTGAGCAATTGATGGAAACTGAAGAGGGGGCCCTGGCCCCAAGTCAGGGGGCTGGGAATACTGCTTGCTTTGCAGCCTGAATTTCCTGAGACATTGCCTTGGCTGGGCGTTTGCTGCCCCTCCCCCACCTCCTCTCTGTAGCGAGAAAACCAGCTTTTTGGGCCCTAGAAACAAAATCTTTGCAATCCTCATCTCAGCACTTGCCCGTATTTCCTTTGCTCACCTACTTTCCCACCCGCTCTCCTAGATGCGTCGTTTGCAACAACTTTGAGATAAGACACCCGGGGATTCTGAAGATGAGGGATGTATGGGAGCCTAGGTACCGAGACCTCAGCATCCAGACTTCCTGCTGTGCCAGGTAACATCCCTACCTGATCATCAGAAACCTACACCACAGTGACTACAACAGAAAAAGGAGGGAACTTGTGTGTTCTAGTGGAAGCGGCCTAGTGCTAAGGCGAGCAAGAGCCTAACTGCTAGACACTTCCCAACTGAGGCCCAAGACTGACCTCAGAATTAAGTAATGACTGTAACTTACCTCCCCAAGCATAGGTCAGTGTGCACAGCCTTAAAAACTGTGAAGTGAATTCACTTTAAATCTTTGCTCCTGTCTATAGATTCAACCAAATTAAGAGAGCAAATAGGCGTTAACCGCAGGGAATCATTTAGCCCCGGCCTCAATAGACCCTTTTTAGCCATTATAAATGCAGATTGTAAAAACTACCTAGAAACTTAGAAAAATGCCTGAGATAACAAGTTTTTAAAAACCAAGGCCACCGAATCCCACAGTTTATAGTGGCTGATAGTAGGAGCAGAAACTGGAGGAGCATTGCCAAACAGAAAGACTTGTTTAACAGTAGAAGTACACCCAAAGCTTTGCCTGTATGTTTGTTTTTCCTTCTTTACAGCTTAGCTGCTGCTTTGTTTTGGGTGTGCTCTTGTTGTTGCTGCTGCATAGTGAAATGTAACTCTCTAAAAGTTTTTAGGGGTCTCGGGAAAGACAGAAATTTGAGGCGCCCCACGCAAGGATCTCAGGCGTCTCGGGGATCATCGTGTCACGAGATACACTGTGCCCTTGTGACAGATTGATAACTGAAAGGTCTGGGAACCACTCGTCTTCCTAGAACAGGCAGGGTGAGTATGACTGGAGCTGAGAGGTCGGGAGGGAAGTGGGCCCCAAGCGAGGAGAGGAGGAGGGCTTGCCACGGAGTGGGGGAGGGGAGGGGTTGGCTCTGCCTAGGAGTTTTAATTTGTGTTTCTATTCAGTCCACTGAAGCCTAGGCAGGGTATATGATTTTATATATAGGCTGGAATATTAAAACAACAAGTGTTTGCTTAAGCAAACAAGAAAAACACCAGCTGCCAGCATTAGAAACACAAGGCCAACTGTAATATGTGCAGTCATGGATACCATGGCCACGAAGAAATATGCAAGCCACGGAACCAGAAGGTTGCAGAGACTTTGAAAAATACTCTTTCCATTGTGTCTATTACTATCTATTTTTTAATTGTCTTTGAGACAAGGTCTCATGTAGCCCAGGTTGGACTCAAGCTTGTATAGCCAAGGCTCACCTTGAACTCCTTGTCCTCTTGATTTCCACTTCCCAAGTGCTGGGATTATAGGTTATTATATATCTTTCTTTTGGAGACGAGGTCTCATTGATTTGCTCTCACAAAGGCTTTAACTCACTCTGTAGGCCAGGCAGAATTCGACTCTGTAGTTCATTTGCCTCAGCCTCCTACGTCACTGTGATTATAGGCTTCCCTTCCCTTCAGTAATTTTGAGAATAAAATTAGGACTCTCCTGGATGACTGGCTGACTAACAGTAAAGGGTTGCATAAGTAAAAATGTTTTTCTAAGACATTGGGATGGCTTGCCTTCACTGAAATTGATATTTCTGAAAATATTTTTGTGTCATAAGGATATGCCACAAACACTGATAAAATGTTTAGTGATAAACATGCAAAATATTTCTTCTGTATTTTCATTTTACATGCATAGGATCAATATGCAGATATAAGGCTAAGAGGAACGACATCAAAATATTATGGTCATCTCTGAGCTGTGCTTTAACAGTGAGCAAAGATACTGGGGGCTGGGGTTGTGGTTGAGCAATAGAGGAAGGAGACAGGGCAGCCATGGTGCTGAGCTGTTTTTGCGATGTGTTCCTAATATGTGCTATGAGTATATTGGGGACATTTTGCATTCATGGTTCTGCATCAATCGTATGGGCTAAAGAGACAGTTACCTCCAAGATGTGGCACCACCAGTGATGGATACTGAACTGTTTTTGCGATGTGTTCCTAATATGTACTGCAATTATATTGGGAACATTTTGCATAAATAGTTTTGTATCAATACATAGACACAGGCTGGAAGAAAGAAGCGGCGCACAGTAGGAATAAATAAGATACAGAATTATTTTTGCAGTATGTTCCTGAATACATAATATAAGCGTATTGGGAACATGTTGCATACGTAATTTTGTATCACTACATGGGGGAAAGAAACATGACAAACTTTATGAAGAAACACAACAAAACTTTAACAGCACTTATGTATTTATTACAGGTGATGTTTGTTTAACAGCACTTATGTATTTATTACAGGTGATGTTTGTTTAACAGCACTTATGTATTTATTACGGGTGATGTTTGTTTTTTTCTTTATATTTTTAATGGTTTTTCAAAATTTGTATAAACAGAATGTTTGTCTTTTATAGATATAATAAAACTTATTTTATATTAGTACTAGAGTCTACATTGATTTTTTTTTCTGGCGGAGGGTAGTTGAAACAGGGTCTCCCTGTGCAGCCGTGGTTGTCCTGGAACTCACTACATAGACCAGGCTGGACTTGAACTCACAGAGATCCGCCTGCCTCTGCCTCCCAGAGTGCTGGGATTAAAGGCGTGCGCCACTATGCCTGGCTTTACATTGACTTTTCTTTTGGTCAGCATGAACCCCTGACCTGTGAGAGGGAGAAAGGTTTCTATGTGAGCAGCAGTGGGCCTAGAACACAATTTCAGCCAGTCTAGGGGAAAACAGGACCTCCATATTCTCTGAACTGCAGACATGTGTTTTGATTTATTCTGGGCAGAGGTGAAACATAGCCTACTTAAAAAAAATACAGAAGCCGGGCGGTGGTGGCGCACGCCTTTAATCCCAGCACTCGGGAGGCAGAGGCAGGCGGATCTCTGTGAGTTCGAGACCAGCCTGGTCTACAAAGAGCTAGTTCCAGGACAGGCTCGAAGACCACAGAGAAACCCTGTCTCGAAAAACCAAAAAAAAAAAAAAAAAAAAAACAGCGGCTGGAGGATAGTTCCTCATTAAAGAGGGTGAACCTGCATTCCAGTCCTCAGAGCTCCTGTTCGGTTGCTGTTGAAAAATGGGCTGGGGAGATGAGCCAGTGGTTAAGAACACTTACTGCCCTTGCTGGGGACTCACACAGCTGCTCACAACCACCTGTAGCTCCAGCTCCAGGGGATCCGAAGCCCTTTAACCTCTTCAAGAGTATGTAGTGTGTATGCATACATGTGGACAAAAGACTCAAATAGATATTTGTTAAATATAACTTGTATTTGAGTTCTGGGGAGGTGGGCACAGGTAGATCCTTGGGGGCTCTAGCTGATTTGGTGAGCCCTAAGTCCCAGGGATGGTCCTTGTCTAAAAACACAAGGTGAAGAATGATAGCCAAGGTTGACCCCTGGCCTCCGTGCACTCACACACATGTACATATATACCCCCACTTACACAAACATGCACACACTAAATGGAAAAAAGAAAACCAATAAGTATGGTGGCTGGGTGTGGTGGCTCAAGCCTGGAATCCCAGCACTCAGGAGGCTGAGGGAGGAGGTTTGGTGGGAAGTTGGAGCCAAGCCTGGACTATGGGTGAGACCCTCTCTCAAAACACTGTATACACCCAGAGTAACCTAGTGACTCCTGGCCAGCGTGCTGGCTCTTACCGAGTCAAGCAGTAGAGAGAGTCGAAAGGCACTCGTTTTCCTTCAGGAGCAGTTCAGGACGGTGGCACTTGGATGATTGCCCGTGGTCTCAAGACACACTGGCTAGTTTGGGAAATGCCTGAGCCGGGGAAAACCCCTTCCAGAAAGCCCACTTTCGTGGACATGCAGATGCCAGCAGCTGGCTACATTCCTCCGCCTATTGCCCACATCTGTCTGAACGCTGGGATATAGACTCCATGAGACCTTCCAGTTCAGCCTTCCCTCTTCTTTCCTACTAAGAGAGAAGGAGCCATCTGACCACTTAGCAGACCCATGATTGACGGGGTTCCTGTCAGGGGTGTTTTTGGTTTCTTGGGGTTTTGTTGCAGTTTTACATTTTTACTTATGTCTGTGGGTGCGTGTGATGGAGGATGTCTGTGTGCTGTGACCCCCTTGTAGAAATCAGAGGACAGCGTGTGGGAGTCAGGTCTCTCCTCCCACCCTATGGAGTCCTGGGACTGAACTCGGGTCCTCAGCCTTGCCTGCAAGCTCCCTTACCTGCAGAGCCATCTTGCTGCACCCTCCCAAAGGTTTTTTTAATGGTCCTCAAATGTGACACTTTAGAAGAGGAGCTGGAGTCCAGCTCTGAGCCATTTATGGGCATTCTGGGAAAGCTCTTCCCCAAGAGATAAAGCCCTCTAGCAGAGGCCATATTGTCCATAAAGCAGGGTTGCTGCTGGGGGAGATGCATTCCTCGCAGCGCCTCACGTCCTTGGCTTCTGCTTTACAGCAACCACAGGGGCAGACAGACCCTTACAGTGAGTTTTTCGTAAATATTTTACTCTGTCACATTTAGTTAGAGCATCTTTACTGGGCGCCCCACACTGTACCTGGAAAGGAAGATAGGAGATAACCAAGAGTTGGGGTGAAGCTGAACCAGAGAGACCTCAGATGCTCAAATCCTCCTCCGTGTGGCGTGAAAGCAGCGAACAGCAGGTCTTGTGACCTTCTTCCAAGCCAGACTCAATCCCCCTGAGAACTTCCTTGCTATTCTGAATGATCAAGGCAACCTTCATCCCCCTAGGCCTTATTCTGATCATTGCTAGGCAAGGATTGATTATGGAAAGGAAGCCAGGGGAGGGGGAGACCTTCCGGAAATAGAAGGACTCGCTTCTAGGCCCCAAGAAGCATAAAGAACTCCACCAACTGAAGCCCCAGGCTTCCAGCCTTCTCATTTAGCAGGGGACGAAAGAGGAGAGTTCCATTTCTGAATCACAGACTCTCCTAGAATGTGGCAGACAGTATGCCTCCTAGTTGGGAGGAAGCCAAGAGGCTCTGGGTGGGGGTGGTGCAGAAGGGGTGGGGGCTTCCCTTTCTAACAAACCAGTCCTCCTTCCAAGCCCAGAAGAGGAAACGCAGTTGCAGAGGGAGGAAATAACTCCTGGCGAGGTCATACAAAGAATTGGTGGCGAGCTTGAGCTTTGGTCTTCAGGCCTCTTTCTACTGTTATACACTGGGCCTAAAGGGCAGAGGGGGTGACTTTAGAAGACACGGGGACTTGAGGAGCGCTTTCAAAGGTGGGTAGGGTTGGAAGGGGCCGAGAGAATAAGGGAGTAGATTTCAAGCTGGGGAAAATGACAGGGGCACAGACAGAGGCAGGAACAGATGGCTTCTGTCACAGGAACAGTCAAGAGCACCTGGAGGAACCTGTAAAGGACAAACCTAGCTTCCAAAGACAAGCTGGGCTAGACCCTGAGGGTTGAACAGTGTCTTGAACAGAAACCCGATGACGTGACTTCCTGGAGTGCAGACTTGATTCAGCGGTGAGAAATTTACAGCAGTTTCTCTGTTCGAAGGAGGGAAAATTTCAAAAACCAAGCTAGGATCTCAAGCATTTCCAGCTTTTCTGTTTGTCTTGGGATCCTCCAGGCTGTCCGGGGACTCCCAAGCCAACCTCATCCTGAGGGGAGAATTCATGCACCGGACTCCAGACATTTGGTTTCCCATCAGTTACTGTTGCCAAGACTCTAGCCTCTGGGTCTTCTAATGGTTCAGGGGCTCTTTGCTTTAGTGAACTGCCCCCCCCCCCCACACACACACACCACCACCACCACCACCACCACAAGCACAAGACTCTGGGAGAGCTGTCAATCATTGTAAACCCCCAGGCCTCCCATAGGAGTCTTCTAACACCTTTTCCTTTCTCTATTGATTGGCCTCAAACTAGCTCATGTGACCTTAGCCTAGCCAATCAGAGTACTTTGCTAGGGATATGTGGTGGAGGGGTTGTTGTTAGGAGGTTTTTGAAGCAAGGTTTCACGATGTCACTCTGGGTGTTCTGGAACCCTCTGTAGATCTGGTTGGCCTCGAACTCACTGAGGTCCTCCTGCCTCTGCCTCCCAGTGCGGGGACTGAAGGCCCAAATCCCCATGCCTGTCCTTGGGTTTGTATTTGTTGGTTAAGTACTGAACCAGAGAGTCTCTCCTTGGCAGGTTGTAAGTGTAGAACTGTACGTAGCAGAGCCCTCTTTCACACCCCTGTGGAGTCTTTCCTCAGTTTCCTCTTTTGTAGAGTGAAGATTGGACAAAGTGTTCGATCTCACTCACTACCAATAAGCACTCAGAAAGAGAAATGACACAGAGGGCAGGGGGCATGAGAGAAGGTAGCGATGGGGAGGAAGGCGAGAGGAGAGGTAAGGAAGGGAAGAGAAAGGTAGGGGGAAAAAAAGAGAGAGATTAGGTCCCCAGACAGAAGTTGTTCTGTGGTCAACTCCACTTGTCTGTCAGTTGCCACAATATATATTCTTCTTTTTAAAACTACCATATTTATTCATTCAACAAATACAATCACCACGCTTTCCTACCCATGAACTAAGCAGGATGGTCTTGTTTAGTTTCTGAGGTCAAGAAAGTTCAGCTGGAGTGTAGACCATCGAGCACTTTCTGAGTGGCAGGCTCTACTATAGGACCGGATAGAGAAGGGAACCGAGGGGTGCCTTGCAGACCAGCTTTCGTGCTACTTAGGGGCTTAGATGGAGCAGGGTTGCCTGTAAAACATGGAGGATTTCACACACTGCCAGAAGAACTACTAGACACAATCTCTGCCTGAAGATGGTTCAGAAATGCCCCGAGAATTGTCCAGATTTGAACCCATCTTGGTTTGCAAGCAGTAATAATCAAAAGACTGCAGAGTTTTGTTTGGGGGATTTGGAACTTTTTTTAAGAACTATGTTCTTTTAGGACTGTTTTTTTTTTTTTTTTTCTCACGTGTAAGCTTATGCACCGTGTGCTTGCTTGGTTCCTACTGAGGTTAGAAGGCAGCACTGGATCCTGTGGAACTGGAGTTACAGATGGCCGGGAACCACGTGTAGGAGGTGGGAGCAGAACCCTGGTCCTGTGTAAGAGCAACAAGTGCTCTTGACTGTTGAGCCATCTCTCCAATCCCTTGGGGTTCTTTTCTTGTTGTTGTTTGCTTGCTTGGTTTTTTTGGTTTTTCAAGACAGGGTTTCTCTGTGTAGCCCTGGCTGTCCTGGAACTCGCTCTATAGACCAGGCTGGCCTCAAACTCACAGAAATCTCCCTGCCTCAGCCTCCAGAGTGCTGGGATTAGAGGCTTGAGCCACCACCGACCAGCTTTTTTTGTTGTTGTTTATTTGGTTGGTTGGTTTGGTTTTTTGTTTGGTTTGGTTTTTGTTTTAAATTACACTTTTTATTACATTTTATTTACTTTGTGTGCGCCCCTGGGGAGGGAGTGTGAGTACATGAGTTTGCATATGGCACTTGCAGAGGTCAGAGGACAAATTTTGGAGCTCCAGGAGACAGAACTCAGCTCCTCAGACTTGGTAGCAAGTACCTTTTACCCTTGACCTTAAATTGACCCTAAAAATCTGGAGTTTGAGATACTTTGATTTGCTCCATATTTTGTTGTTGTTTTCTGAATTTTTTGTTTTATTTTTTGTTTGTTTGCTTGTTTTTCGATACAGGGTTTCTCTGTAACTTTGGAGCCTGTCCTGGAACTAGCTCTTGTAGAACAGGCTGGTCTTGAACTCATGGAGATCCACCTGCCTCTGCCTCCCAAGTGCTGGGATAAAGGCATGCACCACCACTGCCCGGCTTATTTTTATTTTTTTAACTATGTATATGTGTATGTCTATGTGTGGGTGTGTGCATATGAATGCAAGAGTTTGGAGAGGCCCGAGGCATCGGAATTCCCAGGAGCTAGACTGTTTACAGGCAGTCGGGAGCCAGTCTGCTCGGTGCTGGGAACTGACGTCAAGTCCTCTGATGGGGAAGCCTTGTTAACCAATTATCTTTAAGAGGTGGGACCAAGTTAGGGAGTGGCTTTCTGGGATTCTGAGAAAAAAATAGGCGGGGCGGGCGCAAGGCCCAGGTGCGCTCCCTCTTTGGTTCCTTGCTGCACAGCTGAGCTTGGACTTCTCATTATGGTTTCGTGAATTTTCCCTTTATAATAAATAAAAATATAGTTGTTTATCTTTAAGCTAGCCTGGTTAGTTCCCAAATCGAGTTAGCTTCTACAGTTGGTGCCTGATTCATGGGGCCTCTTGGTTTTGTTTTTGTTTTAAAGACAGGGTCTTGATTTGTAATTCAGCCTGGCTTTGAACTCATTATGTAGCCCAGGCTTCCATCCAACGCAACCTCTGCCTCAGATTCCCCAGTGCTGGAATTACACACATACTGTGCCAAATCTTGGGTTTTATTTTCTGGATTTTTGCGGGCTTTTGCCCCTTTTCTTGGCTTTTGTTCTGAAATGAACTATCACTGAGTAACCTAGTCAGCCTTAAATTTGTGACCCTCCCACCTCAGCACCCTGAATGCTGGGGTTACAGTTTTGTGTTCCCCATTCCTGGCCCTGATTGGTTGAGCTTTTACAATACCTCATGGGAGGATGGCATAGATGATTCCAGGTCCCTTCGGTAAAAACCAGCTATGAATGAAAATAAGATCCTCCCAGGAAACAGTTTATACCCAGCCTCCTTGCCATCTCCTGCCGCCTGCTCATTAAATCCTTTAGTCCAGTCTTTCCCAGCCCGCTCCATCTTCTTGCCTTTGGCCTGAGTGGTACGATTGATCGACTGGTCACACTGGACACCTCCGCCCTTGCCTGTCTGCACATGAAGTCCATACGCCACTAGCCATAAAACGATAGCTGAAGGAAACTTGTCCAGTCCTTGCCCCCATCCGCTCACTGTCTAGGACCCAGTCAACTACTGCCTTCCACTGAGCACTGTTTCGTCCATCTGTGCCCACCAGGACCTCCTCTGAATGCCTGCCACTTGCCATGTCCAATCACGTGCTACGAGGATGCAAAAGTTTTCGCGTGTGCCCTCTGTCTTCAGTAGAGCTATTCACAACTGCCCGAATGGCCCGTTGATGGGTGAAGAAACGAAGCAGCCTCACAATGGAATATTATTATGCCTTCAAAATTGCTAAGAGGGCTCCCCAGCCACTGATGGCCCAAGTAGGTAAAGTGCTTGCACATAAGGAATTGTTAAGATCCACAAGGCCCAGCCAGGCCGTGGTGATGCACACCTTTAATCCCAGCACTTGGGAGGCAGAGGCAGGCGGGTGTCTGGGAGTTTGAGGCCAGCCTGGTCTACAAGAGCTAGTTCCAGGACAGGCTCCAAAGCTACAGAGAAACTTTGTCTTGAAAAGCAAAACCAAACAAAAAGATCCACTGGGCCCGTGTAAAAAGCAGGGCGCTGCTGTGCAAGTCTGCAATTCCAGCACCAGGGAGAGGAGACAAAGACAGGAAGAGCCCCGGGGTTGGCTGGCCAAGCAATCTAGCTGAATAGCTGAGCTCCAGGTTCAGTGAGAGAACTAGTTCCAAATACTAAGCTGAGAGTGACCGAGGAAGACATTTTATGTCGGCCTCTGCCCTCACACACATACGCACTCACATAAACACACACACACACACACACACACGTATCAACCCCTTCCCGTGCCAGACTGCTATGATTTAAGCCAGAACTCATGATGCATGCATTTGGGGAGTCAAGCAGGAAGACTGAGTTCAAGGCCAATTTAAACTATCCAATGAGTCTCTGTCAAAATAAAAGGAAACACACAAAAACATGCATGCGTGTGTGCGTGAGTGTGCTCACACACACACACACACACAATGGTGCTAGCAAGCTGAGCAATAGAAAGAAGAGAATTAATGACTAATGAGTAGAGAATTTAGTTGGGGAGGAGAAAACCTGTATAGTGGATGTCGGTAGCACAGCAATCAAAACATGTAGAACTGTGCATTTTAAATAGAATCGTGAATGTCATGCTATGAGTCTACTGCTATAAGTTTTAATTCAAAATCTTCCAGAGATAATGATCATCAAAATTTAGGGATGCAGCTCTGTGGAAGCTCACACTTGTAAGCCCAGAATCTGTGAGACTGAGACAGAGGGATTTCCACAAGTTCCAGAAATGCCCGGGCTACAGAGTGAGTGCCCAGACCTTCTTGGTCTGCATAGCAAGATTCTATCTCAAAGAACAGTTTGGAGGGCTGGTGAAATGGCCCGGCGGGTAGAAGAATTCGTGGCCAAGCCTGTTGACCTGAATTCGATTGCCCTGGGACCCACATGATGACAAGAGAAAACTGACCCCTCCCTGTTGTCCTTGCTCTTCTACATTCTTTCCATGGCACATGCACACCTGTACACTCACACACATACACACACACACACACACCTGTGTATGCGCACACACATCTGTACACACATGCATACACACCCGTGTATATACACACACCACCACCAACACCAACAACAACTATTATTATTATTATTTGTCCAAAAAGTTTTTAGTGTACAGAAATTGCACAGCATGCATGAATCCCTGGATTAGGTACCTTTTATTATCTAAAACTCCAGAACCTCGGACAGGACAAACAAACGCCCTACCACTCAATCACCTCCCCCCCCCCAACCAATCTATCTTTCTTCCTTTGTTTTTTCTTTCTTTTGGTCAGGCTTTTGCTCCTTAGCCTGACTGGCCTCAAGTTCACAGTCCTCTTGCCTCAACATCCTCATTCTGAAATGATAGGCCTATACCACGAAGCCAAGCTGTAAATTGCTTTTCTACCCTCCAACAATGACTAATGAGCGGCGTGTTGTTTTTAGTTTCTCCTTCTAGTGTAGCAAAATGTTCCAGGTTCTTCTTGCAGGCTTCTTGACCCTGACCTTGAATTAGCCATTTGTCCAGAGAGCCCTGCTGCCGGCAGCAGGAAGAATGTTTCAGGGTCACACTCCTCCAGCCCTTGCAGATCGTATTTCAAGCTCCAAGCTTGCTTTGCTTTCTGCCTCGAAGTCTCCTCTCTGCTTTCCTTCTGCTGTCCTGGCTCAATGCACATTCTGTTTGTTGTACACTACAAGCACCCGAAGAGTGAGGAACTAATGTGGTTTGGCTGCTGTCTCTGCTCACGGTCTCCACCACCGAGAACGGCGACTGGTTCAGAGCCGGTGTGCAGTGACTGAATCCGCAAGATCTATACATTTAAGCTCACAGCTGACAAAGACGCCGTAATAAGAGGAGGTTCTCTGTGGAAGGTGCGAGGGCAGACTTTGGAGTGTTCTAATCTCCTGGTCCATCTCCCCAGAATCCCTTTACCTTTTAATAGTGGAGCTGTCTTTTCTGTTTTACTTCATTTTTTTTTTCATTTTTAAACTCCAATAGAAAAGCTCAAACTTCGTAGAAAAGTTACAAAATCGGTACAAGGAATTTTTTTTATCCACTTGTTCATTGAGTAAACATATTAGTTATGTCATACCCACTTCAGGATGAGTGTCCTTACTCTGAAAACCCCGAGTCCAAAATACATTAAAATCTGAAAGTCTCTGAGCCCTGCCATGATGTCACAAGTGAGAAATAACATGTCTTATTTCATGTCATAGTCAAGATCGAAGTGAACTAAAGATACTGCTTAAAGTTATCTGGATGCCGTGTATTTACAGCATGTGTGAGACATAGGGGCTGGAGCTTAGCAGTCACAGAGCCCCAGGTTCTACCCACAGCGCAATTCAGTGTAGTCCTACACTCCAGGAATCCAAATGCTTGTGAAGTGGAGGCAGGAAGTTCCAGAGTTCAAGGCCATCCTCCACTTCGTAGCAATTTTGAGGCCAGCCTGGGGTACACGACATCCTGTCTTAAAAAAAAAAAAAGACAGATGGCTGTGGTGGCCTGCATCTTTAATCCCAGTACTGGAGAAGCAGAGGCAGGTGGTTCTCTGTGAATCTGAGGCTAGCCTGGTCTACATAGAGAGTTCCAGGACAGTCAGAGATACATGATAGAGAGACCCTGTATCAATAGCAACAACAAAACAAAAGACAGACAGACAGAAGGAAAGAAGGAAGGAGGAAGAGAAGGAGAGAGAGTGAAAGGAAAAGGAAGAAAGAGAGAAAGAAAGAGAGAAAAAGGAAGAAAGAGAGAGGGCCAGGCATTCATGGTGGGTCTTTAGTCCCAGTGCTCAGGAGGCAGACACAGGCAAAGGCTTGCAAGTTTGAAGATAGCCTGGTCTAGAAATCAATTTTCTTTCTTTTTTTTATATTTATTTATTTATTTATTTATTATGTATACAATATTCTGTCTGAGGATTCAGAGTTCTTTGGAAGCTGGGTGGTGGCAGCACACGCCTTTAACCCCAGCACTCAGGAGACAGAGGCAGGCAGATAACTGTGAGTTCGAGGCCAGCCTGGTCTACAGAGTGAGTTCCAGGACAGGCTCCGAAGCTACAGAGAAACCCTGTCTCCAAAAAAACAAAAGAAGGGGGGTGGCGGGGAGTTACTTGATTAATGGGAATCATTCTTTGCATGACACTCACATAAGGGTCACTTCTTCATGTAGGCTGGCTGGATTCTTACATCAGCCTTCTCAGATCTTAGAACATTTTTCTCTCTTTTCGCCTTCTTCATTTTCATTTCACATATGTGGGTGTTCCGCCTACACATTTGTCTGTGAAGCATGCGAATGCAGTTGCCCAAGGCCAGAAGAGCCCTAGGCCTGTGGAAGAGCAGCCAATGCTTGTAAGCACTGAACCATCTCTCCCCAGCTCCTAAAGATTTTTATTTATTGTTTAGAGACAATGCTGGCTTCAAATTTGCTATGAACAGCCTTGAATTTCCAAGGCTCCTGCTTCTATTTGCCAAGTTCTGGGGTTCTAGGCAGCATCACCACATTCCACTTATGAGGTGCTATGTGGGGGTGGAGCCCAGACCTTCATGCTTGCTAGGCAAGCTGTCCAACTCAGCTGCTGCATTCCCAGGCTCACCATCACTTAGAATGAAACGCAACGTCTTTTCAGTGTTCAGAGCTCTACTTTCCTTCCTCTTACCCCTCTCGCCCCATCGCCTGCCGTTTTCCTCTGACCCCCATCACACCAGAGCCATTACTTGCTTCGGACTCTCTGCTGAAGTGTGGCAGCCAGCACCTCTCTCTTTGGTGTTCTCCGTAATTGCACATAGCCTGCTCCCAAACCTCCCCGACTCTGTCTATACCCCAAATACTGTCTCAGACATCTTCCCGACCATGTTACTCAAAACAGCAGCTGCTGCCATTCCACGAACTTCCCGTGTTTCATTTCTTCAAACCTGACAATATTTGCTTAACATGAATCTTGACTTCCTTTTTTGCTTGTCCCCCTACTGATCCCCAACCTCAGTGCTTGCTTCATGATTCCTTGCTGGATCCTCAGGCCTAGCTTACTGCCTGTACACAGTAGGGGCTCACTACTTGCAGAAGGAATGGATGACTGAGCTAGATATATAGAAGAGTATGAATCTTTTATTTTAACAGTCGGCCTTGGTGACGGCTCAATCCCAGCGTTCCGTGGTACTCATAGGGTGAAGCCTGGGAAACATAGCCAAAAGATTCTGCCTGGGGATATGGCCTGATTGACAGAGTGGTTTTACCTATCACAATAAATTTCTGTATACATTCCCGGTGCCATATGAATTGGGCATGGTAGTACATACCTATAATTCCAGTACTTGGGAGATAGAGGCAGGAGATCAAAGACAAGAGTTCAAAGTCACCCACAGCTCCATAGTGATTTTGAGGCCAGTGATTTTGGCTACAAGAGATCCTGTCTCAAAAAAAACATTTTAAGAGGTGATTGTAGTGCCCTCTTAAGGCTTCCTTTCCAATGATATGGCAAAATACCCCGTCAAAAAGCAATTTAGTAAGCCGATGGTGGTGGCACACACCTTTAATCCCAGCACTCTGAAGGCAGAAGCAGGCAGATCTCTGTGAGTTCGAGGCCAGTCTGGTCTACAGAGCGAGTTCCAGGAAAGACTCCAAAGCTACACAGAGAAACCCTGTCTTGAAAAACAAACAAAAAAAAGCAACTTAGTGGAGAAGGGCTGTTTTACCTACAGTCCATCATAGCAGTGACGTCATACAGCATCAAGAGCTTGAGCAACGTTTTCACATCGCATCCATAGCCGAGAGCTAAATGAACACACAGATGACCAGTGCTCAGACAACTTTCTCTACTCTTCTTCTTATGTGGTTTGACTTTTGATGTTCTAGAGGGTCTTGCTCTGTTCTCTCGCTGTTTCAAAATTCCATATATAGCCTAGGCAGACCTCCAGCTCACAGCTGTCCCCCTGCCACTGCCTCCTGACTTCTCAGATTAAAGGCATGGGCTACCATTGTTCTCATCTCATTTAAAGGACTTTTATTATCTTGAATTATGTGTAGGTGTGGGTGTCTTCGTGTGGACATGAGTGTAGACACCCGCAAATGCCAGAGACATTGGATTCCCTGAAGCTAGAGTTCTGGGTGGTTGTGAACCACCTGATGTGGGTGCTGGGAACTGAACTTGGAGCCTTCAGAAGGGCAGCAAGTGCTCTTAACCTCTCAGTCATCCTTCCAGTCCTGTGGCTTTCTCTACTCTTCCATACATCAGACAACAGACGAGGGGATGGTGTCCGATACTTTCAGACTGGGACTTCTGGTGTGAATCAAGGCAATCAAGACACTCTCCCACAGACGTGCCCACAGGCCAAGCATTCATTGACACTCTCGTAATGGATGAATCTAGATTTCACTAAATGGGTTGGCCATCAGAAGAGGCTGTTTTGTAGGATTTTTTCTCTTTGTTCCTGATCAAAAGTAAGATATATTTACAAAGGGCCGCTAAAAAATGAGAAAAGAATACTGTGTACTAGAAAGTCCAGATCACGTGGACTAGAGCTTAGGAAGAGAGAGCCAGGAACTAAGTGTTTTCTGCAGGGCTACTGGCCCACAGTGGCTGTAGGTAGTACCTGGGTCAAAAGGCCTCTGTCCCCATGGATAACCTGGCCACATCCAAATGACTTACTTTACTATTTATGTTCTTTGCCTATTTTTCTAGGAAAATTCCTTTGAGTGCATATTTTCAATTTTTGTATATTAAAAAATCTTGTCTATAAAAATATTTCATTTTTCTCTTTGTTTATTTTCATCTTCAAATGAGTTTCTTTCTTTTTTTAGTTGTATTTGCACTTGTAGAAATATTCCTCTTAACTGATCCAACATTTTTGTTGTTGTTTTTGGATTCTTGAGACAGGGTTTTTCTGTAACTTTGGAGCCTGTCCTGAAACTAGCTCTGTAGACCAGGCTGGCCTTGAACTCACAGAGATCTGCATGTCTCTGCCTCCCAAGATTAAAGGTGCTGGGATTAAAGGAGCGCACCACCACCGCCTGGTGACTGCCCCCTTATGTTGGCCTACATGTGTACCACATGTCTGCCAGCTGCCCATGAAGGCCAAAAACGGGTATCAGATTCTCTAGAACTGGAATTACAGACAGTTGTGAGCCACCATGTGGGTGCTTGGAACTCAAACCGGGTCCTCTGCAAGAGCAGTCAGCGCTCTTAACTGCTGAACCATCTCTCCGGCCCTAGTTTTGTGTTTTCTATCATTGAGAAGCAGTTTTTATTGTATACTCAACTCTTTCTGTGCTTTGCATTTGGTTCTGGCCATGGATATCATGCTTAGAAAGGTCAAAAATGTAGCTAAGTTGGTGTAGTGCTGGCCTAGCATACACGAAGTCCTGGGTTCAAGCCCCAGCCCTGCATGAAGTAGGTATAGTGGCACACGTCTCTAATCCAGCCCTTGGAAGATAGTCAAGAGGACTAGAAAGCCAGGGTCATCTACTAAATACCAATTTTGAGGCCACCCTGTAAGACATAAGACCATATCTCAAACTAACAAGAGAAAGTCTTACACCGAGGCTGGAGAGATGGTTCAGTGGTTAAGAGCGCTGGCTGCTCTTTCAGAGAACCCAGGTTCAATTCCCAGCACCACATGGCAGCTCACAGCTGCCTGTAATTCCAGTTTCGGGAGATCTGACAGCCTCACACACAGGTATATATGAAGGCAAAACATGAATGCATATGAAATAAAAATAAATAAATAATCTTTCGAAGTCTTACCTAATCCAGAGTGATTAAAAATTGTTCTCCGGCGTTTTCTCTGGGTACTGGCGTGTTGATCCTTATCCTTGTGAAACTATCAGCACAGCTGTCTGGTGACACCAGACATTTCCTATGCACTTATACCAGGTCCTGTGCCCATGGAAAGGTGAGCCCCTGGGAGATAAGTGCTAGTGGGAGTCTTGTTCTCGCGAGTGGGATGCATAGAGACGAGGAAGCTGGTTGCTCCTCTAGGGCTGTACAGCTAAGGAAGCCCAGCTCCCCTGATGTCCCAGCCTACACAGGACTAGTGTCAGGATTCAGTTTGGTGCACATGAAGTCTTTGGAAGACGAGGCAGTCAGTGGGCTACAAAGGGGTTATAAAACTATTACCGATGACCTTAGGAAATATTATTTGTTTTGTGTGTGTCTCCAGGTCACACGTGGAGGTCAGGGAACAAATTACAGGAGTCAATTCTCTATTTTCTTCCACTCTGTGCATTCCAGACAGGCAGGCTTAGTGGCAAACTGAACCGTCTTTCCAGCCCCATGAATATGATTTCTTTTTTTTTTTCTGTTCTTTGAAGACAGGGTTTCTTTGTGTAGCATCGGTCCTGGGACTAGTGCTATAGACCAGGCTGGCCCCAAACATACAGAGATCTCCCCTGCTTCTGGGATTGAAGGTGGGAGCCACCAGTGTGCAGCCATCAGCATGATGTCTGATGACTATTTTATTTCGAAAACTTGATATTCCTGTTTAAGTAAACTACTAAACCTTTCTTCCAAAAACACTCTAGCCCCAAACTGTGATCCCGCTATATCAAACTAACTGACTTCCTCCTGCTTTCTCTCTGTACCAGGGAAGAACAAGAAACAGAGAGGAAGGTGGAAACCCAGAGGGGCGAGGGGGGCTCTCAGGAGCAGGAAGACTGTGGGGCACAGAGCAGGGTGCGTCGGGAGACAGCGGTGAGACAAAGCCTCACGTCCTACACGTAAACTGCACAGAGTGCAGAAAGAGCCGCTGCTTGGACTTTCTCTTTAGTTTGCATTTTTCTAATTCAAAAAGTTCTCTTATTTCTCCAGATCCCCTGTCTGAAGCTGCATAGCTTTTTTCCTTTGCTTTTTAGAGACCATCTTTCTATGTGGCCCAAGGTGGACTCAAACTCAACATGTCCAGTTCAAAAATGCGAACTATTTCAAATCAGGGAAAACGTTATCTGGCGCGGAAAGCAAACGATAAGGGCTGCTTTCAAGGAGCAGATGGCCGTGGCCAGAGGCTGCCGGTTCTGGGGCAGAAGCCACCCTGGAAAGCAGGTGACAGGAACACACTTGTCAGTTTCCAGGGCTCTGACTCAGCAGTTTTTCCTAATGCAAGTTAAACTGTTACCTTTTCACCTAGGATTCAAGTATATGGAAACTGTTATATTGAAAACAATATCCGTACATCTGTTTACTGTGTAGTGGGCAGTGCACACTTAATAGTGAGCACACGGAAGTTAAAGGACAACTTGCAGCTGTCTGTTTTCTCCTTCAGCCGTGTGTGGGGCCTGGCGATGGAACCCAGGGTCTTGTGCATGCAAGCAACTCTTCCAGCTGAGCTACACAAAGCCTGGCTTCTTTCCATGGGTTCTGGGAACTGGACTTAAGGAAACAGTTTACTGGTTGAGCTGTAACTTCCCCAGTCCTCCCAGAGGGTCTGGATTTCAAGGCCGCAGTCAGCTATGTAAAGAGTTTGAGAAGATCCCAGGCCACACTAGCCTCTGAAAAACAGAAAGCCCAAAGTCCCCGCTAAAACTGTTACCATGAATCCCTTCGCCTCAACAAGCCCCAAACTCTCCTTTGTCAATACTGGAGACTACACCAGTCGTTCTAGTTGTTTCTCCCCCAGAGTTCTCCCCTTCCGCCATCCCTTATCAAATCCTGACAAAGTCCAGTTGTATTTTTGCTCCATTTGTATTTTGCTCATTTTGTAAACGAGCGTTCGTGGGCACCCAATTGCCAGTGACTGCTTCAAAAACAGATATGAGGATTAGAAGGGTGGGTTTGTTAGGAGCAAGACGGGTCTCATTCATTCATTCAGTGTTTGTAGTGTGTCTACGTGTATGAGTGTGAGTGTGCTACACAGGACCAGTGTGGAGGTCCGAGAACAACTTTTCAAAATCAGTCATTTCCTTCCACCATGTCAGGGTCGGGGATAGAACTCGGGTCATCAGGCTTGGCAGCAAATGCCTCGACCAGCTGCGCCGTCTCATCAGACCCACAGGAAGGCTTTCAGGAAAAGGAAGGGAGATAGAAATAGAGCACCACGGGACGGAGAGTGCTAAAATCCATTACATACGTGGAGGAAGCTGTCCCACAATTTAAAAAAAATCAATTTTAAGACTGGGGGTGTCAGTGCACACCTTTAATTCCAGGACTAAAGAGGCCGAGGAAGGTGGATCTCTAGGTGTCTGAGGCCAGCCTGGCCTACACAGCCAGTTCTAATCTACAAGATCCAGGCTAGCCAGGACTATAGTGAGACTGTCAAAATAACTAAACATCATGGTATATATTTTAAAACTACAGGCACGCGCTTCCATTCTGGCAGTTGACACAGAAGTCCATTTTGAGGACGCTTGCACTCGGATTTCTACCAGCAGCCCTTGTGTGACCATAAAGACAGACGACTACTGATGTTCTTTTTCGCTTTTCCCTGCTCCCTCCTTCCCACTTTCCTTTCCCCTTCCTCTCCCTGCTGTTCCCTTGTCTCCTCTTTCTTAGGACCTTGCACTAGCACACTCTACTGAGCTACACTATCAGGCCAGGGACAGCCTCTGAGCAGCAGTGACAACGGAAACCACGTGGGTACTTGGCATCGAAGTGGATCAAACATCTCTGGACTTTGCCCTCAGGTAGCCTATTAGCTCCTGTTCTGAAAGCAGCTTGGAGTTGGGCGGTCTGACTGGTCCGGAGGTTGTTACGATGACCTGATCCACCTGTCATCCGGAGCGTCCTTTTTATTCCTTTTTGCTCTCCTCTATGTCACCTCCAAAATTAGGGAAATCAACATTTTCTCATACCACCCTGGGATTTTTTTTTTTTTTTGTAACCTAACTTTTTGCTAAGGCAGATCCTATGGCCAAAGCTTGCCCTCTGTTTCCCTCCTGTCTTCCTGGCCAGATCTTTCTCCAAGGCTCCTTCTTAATGTAGCTTCTTCCTGACGGCTTAATTCCCCCCAACTCTAGCTGTGTCTTCCTTTGAATAGCATCCTTCTTCTTTGAGACTGGTTCTTTGTAGCTCTGGCTAGTCTGGACCTCACTATATAGACCAAACTAGCCTCAAAATCAAAGATAACTGCCTCTGCCTCTAGACTGCTGGGATCAAAGGTGTATGTCACTGTGGATACTTGACCTTAAGTCTCGCAAGGACAGGGAGCGTATACTCTTTTCAAGCCCCAAGACAACTAGTGCAAAGTTCAAGACACAGGAAGTCCTAAAATTATTATCTACTGAATATGGTGGCTCTTTTGCTTATGTGGCCTTTGACAAGTGCTTTCTGTGAAGGATTAGCAACTCCACAGTTAAAAGAAATGGAGGCAGGAACCAAATGAAGAGAATATTGATTCCCAAGTAACAACCAAAGACTACCTGAGTAGCCACATAAGCCTTCAATACATATATGAATGCTTGCAGAAAGATGACTTTCAAAGTGCCAAGGTTTAGAAAGACCCAGAAAATGTGAGGAAAAAAAATATGTAATTAGAGGTGTGATCCCGTGGTAAGGTGAATTTAGCAAGCGTAAGGACCTGGGCTCCATCACCACCAGCAAATGAAAGAACGAGAGGAAAGAAGGAAGGGAATGGACAGCCGGGAGGAAGGGATGTAAAAGAGAAGAGAAGGAGCCGGGCAATGGTGGCGCACGCCTTTAATCCCAGCACTCGGGAGGCAGAGGCAGGCAGATCTCTGTGAGTTCGAGACCAGCCTGGTCTACAGAGCCAGTT